>NW_028301618.1:4074318-4387727 GCF_987345545.1 Pholcus phalangioides
CTTACAGTTATATCATATCATATGTTATATCATCATAATATTTTCTATTTTTCCATTTTTTATCTAGCTCTTCAAGCAGTGTGGCCAACCAAGGCTTGGCAAAAGGGATGCAAGGCACGAGCTGAGTTTCGAAACGCTCAAATTCGGGCACAGGCAGAATGCTGTGCGGCCAACAACTGCTGCTGGGACCAGTATCGATCGTCTGGTGCAGAGCATCAAGAAAAAAATCAAGAAAACAAAAGGATTCTGGACGCAGCTGTCGAAGATAATGTGCAGCAATCCATCTGTGGCTGGTCAGACTAAATTGCTTCCTGAAGACGATTGTTGGAACGGCTTGAATAAGTCCAAGTAGGTTCTCTCAGTCTCATTAAATCATAATTTTTTCATTATCAATATAATGTTTTCACAAAGAATAATCAATCATATCCATGTGAATCTTATCTGCGACCAGACACATGACTTTTTAAAACTTGCATTTCAAAACTTGTAAATGAGAACCAAAAGAAACTTCTCAACTCTTCTATATCATACCCAGGCCCGTAACTAAGCTGGAGCGACCAGGGACACTGCCCTAGGGTTCCAAGCCGAATGGGGAGGCCCACATAAATTTACACTTATTTTGCATAATAATAACCCTTTCAAAAGGGTTCCAGAGGAAAGGTCTGCCCTGGGGGCCCATCAGACTTCCCCCACCAATGCCAAAAGGGATGTCGAATGATCTAATGCATATGTGTGAATTGACATAATCATAACCCTCAACTTTAAAGTCCATCATCGCCTATGCTATTGACCTTACAGAATGAAAGTTAATGCAGATTTTTTTTGCGGATTCTCCAATTCTTGTTTTGTTTTCATATGAAACCCAGATAAATGTCAATTTTGCAACCAAATAAACTTTATTTGTTTCATGCAGAAGGAAAATCACAATGAATTTTGGAGAAACACGTTTACCATCTAGAGCAGTGGTGCACAAACATTTTGAAGCGTGACCCCCTTGTGACCAAGAATTTTCTCGGCGACCCCTTCACAGACTGACCATATATTCTGCAACCCCCACATTGGCTGATCATATGTCCTGGTTTTCCTGACATTCCGATTTTTTCTAAAATGTACAGTTCTGGAAGCATTAGCATGCCGATGATTGGTTACTGCGAGCAAAAAAGCTAGCAAGACGTCATGAGAGGCAGGGTTTCTGAATTTCATTAATGATAAATGAAAGCATTTTTTATTGAATCAGTAAATGGTAGCTGGATCCAGCTTCTCTGGGTGCTCGCTTTGCGAGTCGTTATTGTCTTCTTGATGCATGTGAACTGCATTTGATTAATTAAGAATCAAAAATTGAAGCTTTTTTTAGTAAATCACAGCAAAGATGGGAAAAAATTTTTGATGGGTTTCAGACCAAATCGAACACACAACCTTCGGTACGTGAGTCTCGTACTGTAACCATTACTCCAACGGTGGATATCGGATACCAGCACAATGAAATGTATCTATTGTTAAACATCTCCAGCAAAAATTTCACCATGAGTGACGTAATGGTTCAGCATTCATTTTGGCCAATCATGATGTGCTAAAAATTTCTACAATGTAGCCAGAAATCTAAGGATTGTTTATAAGCGTTCCGGAAGCGCTTTTCTAAACGCTTGTTTTTGATTTTAATGAGGCGATATTGACTTCCAAAGATAGTGAATTTTTTTAATATCATATATATATTTACTTAGTTTTTTCATGTACTTAAGTGTTCCTTACGCAAGATGGAAGTATAGTGAGGTGTATGTGTCCTTGATTTTCGTATACAGGGTGATTAAGAACGAATCATCCGATTTCAAAATGATTCTACACTTGAAATCGACCATTAACAAAAATTGTTCATAAAATGTAGACACATTTTACCCAGCATATGTGTAACATTCTGTTTGCATACCCGGATTACTTCTCCAACATTGATTCAAATGGATTACAAAATGAGAGATAAGTTTTTGTTCCACTTAATTATAAACAATATGTTAAAATGTTTTTCGAATTAACAATGCAACGAGAGAGAACAAAGTTTTCTTTAGAGCAAGCATTAACATTAGAAAATATCATAATATATTAAAACATTAAGAGCACATCCTGATGGTGCAAGTTCATCAAAAAACTGCACTAATGAGTCCAGGAAAGACGTAGACATGTCCCAAAGTTGGTCAGCAATATTCCATCCTCTATGAGAGGGCGTCCCCTCATACTTTCACATGCAGATAACTGGATATAACTGGATGATTAGAGAGATGACCACACACACACACATACAACAGGAGGAGAAGCGTTGCAGCAAGAAACTGGATCATTAACTCATGGCAACGGAAGGAGAACAACCTTTTGCATGGAGCGAAGTCGGATGAGATACTCCTCTCAGCAATCAACTAAGATGGAAAGGAATGAAAGAATCAAATGTGGCAATACTCAGCACGCCGCTGGTATATATGAAGAAACTTTGTTATCCACTATCATATGAACGAATAAACACTGAGGATTGACGGTACTGAAATTAACATAAACCTTAAATTAACATAAACAAACAATATATCATTTGCATATTTATACAAAGTAAAATACTACTACGTAACTTTGACATATGGAAATTGTCAACACACAAATTGTAAACATTGGAGACCTGGCCAGGGTTTACAATACTAGACCTATTGCACATTGAAAATCTCATGAAGTTATTGACCGCAAAGTGGTCCGCGACCCACTGATGACATCAAGGTAAAACATTGTATTTTCATGTGTAATTATACTTATAAAAACATTTCTAATTTAACTTTATATTGCACATTTCTTTTATCACAATTTCACCGAGTTTGATGATGATTCCCCCCACCCCCAGAGTTCCCGCCGCTGATCCATGGAACTTCCCATCGAAATATCGACAACGGCGGGCCCCTTATGCTAAAGCTCAATTATATTGGGTTAGTTTATTAGCTATTTTCCGGCGAGTAAAGTAGCTGGTGAGCACACCGGTTTCAACTAACACAGCAAATTTCAATTACACAGGACTAGTAAAATCGCTCATTAGATGAGCGAGCAACTCTTTTTCTTTCCCTTGTGTTGCAAGCCAAAGCTAGAGGAAAAAAAGTAGCCATGCCCATATTGCGCCCAAGAGATAACAAAAATGCCTGCAAGTAGTGAGAAAAGTAGCCTACCCTTCAACGTTTCTCGTACTAGCAGAGCAAGCGGCGATTTTACTTACTAACGTTATTATACAGAGCAAGTTTAGTAGCAGCGAGTAAAACCACAAGCGAGTAACTAGTAAACTCATCTAATGTAATTGCGCCTTTACACATATTCACATATTACTTATCATTCTATTCTGTGTTTTCAATTTTTAAGAAATATAAAATTTTGAAATCGGGTGATTCTCTCTCCAAGTCACCCTGCGGAAGTATTAACTTGATATCATCTGCCACATCCCAGAAGCATGAATGTACAAATTTTCATGTTTTTTTTTTCCAGCCGAATGAATACCATGTTTTGCTTCCTAAGTTGATCCTGAAACATGACTGCGTATCCCTAATGAAACAAAGATTACAAAACATTTTAGGGGAATAACTTCCATAGAATAACATGGGTAGAGTAAACATTCAAATGCCATTTCCCCCCCCCCCCCACCTTTTTTTTTTGTAAGGACATTGCACATTCATGCTTCTGGTATGACTGAGCCTATATATTGACAGAGTGATATATGACCGGAGTTGGTGTGCGGTGAAACAGTCACTTTTGGAATCGCTATTTCTCTTCTGGGTACATGTAGTAGAAAATCACGATGTTCATTGTCTTCAAGTTTGCATCATAAATCTCCTCAGATTCATTGTCCAAAATACTATTAGCATATCAATGTTCAAACACGTCCCGTCCCGTCTTGTTTTCTAAGAACCATTTTTACATACTGTGAATGAATTCATTTTTCCTAAGAAGCTTTCAAAGCATGAATAGGTATCTTAAGTCTTACTGAAACAAAAACTAAGCTTGTTACGTAACGATCGGGAAAAAAAGTTTCCTCAACTTTGATAACCAAGGCTATATACAGCTAAAAAGAAATGGTGTCCTGATTGTGAATACATAAGCTTCTGCTATCCGTGAAAAGTTTTTTTTTTAGTCAGCCCGAAGCCCAGTAACATGATGCTATACAAATATCATTATTTTATTTTTTCTTATTTGTATGTTACTAGTAAATATGCATTTAGTTGTGTGTGCCATCAGTGAAAAATCATAGGGAATATATGTAAAAAAAAAACATGCTTGGCGTGCCCCAACATGAAAGCATATACAATTTACATATAGCAGTCATTTTGACTGACTGCGAATGCAAGCCGGTCTCACATTAGAAAAAGTCTCTCCGCAGAGAGCAGGCAGACCTACAACATGATACTGACATAACATGAAAAATTCAATCATTTCCATCTTTACTTCATAAAATGGAAAACAGATGGCAGCATGACCACTAAACAAGCGCAACTCAACAACATAAATACGTTAGGGGCCACACATACACTCAAAACACACATTCTGGCATGTGCCAGTTTGTTAGAAATTCTGCAGAGGAATGTGTATAAGGTGCACGTGTGGTTAAGTAGTAGTAGTGGTCATTTTGACTGCTATATGTAAAGAATAGCTGTTGTGGTGGTCATAGTGATGGATCAGTGGTCATATTCTCACATTGAGAAGATCCTAGGTTTGAACCCCACCATCATCACAGCGGTGGTCAGCTGGAGCTGGTTTTCTGTGGTTCCTAACTTTGAGGCAGTTCCCAAATGCAGGTCAATCTCCCTGTTGAAAAGTCTTGTCACAGAGCTCAACAGGCTTACAACTTTACAATTATTCAATCTTCACCCACAGTTAAAAAAACTTATGGCAGATGGTGGCACTACACATGAGAAGCATTACACAAAAACAAACTTCATTTCAGGTTCGCTGACACGTACACGCACATTCCAATGTGTACCAATTCTTTAGAACATCCGCACAGGAATATAGGCAAGGTGTGCGTGTCATTTAGTAATAGTAGTAGTCAAAATTATTTCTCTTGGTCGTTCTAGGTATAAACACTGATATACACTATCTACCAATAAGTATTTGGGCACCTGTGATCGAAAAGAAAAACTAACTTTATTCAAAATCAATAGTTGGTAGAGCCTCCACGAGAGGCAATTACAGCGTGAACCCTCCGGGGCATACTTTCCACAAGTCCTTGTGTGAGGGCTAGTGGTATTTTCTTCCACTCGGCTTGGAGAAGACATGTCAGTTCCTTCACCGATTTTGGACGGGTAGGGCACCCCTTAATTCGGTGATCCAACTCTTCCCAGAGGTTCTCGATAGGGTTCAGGTCTGGGCTCTGGGCAGGCCAGTCCATTCGATGAACCCTGAAGCCGAGGCGTACACATAACACAAATTTATTAAACATGTTAGCACAAATTACCAAGACACAAATATAAGACAACTAAGATTCAGACAAACTGAACGTGAACATGCTTCTCTGTGTGAGTCAGCGAGTGATACAGTACATATGAAAGATCTTCGTCAGGAGTTGGGGGGAGGAGAGTTTAGTTTTAGTTCCAGTCTCAAAGTCAAACCAAAACCAAAGATGTTCTTCGTTTTGCGGTAAACAGTGTCCGCCTCAGTACCCCCCTTCCAGTGACTAACGACACAGTCTGACAACATTATTGAATCTGACAGGATAGCGAACCTGTCTTCCGGAACGCGTGAAGCGGTCTGGTGGTTTCGGAAGCACATTAATTTTGGGACTCACTGTATTCGAAATTGTAGTTGTAGCATCCTCATTCACTGTGAATGCAGGTTTTATTCGATCGATACATACATTTGTTTGTTTTCCATCTATCAGAACTTTAAAGTTCTTTTCTTTTCTGCTGATCACCGGAAACGGTCCAGAGTAGGGTGCTTGAAGCGATGTTCTCAACCTGTCATGTCGGATAAATACATGAGAACAGGTGTATAATGCTTTATGTACGAACACATTATTTTTGTTATGAGAGCTTGTTGGTTTCGGTTTTAATGCTCTCATGTGTTGCCTGAGGTTTTCGATGAACATGGACGGATCTTGAATTTTGTCACTCGAATCGTAAAAATCGCCAGGAAGACGCAAGGAAGCACCGTAGACAAGCTCAGCTGGTGTTGCACCTATATCTTCTTTCAGTGCTGAACGAAAACCGAGAAGAATGGTTGGAAGGACTTCTGTCCACCTGGTGGTGTGGTGAGCCATAATTGCAGCTTTTAATGGACGGTGAAAATTTTCGATCAGCCCATTTGCTTTTGGGTTGTACGGTGATGTTCGCCACTTTTCCACACCTAGAAGAGCAGCGAGCTGAGACATTAGTCTTGACTCAAACTGTCTGCCTTGATCAGTTGTTATGCGGTCTGGTGTGCCGAATCGGGCAATCCACTCAGAGTAGATTGTCTTTGCGACTGTTTCAGCGGTAATATCTGAAATCGCATATGCTTCCGGCCAACTTGTTACGCGGTCAATTAAAGTTAAACAATAAGTTTTCCCGTTTGATTCCGGCAAGGGTCCCACAAGATCGCAATGAATATGTTGGAATCGTGCAGTTGGCAGTGAAAATTTTCCTAATTCTGATTTCGTGTGTTTGTGAATTTTAGAACGTTGGCAATCAATGCATTGGCGTGCCCACTCACGAACATCTTTATTCATAGACTGTCAAACGAAACGGTTACGTATAAGGTCAACAGTACTTCTAATACCTGGATGAGAAAGGCAATGTAAGTTTAGGAAAACTTGTTTGCGAAATTTAGCAGTGACATAAGGTCTTACTTTTCCAGTTGAAAGATCGCATTATATTTGAGAATTTGAATTGGGCAATTGAATTAATTTCAATTGCAACCCAGTATTAGTGTCTGAAATGAGTTGTTTCAGTTGTTCGTTTGATTTTTGATCATTACTGAGTTCATCATAATTAAAAGGCTGGGGGACAATAACCTCACTTATGCGCGATAGTGCATCGGCAGCTTCATTTCGCTCACCTTTTAGATACTCGATATCAGTAGTGAATTCTGATATGTAAGAAATCCACCGTGTTTGCTTATTCGAGTAAGTGTCCGTTGCCTTATGAAAAACGTATGTTAATGGACGATGATCTGTAACAATTTTACAGTTTCTAGCCTCTAGCATGTGTTTAAAAAATTTAACAGACTCGTATATAGCTAATAGTTCACGGTCAAAACTTGAATATTTCATTTGTGTAGGTGTAAGACGTCTTGAAAAGAATCCCAAGGGTTTATATTCTAAATTCTGCATTACACTTAAGGTAGCTCCAATTGAAATTTCGCTAGCATCACAATGAAGTATTAACTTATCTTCATTTTCTGGAAACACTAGCGAAGTAGCGTTTAGCAAGCTTCTTTTGATTTTTCGAATGAATCTAACAAATTTTTAGACCATGTAATGCGAGATTGATCATTTTTCTTTTTAGACCCTTTTAATAGGTCAGTTAATGGTGCTAGTACTTCAGCAGCATGTGAAATGAATTTCCTATAGAAATTTAGTAACCCCAAGTATTTTCTGAGTTGCACCAGATTTTCTGGACGTGGATAGTTCATTATAGCTTTCACCTTGTCGTCGTAAGGTCGAACACCACCTGCTGATATTTCGTGACCCAGAAAGGAAATTTGTTGTTGACCAAAAACACATTTGGAAGCATTTATGTTTAGTCCATACCTACTAAACCTTTCCAAAACAAGTTCCACGTGCTTAATATGATCATTTTCGTTTTCAGAAAAAATTAAGACATCGTCTAAATAACTGACAGTAAAATCGAGACCTTTCAGTACCTCATTCATAAATCTTTGAAATGTCATTGGTGCACATTTCAGACCAAATGGGAGATATAAAAATTCAAAACTACCAATGGGAGTAGTAACGGCAGTTTTTGGTACATCGGATTCATTTATCGGAATATGATAGTATGCCCTTACTATATCAATTTTGGAAAATATTTTCTTTCCGTGCAGAACATTAGTTATGTCATGTATATGAGGTAATGGGTACCGATCTGGGACAGTTATAGCATTCAAGCGACGATAATCACCACAAATTCGGTACGTTCCATTCGATTTCGGAACTACATGAATTGGAGAAGCCCAAGGTGACTTTGATGGGCGACAAATTCCATTATCAATCAAATATTCAAATTCTTGTTTAACTGCTTGTAATATTTTTGGATGCAGCCTTCTTGGTTTACAGAAAATTGGACTTCCGTTTGTTTCAATAAAATGCTGAGTGTTATGTTTTGGAGGATGGGAAAACTGCGGTATTGGATTTGCCAAAATTGGAAATTGTTCAAAAATTTTATGATATGGTGATTCACCAACAATCAATTTCACTGTGGGTACTGCAGCATTGGACAGTACACCTTTTGTTTGCATGTTAGTGATAGAGTCAATTAATGCTCTATTTTTTAAATCCAACACGAGTCCGAAATGTGTTAAAAAATCAGCACCAATAATAGCAGTATTGACTTTTGCAATGAGGAAAGTGCAACGAAAATTTCGACGAAGCCCTAAATTTAGCTCTAAATGCTTTTTTTCCGTATGTTGGAATTTTCGTGTTGTTGGCTGCATAGAGAAAATGTGAAGAACTGTCCTTCACATTGGGTGACACAGGAATGCAAGAGATGTCACTACCCGAATCGATTAAAAAATTACAATTTGTCGCTTTATCATATACATAAAGTCTACATTTAGTAGGACCTGCTGCTGCACCGGAAAAAGTATGCTGTAACGATGCAGCAGCGTGCTTTAGTTTTTTGATTTGTATGTGCACGGCTGGTAACACTTTGTTGCTTTCTCGCCAAATTTATTATGATAGAAACATAGTGTTTGTGTAGTATTGAAGTTACGATTTCTAAAATTACGGCTGTTGCTTCGGTAGCGAGAATGAGTACGCCCTCTTGAATAATTTTCATTTTTAATTTTCGTTGACAAATCTGCAATTTGAATTTTTAATTGCGATATTTCACTACGTAATTGTGCAATATCAGATTTCACAGAATCTGATGAAGGGCCTGACTGTGAAGAAAGCGCAGAAATACTCGGTATTGGTCGTATTTCGGAAATTTTATCGGCTAGTGTGGCCAACTCAGTTAAATCTGCAGTTGACACTGATAAAATGGCCTGAGAGTTCAAAGGTAACCTTTCCATCCAAATAGTTTTTAGAAAATCTTCAGTTACTGAATTTCCTGCCAGCTCTTTCATTTGTCTCAGTAGAGAGGATGGTTTCTTATCCCCGAGAGTCAATTCAGACAACAGTTTGCAGATTTGTATCGATTTAGAATCTGTAAACTCAGCGATAAGCCTTTTTTTAAGTGCTTCGTATTTGTTTTCGGCTGGTGGATTAAGCACCAAGTCTGAAACCGAATGAAGCGAGTCGGCATCTACAGCTGCTAAAACAGTGTTATATTTCGTTATATCGGAAGTTATTTGTGCTACTGCGAAATTAGCTTCCACTTGCACGAACCATAAAGCAATATTATTTATCCACATTGGAGGCAATTTACAAGATACTCTTGCGACCACCGTGGGATCCGTACCGTCATCCATCTCGTACTAACAATAACGAAATAGATGGGGGGAAAACGAGGATAAAATTCCAACCAAAATTATTTTATGCGAACAATATTAGAATTTTACAAGAAAAAAGATATATATAAAGGCCGGAAGATTAGCGAAAACAGTAGCTCACCGTGAGAAGATCCCATCATGCCAATGGAAACAGAGGGAAAATAATCCAGAGCTTGGAAATACGACCAAAAAGTTTATTCAGAAGGTTCTGTTCATTTGAGAGTCACCACTGAAGCCGAGGCGTACACATAACACAAATTTATTAAACATGTTAGCACAAATTACCAAGACACAAATATAAGACAACTAAGATTCAGACAAACTGAACGTGAACATGCTTCTCTGTGTGAGTCAGTGAGTGATACAGTATATATGAAAGATCTTCGTCAGGAGTTGGGGGGAGGAGAGTTTAGTTTTAGTTCCAGTCTCAAAGTCAAACCAAAACCAAAGATGTTCTTCGTTTTGCAGTAAACAGTGTCCGCCTCAAACCCCATTGGCACCATACCAAGTCTTGGTTAACCTCGCAGTATGACAGCTGGCATTGTCGTCCTGGAAGTAACAGGGGTCCACCCCGTAAAACTGCCACAACGTAGGAAGCACATTGTCATCCAAAATAGTGCAGTAGGCATCGGTGTTGAGCTTACCATGAATGGGGACCAAGGGTCCCAGTCCATACCAGGAGAAACACCCCCAGACCATAATTCCACCTCCGCCGAACTTGACTGTTGGCACAATGCATTCTGGCAGGAGATGTTCTCCAGGCAGACGCCAGACCCAGACCCTGCCATCCGAACGGTAGAGGGTGAACCTTGATTCATCGCTCCAAAGAACCCGTTTCCACTGATCTACGGCCCAATTTTGATGTGCTTTGCACCACATTAACCGAGCAACGCGGTTGGACTTTGTGATCAAAGGCTTATGGGTAGCAGCACGACCGTGAAAACCAATCAGATGTGCTTCCTTACGGATGGTATTCATTGAAACAATACTCCCGGATGCCTGTTGAAACTCCTCGCGGATGAGGGCCATCGGTTGGGTGTGGTTCTTCCGAATTTCTCTGGACAGCACCCGTCGGTCTCTATCTCCCAGTTTCGTTGGTCTGCCGACTCTGGGCAAATTCCGACAATCACAGCTCACCTTCCACTTCTTAATCACATAGGCCACTGTCGATTTTGGGTACTTCAGCTCGCTAGATATGTCCCTTAAGGATCTGTCGTTTTTGTGATACCCGATAATTATACCTTTCTCGAAATCAGAGAGCTCCGAACTGCGCGGCATCTTGCATGCGACTAATGCTGATGTTGTTTCCTACACGATATATACCGGCGGAGGGCGTGACGTATCTCAGGACCGCAGATATCGTCATTTGCATAGATGTCCAAATACTTATTGGTAGATAGTGTATACTGAACAAAACCTTCAATGTCTTCAAATTTTTATACATTGAGGGAATTATAGAAATAAATGAGAAGACTCCCAGAAAATTGAGTGTACGATACATTTTCAAAATTGAAAATAGTAAAAATGACTGCTCTCTGGCCGTTCTAGTGTTAGTGCATGTATAAAAGTCATGTGTCTCTTCTCTTCCTTCCAAACAAAATTCCTGGCTACAGGCCTGAAGCAGAGTATTTGTTTATCTGTGACCCAGTAAGCGAAGCCAACTATATTTGATTGCAGTTGAAGGATAAAATAGTGGCAACACACACCTATTATGAAAGTTTTAGATGATAAGATTCTTAAAAAATCAATGAACTGTGCGACTTCATTTTGTGTTTGATCTGGTTTGATGCTGATACTTTCTAGTTTCAATGGTATGTGTTAATTGAATTTTATTGGGAATGTGGAATATGTAGGTGTTGATTTCAACCACGTATTTTGTTTCTAAATTTCAGGTACGAAGCCATCGTTATGGGTGAAGGCCTAGCGAACCAGACAAAAAACCCAGAAGTTGATTTCGATGTAACGCGTCAGAATTCCATCATCAATCAACAAATTCTGACTTTGAAACTCATAACAACGAAGTTGACTCATGCATACAACGGTCTTGATGTTGTTTGGCAGGATTCATGTGAGTAAAGTCTGCTGATTCATTCTGTCATAAAAAAGAAATGGCTGAAAATATAGAAACTGAAACTTTCATTCTACAAATTTTAAATGAGTAAATATTTTGAAAACACATTCAAAAAGAAAGAGTGATGTTGAACATATGCCTTTGTCGAAAAAATCATTCTTTGTTGCCAACTAATAAAATCACATTAATATGAGGTGATATCAAACTGGCAGTTAATATGCATCACCTATTGGGATAGTATATCGTTTCCTCTCATGCTAGAAGCATGAATGTGCAATGTTCTTAGAAAAATGATGTTTGCATGTTTACTCTTCACCTGTTAATCTATGGAAGTTGTTTTTGTAACATATGTTTCAGGCAAAACTTACATACCAAAATAAAGCATCTCCAAAAGCAGAATGTTTTGCATTGTTCTGCAGCAAATCCTTGATTAACTAGAAATGTTCTGTGGTAAAAAATCCCCACAGGTAGTGAGAATTGGATTTGCACTGAAGCTGGATGTCTTTTTGATAAACCTGCTTGCTTCTTTGCTGAATACATGATATTAAATATTTCTACAAAGAATCTTTCGCACTTCAAAGGAAAATATCTGGGTCTATTAAAAGATAGGGCCAAGATTTTATAAGTTCTTTATTTCATTTCATTCTCTATTGAATTTCAAAAAAATTTCATCTGCAGGAGTTCCCACTTTTTGGCAAAATGTTTTATTTTCTAGCTTTTGTCCTACTTTTCCTACCAATAATATTGTGAACAAAATTACAGTAAACTTTTTTAAATGAAGAGCAAATCATTGAAATATAGCCAAATAATACAACGTAGTGGATTGCAATTAATGATTAAACCAACGCAGAAGTTTTGCATCGGTTTTCTTTTTCCAAATTATTTGAGTGTATGTGGGCCATATTGTTCATTAATTTTCCTTTTGCGTAGTTTGAGGGTTAAAAACTCTTCTTTTTTTTGTGTCAATGCTTTTGAATCGTCATTAAAGATAAAACTTCGGTCTGGATGGAAAAAATAATTTTTAAAGATGAAAAATATTTACTATTTCATGGTCTTGGACAGTAACTAACATTCATCGTTCAAAATTATGGCGCACATTTTCTGTGTAGGTGAAACAATAGTTTGCATTACAAAGCAGTTGGATACATGGGCCTATTATAGGTTTGGTGACTCTGATGATACCCAATAACATTCAATTGTCTTCTGTATTTTTAGGGCATGCAGAGGCATAAACAATATTTACAATGCTCAGCAAAGAGCTAGAAATGAAAGTGTTTAGTTTGTGAGAAATGATTACGCTGGCATCAGGGGCATAGCCAGAAATTTGTTCGGGGGACCAAAATGATAGAACAACAGATTTGGCCATCTTTTTCTGGTCATTTTATCCTCACATTTTGGGGAGGACCAGACCCACCCCCCGCTATATGCCCTTGACTGGTATTGAGCAATAAAAATTTAAACAAATCCCTTTAAAAAAAAGGGGGTGGACAATGCGTGCAACCATCCGGTTTACCTTGACTTATTTACATCAGACCTTGTAATTTACACATTTTGCACAGTGTTTTTGGAAGTGGTCTCGAAAAATAATGTAATTTTTAAAAAACTTACTTGTGTCTTCATAATTTGATGTGTGTCGAGGAAGAGATTCGATAGCATCGTAAAAATAAAGTGATATATTGTTAGGAAAGAGATCAAAGAATTATCTGTGGTTGATAGTGGGCTGTTTTGTCCCAAAGTTATTTTTGCCACTGAGTCATTTCTGCCATTTTCCTTTCGGCTCGAGTCAATCTTATAGGATACTAAAGTAACGCTATGAAGAAAAAAATTATTTTGAAATTTATCTTATACGGGACATCCAACTTTTTTTTCTAATTTTTTGATTGCAAGCCCTGCATCTAGTATACTTTGGAAGGTATGTCTAATAGATATTTATGAATGGGCAGAATTTTTGAATCTTAACATAGGCAACTGGACTGTTTCTATCTGGAATATTTTTGAGGAATGTGAAATTAGTTTTTTAAGGACAGTCAGGATCGTAATTCCTTTAAAAAATGTATCCCATGACTTGAATGCTGCCCATGACAGCATTGTTGGGCATTTCTTTCATAATTCTTGTTATGTATTTCAGCTGACTCTGACTGGAGCTCGAGTGGAAGCGGTAGTGGTGCTGGCAGCGGTTACAACGACGATGAAGACGAGCCAACAAACAACTATGGTGATATATATTTTAGTTTCTCGACACCAGCTTTCCCAACGAGGAATGTGCCCGAACAGCAATACCCACCAAGAACAAAGACCAATTCGGCTGTCTCGTGGCAGCGGGCATCATCATCTGTGCTTTTAACATTACTGTTAGCAATTGTCGCAGCTAGTACTTCTTTGAGAGATTCATCATATTTTGCGAGTAGTTGGGGTTAGTCACTATTAGGTTTAAATAGTTAATAATAAAAAAATTATTAATTTATATATGATGGACTATCACGAAGAATTATTATTCTCTTAACGCATGTTGAAAATGTGCTTCCTTGGACGATGAATAACTGGAGAAGCTGGCGAATAACTGCCCACTGTACTACAAGATACTCTCAAATGATTTTTTTAACAATTAGATTGCATTTATTTAAAGTCATTAACTTTTATACTTTTTTTTCATACCTGTTTATTGGCGAATCTCTTTCTTTATCGAGACAACAATGTTTTCGGAAATATCATGTTCATGTTGTCATAAAAAAAACGGCTGAAACATTTCATCAAAGTCATTATCATTATCGTCTCGATTTATTTTCTTTTTTTTATGAACGTAAAGTATTTTTGTACAAAGCACGTATTACAGCATTTATATAGCATTTATTATAACGAAGGGAAAGTAAAAAAAAACTTTTGTATTGGCAAGTGATTTTTTTTTTTTGTGTGTAGTGATCGATATATATATATATATCAGTGGTGCTTAATATGAGTTATGTTTTATGTGTTGCGTTCTTCTTCTGTACATACAGTATATTATATTATACGTAATAGTCATCATCTTAGGAGTCTTATAAAAAAACTTATGAAAGAAACGATACATAGTTCTTTTATATGAAGTATTATAACGATGAATATAGCGTAGGGTTGATGATTTTGTTGATTATCTGGGATTGGGATAATAATACAGATTCGATCCATATTGATGTGAATTACTATTTTTATGGAGTGAAATTTCTGTGGAATTCCTTGAAGATATTCTGTCGTGTTTTACGTGTCAGGAATTTTTTGATCAGTTATTCTCCTTACATCCTATTGACTTTTAGAAAAATAGAGCCGATTTCAAAACATTTTCGAATAATAAGTGAGTATTCAAAATGTCTCATTTTTCGAGGAATATTGTATGCATAAAATAATTTTCTTCAGGTACTGTCTGTTGACCCTCGATTGGCAAAATGGTAGTCCTACTCCATTCAGAAAATTTTGTTAAATCAGGGTTTTACTGTGTATGTTACTTTATGGTTGTCTAGTATATAACCTTTATACCCATATAATAAAATTTTTTGAGAGTGAAATTCGAAGGAGATGCTTCCAGTCATCGCATGAAAATCGAAGCACATAATCCTTGTGACTTTTTTTTTAAATGCTTCGTTTTTCTTTTGACTCCTTGTTTTACGAGACATCATTGTCTGAGTGTGAAAATTGAAATATTAATTCATGAAACTTCAACAAACCACTTATCCATTCTAGACAACACCAATGAATTCAAATATAGCACCAGTTGGCTCTGAAGTGTGTTGGCGATTTATTTAAGACACAAGATGAAACTCTTCAAATAACATTTTAGATTTCACTAAGTAAACGTTTAAAACAACAGTATTCATGAGGAATTGAAGAAGCGGTTTTCCCATCCTCCTTTTTTTTGTGATATTTGTTTTTGTCGCTGATAAATATTTTCTTTACGTGTGTGCTGTATGTAATATATAGGCTATACAAGTTGCATTTATTACTTTTTTTCCTACTTATCAAGCATTGCCATGCCAGTATTCTCAACAATCTATCTGAGTTGGACCCATTGATTATGATACAGGGTGATCAGTGAATAAGCCCTTATTTCAAAATTAAATATCTCTACAACGAAGATCAATAGAATTATGCGGTAAACGGTACGTTTATTAGCAAAACTAAGAATGTTGTACAGAAATTTCGAAAATTTAGTTGTTTTTTTTAAAATTTTTGTAAAATTTCTGTACAACATTCTTACAGTTTTGCTAATAAACGTACCGTTTACCGCATAATTCTATTGATCTTTGTTGTAGAGATATTTAATTTTGAAATAAGGGCTTATTCGCTGATCACCCTGTATCTGTAACTTCATTATATCTTTTTTAGTTGATATAATTTGCCTGTCTGAGACGAGCACTGTGCAGATTACTGCTTTGATATGCACCTTAGCAAAATGTAAACCTGTCTAAAATGGAATGTTATTTTGGTCTCTTGATGTTCAATAATTTCGTACAGGACTGTCATTAGCAATTTTTCAGAAATGAACCAAAATATTTTGAAAAATGTAGAAATAAAAGTTTAATCAATTATGCATGCTTTGTAAGAAAATTTTATTGAGGAGTTCTCTTTGCATTTCAAAATTATAGATGATGAACTCCGCAATAATTACAAAGCTTCTATGTCCAAAGCAATGCATAATGTTTTAAAGTTAAACATGATAACAGCACTAAAACCAATTTTTGAGCGTAACAAACCAGAAGTGAGTGTATGGTCTAAAGCAGTGATTCCCAATGTGGGATAGCATCGGATCCTATGGGTTAGATTGTGTTAGGGGGCAATGTGGGAGAAAAAAATTTCAGAAGGGGGCGATGGGACAAAAAAGGTTGGGAAACTATGGTCTAAAGCATAGTTTACCAAACTTTTTGTTCCATCCCCCCCCCCTTTAAATTTTTCTCTCTCTCATTGCCCCTCAACACAAGCCAACCCATAGAATCTATATCAACCAATAAACTTAAAGCTTTTATGCCCCCCACTCCTGGACCATTTCATTGCTCACTTTGGGAAACGCTGGTCTAAAGCTATCTTAGTCAGATTCTTAGAGAGAAACGTTATCGTTGTAGCAAGGTTCCATGCATGTAATAGAGAATTTTGAAATAATAAAAGATGTCTCGATAGACTTTTGACTACTTTCGCAAGACCAAAGCAATATTTTTCAGAGGAAAAGCTAGGGTATTACCAATTATCGCATTTGCAGAAAATAACTCAATAGAATAACAATATTTCATTCGAAATGAGCTAAACATTTTGTGGCTATGCATACCTTCTATAGATTATTTGTTCATTACGAGTGATCAAAATAACATAGTCAGGCGAAGCTGAATTTATATTAAAAGCAAAAGTTTTGTTATATAAGTGGGTTAAACTTTATATTCAGTCATTCTGCATTTTTTTTGTATTCTGCTGTTCAACAAGCCCTCATTTCATTGGTGCAGCTTAACAAGATTCATTGCCAACTTATTTTTTTTTGTTAGTGCCATCCTCATTATGCATAAACCTTTGTGATGTTCTGTAACTAATTACTGTCAGTTTTGCCATTTTTTTGTGATTTTTTTTACAATTATTGCATTGTACTTGCGTAAAAGTTTGTTTATTGAAGCAAAATGCAGGATCCGCTTCAGCCCTAATCAAACACAACTTTTTTTTTTTACAACACATTCAAAGTTGTCACATAATAATTATGTACAAATACTTTTGGTATAGATTCTGTAATTATTCTATGGCATTTGGTTATTTTACAGCGTGTTGTAGTGAAAAGTTTTATGAATATCATTCAACAAGATGAGAATACAAACATGCAGAATAATTTTTGGACAAATATTTTTAAGCCTTTGGCACGTCTTCTTTTAGGAAACAGACACTGGTATGAGTTTGCCATTCTCAAGCAGTGCTGAATTAACTATAAAGGTGGCTACACACACAACTGAAAACTTGACAAGCATACTTGAACATGTATATGAAAATTTTGCCCAAGTGTTTCGATTGTACGAGCAGCTCGAGACATTCCTGGTTGCACAACTCTTTTAAATGGCGTTTTTCTTCCGTATGCAGCCAAAGAGAATAAACGCATCACTGCCCCTAGATACCTATATCATGTGGTGTTGAAATTGTTCGTGGTTGTACAAAAACACTGAAGACGCATACTTGTCAAGCTTTCAGTTGTGTACGTGTCTACCTTAAGGCTGTTTAAAATGACTTTGACAACAACATATTACTTTGTTCCTCTGATAAAATCATTATTCATCTGAAGATCTCAAATAATGGCAAATATCGATTGGAAATGTAACAAGTTCTGTGTTAGGACCATTTCAGTGAGAATAAACTTACTAGCATAATTTGTTTATCCCTTAAAATTATAATGATTCTCCCGATGGTATTACATACTACATGTGATTTCAGACTGTGCATGCAATTAAAAACTTGTTAGATCTTCTTGAATACAAGTTTGTCCACACTGGATTGTAATACTAGGTGGTTTGCAATATTTCAGACTCCATTATCAATCGATCAGGAAATCTTGCATCAGTACAATGTAAAACATTAGTCGTTCAAGATTTTTGTGTTAATTTAATACATGGGGGAATTTAATTATGTATAGTTTATATATATATATATTGTTTATAATTGAATTTTTTTTTTAAATTCTTCTCGTTGAGTCATTGTGAATATGATACCGAAGTGCTGTGAAGAAATTTTTGTGGAACATATATATATGAAAAAAAAAAACAATACAAAAAGTTATACGTATTTGCATTTTTTTTGTATTCTATTTGAATGGCTGTACATTTTTTTAATAGATTTTTTAAATAAAATTTCAATAAATAACTTATGAGCACGATTTATAATCTCTTGCATTTGGTTAGAACAATGATATTGTATCAAATGCAGTGGAACATAGGTTAACTGAAAGCGCTCCAGTTGGCAAATTCAAATTTGAATACCATGTAAAAGTTCAGTTTGTGATCGCCAGAGCTTTCCCCAAATAATATAAATGATATATTTCCCCAAGGTGTGTGTGTTTGTATAAAATATATACAGTTTTGTGTTTAATATCACTTTCTTTGTTTCATAAAGTGCTCCTATGAAAAATGTGTACAATTTTTTTCCGTGAATGATCTGTTATCCAAAAGAATCAGTACCCTGAACGACCCCAGTCCCCAATTGTTTCAGATAATCGATGCTCTACTGTACTTGTTTTTTTTCACCTGCTGAACACAAATATTGCTATGAAAAAACTTCATTGGATCTTGCTTTTGGTGATCCTACCATGCGGGCATTGCATTGTGGGTATCATGTTCAAGGTTTGCCTGCTTCAATACGGTACAGTACAGAGAGTCCATAGAACCTCTATTATTTATGCTTAGATTAACCGTGATACCAAAATTTATCTCAATTTCATATTCAGCTTTTCCGTATGTGTTGTTGGGGTTTTTTTTTTCATTGATCATTTTCATCACACCACAGTCAATTTTTGCACACGAATTAGGCGAGTATCTTATTGACCTGGACTACTGCACCCCTCCTTCATTGGTTAGGAAGATTTTGTGATGTAAACAAACATTTCCATTCAGTAGAACTGGATGTCTTCATTCCATCTCCCTTCTATATTCTCAAAACTGAAATGGCAGCCCCATATACATACATAAGAACCGGATGTTGTCCTGGGGCAATCAACTAGGAAGAGATTTACAGCCAATTACAGTCGAAATGAGTTGCTTTTTTTTTTGCAACTGAAAGATAAGGCACGGGAATAGTGTAACTTTGGATGCAGTCACGTGACCACATGGTTCATTGGCTGGACCAGTGCTATTTCTTGTTTGTGTCAGTCTCGTAGTATATTTTATAACTGTGCAGAATGGCTGAGACAGGAAAAGAACCATGTTTTCAAGTTAGCTTCCACAACATTTTATAGCTCAGATATAATCGAGGTTCTACTGTATTTCTGACATCAATGAAACGCAGTATATCAGTAATGTGGCTTATCTTTCAATAAGTGTAATAGTTTATTAGATTTTTTCGCACAAATATGAATATATACAGTGTATAGTCATTTTAAGCATGTAAAAATGCATAAATACTTCTTTCTTTCAATTTTGTTTATAAAATTATATACGTATTAATTTTCCCTACCATTAGTCTGGATAATCAAGGTTCTACTGTACTTACACATAATGGAAAATTCAAGCATTGGCCATTTTCACTTGAAAATACGAAAGGCGACAGCACCAGCAGGAACACTAAGCAAGCACAACACATGCATGGCTCCAACATATTTATGACATCAATTCGTCAGGGCTATGCATATACATACACACCTATATTCCTGTGTATACAGATTCATTGGAAAGTTCAGAGCCCCAAAAGCAGAATGTTTTACATCACTCTGCAATGAGCCAGCCCTCAGCTGACTGGAAATGGTAAAAATTCCCACAACAGAGTTTTCAACACTTTCTTTTCAAAGTTTTTCAGGTTCTGCACATTTTACTTAGGGATTTCAGAGGAATGAATAGGAGTTGCATGTACGACAGGTCCAAAGCTAGAGGGAGGCAACTGTCCTGGGCAGCAAATTTTATGAGGGGAACTGAAATAAGAAAAACACTGTTGTGGGGATGGCAAAATCACGTTTGCCCCATATTGTAAAAATAGTTATTGCCTTGGCTAACATGGTATCTTGGAGATATCTAGTGAAACCTCTCATAATGGACACACTGTACTATAGTGACCATCTCCCGTTAATTTTTTTTTTCAATTCCATCAACCAACATCACTCTAGAAATATCTCTAGCATGGTATTGTGTCAACAGGCTTTAATGTATTTTAATACCTAACAATGGACCCTCTCCGTCGACAAACAAAATTCTCTGCCCCATGTTTGTCTGCAACCAAAAGGGGTTCCACTGTAGTCATATTTCTCATTCTATTCTCTAAACTGAGAAATATGTAGGGTATGGGATAATCTAACCATTTTCTTATGAAGATTTCGGTCACTGATGCTGTAGAAACATCAAGAATAGACTAACTCACCTTAGCCATATAGCCTGAAAGAACCAATACTTATTTTACTATATTTTCACGTGGAGAAAACAATCGTGTATTGCTCATTTGTGCTTTTTCTATTCCTACACTGATAATCCTACCATACATGACCTATTTTAGCTTACGACTTTCAGAGTCCATACTATATTCATATAATTCGATGACCCAACCACTGCTTCCTAAAGTTTCAAACATTGTATTCTCATTCAGGTGCATATGTAGAAAATGCAATGAGGGGGAGGTGCAAAAAAGAATGTGTAGGGAATTTCAGAAGCATTGCAAGTTTCTGAGTCTCAGACAGCAAATTGATAATGTATAAAAGTCTTTTTTTTTTTTTCCTTCTAATAATCACGTAATTAGTCGATTTTTAAAATTTTCTATCATCTTTCGGCCGTGTGGAAGTTCTGATCATAAGGGTGAACTTGTATCCCACTCGTGGGACTTGCATTGCGAGGACGATCCTATTGCAGGGTTCCCAGCAAAATCCGCTTGATCATTTCCCTGACTCTCCCTGACCAAATTCAAAAATTTCCCTGACCAAATGCACGTACACTGCCACACGCATATATAATTCTAAACCATCTAATATCACTAAATCAGTGATTCTCAACATGGGCGTTAACGCTCCTTTGGGGGCGATGGAATGTTCCAGGGGGCGGTAGAAGCTACAGGTATAACATAGGATCCTATGGGTTAATTGCGTTGGGGGCGATGGGTGAAAAAAATTTCTGAAGGGTGGTGATGGGCCAAAAAAGATTAGGAAAATATGCTCTAAATTATAGTCGACCCCCTACCCGTATTTGTGGGGGTTACATTCTGGGGGTGGGGAAAATATGGGAAATTGCAAATAACTGAAACCATAGATTTTTTGTTTATCTTGTTTATTGAACATCATGAGAAGAGCAGGGTAACGCAAAATTATAAGGAAATGTAAACGAGGGTGCAGCGATTGATTGTTGGTGATGTTTTCTGAAAGAACATTGTAATTTCTGTTTGCAGTTTCTTCTTCATATCATCATGTTGGAGTATGTTGACAAGACTTCCTCTACCAATTTTTCTACATGTGAAGAACGTAATATAGAGGGATCTATATCATGAAAATCATCTGGTGGTGAGCCACAGCAGCAACTGACTTACTTTCGCCAAGCATAGTCAATATATATAATTTTTTTTTTTTTTTTGTATTTTCGGAGCATTATCAGTAGCACTAGACAAATGAGCCATCCTAAACAGGCACAACTCAAATTTTGTAAACAAAACATGTAAATGACGATTGCTGAGGAAAAAATCCAATGAAGGGGAAAAAACCGCGAATACGGGGTGGTGCGACTGTATATCATTTCATGTTAATACACCATTGAAAAGCACATTACAGACAGATGCTAATATTTTGCCGCCACCACCACTCCTTACGAAATCAAACAGTGTATATGATCTTGTACACAACACTAGTTTCCTTGGAAATTTCACAGAGATGACTGAATTCAAATCATTCTTCAACATATAAAGGTTAAGGGCCCTTTCACACGGAGTGGATGTGGAAGCAGGTCCGGAAGAAGTTTTAACAATTGGTATATACAGAGCATTTCAGACGATGTGGAATGCGCCCACACCTTTGAAGTGTTCATGTGGGTCCGGATGGCATCCGCATGTGTCAAAACCTACGTGCAGGCTCCACATCCGCACATACAAGTATCGTACATTGTTATTTGGAGCTATTCACACGACGTGGATGCGGGTCGAATTAGTCCACATCTTTGGCTACTTTTTCAAGATGATTTCCCATGGAATTTTTTAATTATTTGACATAAATATAAAAACACCATATGAAGGTCCCTGTGCATCAATAGGATGTACTTGTCTATGTCGATCCCTCCATTTCCTTCTGAGATAAAGGAGATATAGCAACTTTAACTGCCTTTTGTCCATACTTTACAATTTTATATAATAAAACCTGCCAACAACAAACACTGACAGGACCAAAATTATAAGCCATTCTGTAATTCATTACAAATATAATTGACTGAATACTTTAATAACTTTTAAATTTAATTACAAATTTTTATTTTTATTTTGAAATTTTTAAAATTTTAAAAATATAAATATTTAAAAATTGTTTTAAATATTTTTTTTATTTTTAAAACTAAATATTTTTATTAAACAACGTTATCCATGGACGGCATTCACTCAGGGCTGGATTAACACGTTTGAAAGCCCTAAGCACTTGAATAGTTTTGGTGTGTATGTCCCACCCCCAATACCTACATATATACGTTACATGATATTGAGTCTATAAACTTAAAAAAAAATGTGACTAATCTAAGGATGGGATTTCACTCTAAAAGGTTTATGAAAATTATTTTATAAAACTTGAAACAAAGCAACCAATAAATTTATCGGTTACATTCGAGAAAATGCAACCGATCAGCTTATTGGTAGCATTTGTAAAAGAATTATAAAATTTTTATAGTGTAATCCAGGCTTAACACAGAATTGTGATGTGAATATTTCTAAGCACAGACATTTTGAAAGTCTCCACCCCTCCCCCTTTTTCTACTTGCAAAGTCTTTGATATCTCCTGAATGTTTTTTTTTTTTGGAACATCATTGGATGTGTTTTTAGAATTTTTTTTTCATATTTTCTAAAAAGACAGATCTTTGATTTTTTTTTCACAACCTTTTGAAAATATTTTGAGATATATTCTCCCTTTGACTAATTGTGACGATCAAACTGAAAAGGCATCTTTATGTTAAGATTATTCTATGGGGCTCTAGATTAAACCACCAAAGAATAACTCTAGGCTGCCTATGAGCACTGAAACAGGGGTGAAGAAAGAAAAACAATTACAAAAATTGGGGGAAAAAAGTTTTTATGCAAAAATTTCAAACTAAAGATTTTTTAGAACTTTAGTGCTCATGTGAAAGGGCATGCGGATCTGGGATCTGGACCCAGGTCCGCTCAGTGTGAAATGGGCCTAAAGGTTCTCTACCCACAGGCAGGAAAAAAAAACAAGAAAATAAAATGTTTTTTCAGAAGAAATAGAAAAGAAGTTAAGAGCTGGTATATTGGCTTTGCTTTCAACAATGGAAAGGAGGGTCTCTCCACTTTAGATCCCTTCATCTATTTACTCAGAGGGCAGATTCTTTCTTGGCCAACATTGTAAAATCCCACTCTTAAACTGATAAGACATTTCTCTCAGTAGGGGATCTGGAGGAAAATGCTGATAAGGATTTTTTTTCCTCTCCCTGGGGATCCGAAAAATAATCTTTCATGGAAAAAAGTGAAGGTAAACCATTTGAATGTAGATTTATCCTCTGATTTTTTCCCCTTCAAATTTTCCCTGACTTTTCCCAAGTATTTAGAATTTTTCCTGACTTTTGACAAATATTTCATATTTTCCCTGACTTTCCCTGACCGTTTTCCGATTCCCTGACTTTCCCTGATTCTCCCTGACTTTCCAGGTTGCTGGGAACCCTGTATTGACAGCACAGTAGTAGTTGGCTTTTAACTTCAAGTCACGAATGTAAAACTGATCTCTAAGTCCTCCCCCAAAGAGAAAATAGCGGCACTAAAAATTTACGCACACTAACCATGCATTCAGACAGTTAGGTACATATGCACAGTTCTGGCGCAACTAATTTGTTAGTGAATTTCCCATGGCAATAGACAGGAGTTGCTCCTGTTTGAACAAAAGGTTTCTCCCCACAAGTATATACAGAGTGTATCACATTTTACTGGAGAATCATTGATCCTAGACTCATACTTCCAATTAGAAAAAGTTTCCAAATAACATGTAGTACTCAGATATGTCACTCGTGTTTCATAAAAATAAAAAAATTAACTATTTATACAATCTCAGTGTGCTCGAAACCCTGATTAGAAAGTTGTTGCAGTGTCTCTCCTGATGCAGACGAAAAAACAATTCCCCGTTTCTAAGTGCAATATTCACTGAGAAAAACTGAGTTGGAAAAAAACAGTATTAAATGTGGGTAAAACAGTTTACCCATATACACTCATTGCCATAAAAATTTGCGCACCCAGAAGAAGTCGTCAAAATGAAACGAAATTTTACACATGTAAGTACTACGTTGATATAAGTAAGTGATTAGAAAATCCAAGAAAAAGGATCATTTATTGCAGAAAAAAGTACAGATGAACAGAAGTTTTAGTACTCTGTTGGATCCCCTCTAGCGCGAATGCACGATGCGATACGAGCGGGCATTGAGGCACACAAGTTCCGTATGATGTCCTGAGACATCTCGTTCCACAGTTGCTGTAAATGCGCCTCTAGTTCGACCAACCTTGTGGGGTGTCCAACTTGCCGTCCCAAATGATCCCAGATATGCTCGATTGGTGACAAATCTGGGGATAGAGCAGGCCAGGGAAGGGTGGTAATGTGGCGGAGGCAGTCTTGTGACATCCTTGATGTGTGTGGCCTAGCATTGTCTTGTTGAAAAATGGCTCCTGGGGGCCCTGCCATGAGTGGCAACACATGTGGCTGAAGGATGTTATGGACGTACCGCTGGGCTGTCATTGTGCCATGGATCAATATTAGGGGTGACTGTGTATCGTAAGCAATGGCACCCCATACCATGACACCAGCTGTGGGAGCGGTTTGTCGCTGTAAAGCGAAGGCAGGATTGAAGCGTTCACCACGGGGCCTCCACACACGAACACGATTGTCATCACTGCTCAAGTTGAATCTCGATTCGTCGCTGAAGACGACCTGGTTCCATTCCGTTGCAGTCCAATCCCGTCGTGCTCGACACCACTCCAAACGAAGGCGTTGGTGGGTGGGTGTCATTGGCAGCACACGTAATGGGCACCGCGATACCAGATGTCCTTCAGCCAGGCGCCTTGCGATGGTTCGGGAAGACACAGGGGCCCGTAGTGAAGCTGCTGCCTGTGTCTGGATAGCGGCCAATGAGGCAGTTGGCTCTACACGTGTGTTTCGGATGATGTGACGGTCTTCTCGACGACTGGTCTGTCGAGGGCGTCGTGAACCTGGCCGCCGTGTAAATGACGTCTCTTCTGTCCACTGGTCCCAACACCTCCTCACAGTAAAATCAGAACAGCCTAGTTGACGAGTTACTCGCCGAGCTGACCACCCAGCTTCCATCATCCCGATGATTCTTCCCCTATCGAACTCTGACAACTGCTCAATACGGTCTTCGATGGTGACGTAACAGCATGTCTACCTCAGCATTTCCTTTGCAAACGATTAAATACACTCCAGCAAGCTCTGCTTACCTGTTTTATACTCCAAGGAGAACAAAGTTCAATGCCCTCTAGTGGCATTACGCAATCACGCTGCATTTCTAATCATTTGCATATCTGCCCGACATGTACCTTCAGGCCAACTTTCGTTTCGATCCCACAATTATTTCTTGGTGCGAAAATTTTTATGGCAATGAGTGTATTTAAAGCTTCCCCCAACTTCAATTTTTAGAATATCTCGGTGAATATTGCACTTAGAAACGTGGAATGTTTTTAGTCTGCATCAGGAGAGACAGGGCAAGAACTTTCTAATCAGGGTTTCAAGCACACTGGGATTGTATAGTTGATTTCCTTATTTTTTTCACGTATACGACCCCTCAAATAAATTTTGAAATTTTTAGTAACTGCACGTTGTCGGAAAACTTTTCGTAATTGAAAGTACGTTTCGAAAGTCAGCAATTACAGAGCCGCTTCAAACAATTTTGTTCGGCCTGTACATAACTAGCCACGAAATCAACTTTTGTTCGGAGGAAAGAATCAACTTTACACAAAAAATAAACTTGGTACAATATTACACATTTTATACGATCAAACTTTTAGTTTTACAGATAACATACAGCAGAAAATATTCACAGAGTATTTTACAAATAACCGAATTATTATCGGATGCATTGATAACATTAGACAAAAAAAATTTACGCAGAAGCTCTGAAACTCTCTTATAATCACACACAGAAAAGAGCAGACATCGGCTGCAAAAGATTTTTAAATTCAAGGAAAAGTTTCGAGATACAAGTTTTCAAAACACAAATAAGTGGCGAATTTCTCACCAGCGATTTACCATTTTACAAAGGAAAAAAAACAAAACAAAAAAAACATGTGGCACACGAAGTATATCCAGCTTTAGCCCTTTTTAGTAAAACATTGCTGAGAGTGTCGAGTGATTAGGCAATACTTCAGCTCACCACATTCATTAAATTATTTGAAATCGCTGAATCGGTTCACCTTATCAAAGTAACAAAAGACCTATAAGAAATTTTAATTTAGCCCTCTCTAACAATGATGAAATAAGATAATTTTACACCCAGCCTCGTTAGGTATAATTCATTAAATTTGCCTCTCTCTGAATGTTGTTCATGTGTTATACAGGCAGGATACAACACTTCTCTACCGATCATTTTTCATGTGTGATGAGATCACAGATATTACACACATAATAATGAGCTATAATCATTTGAAAAATCATTTTAAGAATTCACATTGAAAAAGGCCAAAATGCACATATAATATAGGCTCTACTGATATCCAGAACTGACAATATTACAGTGAAACAGTGTTGCTGGTTGGAAACCCTGGCGCTATTGCTACTCTTATTTTTGGTATGAATCAGACACAAAATTCTTGAGAATGTATGTTCAGTAGACTATCTGTAATCTGGCACATATTAGACAAAGAGTATGCTGAATTACTGGAGAAACCAATGCATTCAAATTATTTAAGCCACGGTACGCAAGATTTTTATTAACAAAATGCCACAAAGCAAAAAATGAACTGAACGTTTTATATGAATTAAGAACATCACATATTTTTTCTGATTTACTGAAATGAATTTGCACATAATGAATCAGTGCATTTCTTTTGCGTAACACGAAAAAAAAAAAGGAGTGACACTTTGCAATTATATTCCGGTGGAGTAAAAGAACTTAATGCATGGCGTAACCCAATTACAAAGAGTCTACTGTATTATCTAAGGCCAACTATAAACCATAATGCACATACAGTCACTACTAAACACAGGGAAAACTCATCTATATTGTGTGGATTCTCCTAACAATTAAATTAAAAATAGAAATTCATATATACCAGGGAAAGTCTAATCTTGTAAAATATGATTAATTTTTTTTTTTTAGCAAGTACCATACACTTTTTTTTAAACATAAATCTGACACTCTGTTTTGGGTGATTTAAAAATCATATTTCATCACCTGATCTATAACTTTAATTAAATTAGTTTTAAATTTCTCGATAAGCCTATTCAAAGAATAACCTCTGCTACCACTATTTGGTTTCAGAGTCACAACCATATCAGAACCATATTCATTTTCATCAATACGTACTTCCCATTGAAAAATTAATATGTTATCCAAGCTATTTTCAGGATTCTCTGCGGCAGACGCGGCCAATGCATGGATAGTGGATATAATTTCATTAATATTTTCATCTGCGTCCAAATTTTTGCGTTTTGCATTTTCAAAGTTCCATGTTAAGAAACGTGTCTCACACTCCGCTGAAAGAATTGGGAAATCAACTACGTGATTGTCGAAAAAACCAGCACCAACGAATACCCATTTGCCTTTTAATTCTGTCGGCACTGAACTAAGACTTTCCAGATGTTTCACAAATAAACGTTTCTCTCCTGCTTCAGGCATATGCTTCAGGTTTACACAGGATTTTATTTTTGTTTTAAACATAAAACCTACTTCTAACATTATCGAAATAAAATAACAAAAGTAGCCAATATAAGTAGGCTTTTCTACCTGAAATTTGGAAGACAAATTCAATCTCAATTCAAACACTTTCTCTGCTGCTACTGTTATTGGGCTGCACCTAGTAGTGGTGAGCAATTTTCTGATTCTTTCAATAGACACTTCATCTTCCAGTATCATCGCTGAGTCCCGAAAGAAATGCATCAGCATTTCAAAGTGGTTCTTGCTCATACCAGCAGTCAAGTTTTTTCTAAAAAAAGGATCTTCTACGCATATTGAAGCTGTCTGCAAATAAATGCTACAATGTTTATATATCCAATCACATCATTCTATATAATTCATCACAAAGGCAAAGTAAAATAGATTTACATAAGTAAAACTTTTTACAACAGTAAAACTTTTTTTTTTGTCTTCCAGATAAGGGGAAAACAGTAAATAGCAGGAACGTGAAAAAAATTGTACAAATGCATTAGCCAGCAATACAGTAATGCTAGTTAAGTCACTCTACCCCAATCAAAATCTGACAGTTTTTCAGAAAGGGACTACAGTCATCCCTTGGTTTATTCACAGGGGTGACCACGAATAACACAAACCATGAACATTTGCTTTTTTTGACATCTTGTTTACATCATCTTTGTGTGGCTGAGGTAGAAGGGGCTGCCTACACGGTCCCGCACCCTCGACAGGGCAATGGCTAAAAAAAAGATAAGAGCTTTGACCATGTTGGATTTGAAAGGAAGAAAGTATGGTAACAAGACTTCTTCCAATTTTTCTAAATGTGAAAAACGCAACATAGATGGGTCATGTCATGTTATGAAGCTCTTAGACTATGTTGCTTGTAATTAACTTGTTGCCCACTTCTTAATCTCGATCATCATGCTGTATCACTTCGGTTTTAGGAGCAATCAATTTGATTAATCCCTCCCGTTGATTTCTGAATTGCTGTTAATCAATTCGCCAATTTCTCTCTTTTATGTCCACTTCATTGTGTGTGTGTGTGTGAACCCTTCTCCTTCCATCTACTTCGCTATGTAACAATTTATTTCATAACCTGTTTGGCTGAATCTGTAGAAATGGATCTGTCCTGAGGAGCACATTGTGGCCAAAAGTTGTTCCAATACGAGATGTTCCAGCTATATAGCTTCTACAGTTCCAGCAATTACGCTAATGATATCGGCGAAATTCCTCCATAATTCTAAGACGTTTTTTCCTGAATTTGCATCTTCTTCAATAGTCTGCACAATGACTATTACTACTAGAACCGCGGCACTTTCAGTATACCTAGAACCGCGGACTTGGTCAAATTGACCCAAACTTTGAAAAAAACAGTATTTCATAGCAAAAACAGGATATTTATTTTTGGTTTCTGGGTTTGTCCGTACTCTTAATCATAGTTGTTTAATTGCGTATTCATAATGGAAAATTATATTTGTTTATGAATATAAAATGGGCTTCAAAATTAGCTAAAAAATGATGTAATTCAGCAAAAATAAGATTTAGAATACATTATTTACTCTATTCAGTCCAAAAGGATTTTACAGTAATCCCATAATATGACAAAGATGTAAAATAAGCGTGTCAAATTGAGCATGAAAAAGTCTATAATATGATTCTGTCAAATAAGTATTGATTCTTACTGATAGTGGAATTTATGATGAGCAGTTGAACAATTTTTTTTTTCGAATATTCTTGCACATTCATCGCATGTTGAAGTTGCACAACCCACGCAAAAATTAAACAGTTTTGTTTCCACATTTTTATATTACCTGACATATCAGACTCATTTATTTTCATTTACTATTATCATTATCATTTTGATCGCTCATGAACAGATACATGATCAAGAGCGCACGAATGTTTCCTTTTGCGCAAGAGCAACGCGTATGATGAACGTAGCTCTTCAATAAGATTTTAGAGCAACTGCTTTCAAAAAATAGTTCTGACCTTCTGTACTGCTCTGTACAAAATACAGGAATATTTTTATAGTGAGATGCAGGATGTTATAGAAAACGTCTATGATGCCGAATACTTTCTAGGCATTTGATCACTACAACTACGATCGTTACACTTTGTTGAATTGTAGTGTGAAACAGTTTCTGTGTGTGTGTGTGTGTGTGTGTGTTTGAGGAAGCTTTTTGGGGCTAACTACTTTCAATATCGACTGCCAGATGAAGCGTGCTGAGTAATGAAAAACTTATATCGTTCTTTCCTTGATAAATTGCCATTGTGGCATCATTGTTCCATACAACTATCTTTATTGTGTGATATAATATTGCTCTTCGATTTCTTATCATCATCTCTACTAAGCTCATATTTCTTGGCTTTTAGCATTTGAGCCAGCTTCAGCGTAGTGAAAAGAGGTGTCGGTTGAGGCATTTCTGCCCTTGTTCTCAAATGGCTTGATCAGCTGCATCACCATGTGCTCTGAAAGAGAGATCCGTTGGACCCTGATACTTCCCAAGGTTTCGACATCTGTGCGAAACATATTTGGTGCAAGCCAGAAGTTTACTCTTTTTCTGTGACATCGTTTGCCTACAGAAATTTCAACTACACGTTTTTTCTAGAGTTAAGCTTTTACTCTCCCAAAATCTTCATTAAGTCCCGTCAGAATTCCAGGTATTCAAGTTTACAAAGGAAAAAAAATATTTAGCTCTACTTGTGCCATTACCCCATTGAGAAAAAAGATAATCTGCTTTAACAATGAATTGGCCTTGACCTTGAGAGACCCCTTTATCTTTCACTATCTTCATTTACAAAAAAATTTAGAAAGGGTAACCACTTCCAAGAAAATTCTGCAGCAGATGAATGCTAGATGTGAATTTAGAAGGCATATAGAGCAGCACTTAACAACTAGTAAAACCTTCAAGAGGGGTTTTAAAACATTTATTTAACATGTACAATTTATGATTTGATATGAGAATAAGCCTTTCAACTGTTTTTGCAGAAAAATGGTGCAAGAAAACAAGTGACAGCATCAAAATTTCTGTACCTTTACTGTAAAATAACTTAATATTATAAAAGTTTATTATAATAATTTTTAATATAATTGTAAGTTTAATAGTTGATATAATTATAAGTTTCCTAAAGGGAAACTTTTTTTTTTTTGCATAATGGCAACAACAAACAGCAATCACATATATAAACATTACTTGAAAACTTTCGTCATCTCCAAATCTGCTTTTTTCTTCAGAAACACCATATTTTGTGCAGATAACTTTGTCGAAATTGAACTTGGAGAAATACATAAAGAACTCCTTCAAGAGTATTTCTGCAATAGATAAGTAGGTATTAAAATATAAATCACTTGATCTTTTTTTAAAAAGTCATTGATCTAAATCACAATAATTAAATTCCCTTTCTTTAACATCAATGATATTGAAGGAAACTATTAAGTAACCTAGTATCGTATTCACGTTATTGAAATGTGGTAAAGTTTGGGATTAAAAGATAAAATAGAAAAGATCTGGTAAATAAAGATTTGAACTGAATTCTCCTAGATACAGTGCAGAAAGGTATCATATGGCATGCCAACTTGGGTCATCGAGTATATAAATTATTTTGACATAATATAAAATATTTTCACAAGAAAACTTTTACACCTCCTGAGAGAAACACTAGGGTTCATTATATGATCAGAGCTTGGCTTATACCAAGAATGTTGGTCTTCTTTGAAAAACTGGCTTATACCGAGAGATAATGTTGGTCTTTAAAAAACTCACTTTGTTTCCTGACTCAAATTTTTTAAATGTCACCTGATAGACTTCTGAAATTATGTCTGGTAGATATGATTAAATGGGCGTAAATATCTAGAGATAACAAACACACAATTGGACCGTCTTTATCTGGAATACTTTTTGAGGAGTGTGTGAAATAACCTTTTTAAAGGATATCTAGGATTCTACTATAATTGAGAAATATGTCCCACAAATTCTCCAGATATCCTGTGATCAGAGTATACATTTTGAACCCAACTAATTTTTCTCAATATAAAACTCGTAAACAAGGTTTTGGTATGGAAAAGTACTTATTATCTGAAAAAAAAAATTCTATTTAAGAGAATATATGATTAGGTTTGGACAAGGTCTACATCAGCAGTAAGGCAGTGACTATTTTTCCATTAATGCCATGTATGTTTTGTAATGAAAATGTTCTTGAAACTTGGAAACACATCTTCCTTCATTGTAGGTCTCATAACTTCTATATATTGAAATATCTATTCATAAACAATGACACTTTCTTAAATACTACAAATCTAATTAAGATAAATGTTTTTTTTCTTTCTGTCACATGTAGGATTCAGAAAATTGTTTGATTTATGAGGGAATTGATCTACGTCAAGTATGTTACTGGTCTATGTATTTGGTAGTATCAGAGCATGTATGCATTTTGTTTATTCTAGTACATTAATGTAAATAATTTGTATCTGCATACAATGTGACCAATATGTGAAATTTATGAATGTGAACCCATTATAGTTTTGCAACATAGTTATTTTGTCAATGATCTCGGACCAAGAAATAAAAATTCTATTCTATTATCCATGTATCCATTCCTATTTTTGGGACCTTGGTAAGGCTTGTTATAAACATTAAAGTATGCCGATTTAAAAATTTGCATCTTAAAGCGAGATAATAGCATAGACACGTGCAAGTGTGCAAATCGTAAGAAGACTGAATGGCGACTGACAGGGAAACTGCCTAACTCTTTGAGGACACTGTTCAAATTGAAAATGCATTCCATCTACAGACATTATATTACAATTATTATACAAATACAACGCCACAACAGGCAAACTGCCCAACAAGGTGGCTGACTTAAGAACATCATGGATCCCCGAGCCATTTTTTGGAGACCCTACCTACTACTGCTACACCACACATGCCCCCCCCCCATTGCGGCACCCCCAACGAATCGGTACATGCGGGAATGTGCGTGTACGTGTAGTGAAACCTGACGTGTGAAGTTTGTTTCTGTGTAATGCTTGTTATGTGTAGTGTGCTGCCATCTGTCACCAGTTTTTTTTTTAACTATGAGAAGTGTAATGATTGAATAATTAATCGTTGTAGGCCTGTTGCTCTCTGTGGCGAGAATTTTTAACGGGGAGATCGGCTTGCATTTGTGCCTTGAAGTTGGAAACCACAGAAAACCAACTTCAGCCAACCACCACTGTGGGGTTCGAACCCGGATCATCGCATCGCGAGTCTGTCACTATAACCACTCGACCACCACAGTGGTGAGTGGTTATAAAGTTTTTATGGACATCTTTTTTCAGCCACACCATGGGCCATTTTGTCTGTTGTGGCATTTGTATTATGGCAATACAATAGGTAGAATAATCTCAAATTTTGAATGCAGCCATACCTGTTGATTCTTCATTTTTATCTGTAACAACATGAGAAATATCATAATAGTTGAAACCACAGTTCACTCCTTCACAACTGTCTTGATACTCTATAAAAATAAATCATTTGTTAACACAGAGAAACAACAATATGATAACAATTTAATACTCTGTAATAAATAGTACAATTGGTCATTATCACAGGTGTCAGATTTGTGGCCCTGGTAGATGCATATCCCCCCCCCCAGGGGCTGGGCTTTTTTGGTGGGGAATAGGTTTTTTTTTAAATAAAAACTTATTTTGAAGTTAATTTTGAGGCCACCTAAATTTAAATGCATTATTGAGAAATCAGGGAAAAAATATTGTAATTGGGAGCTGATTGGGCATTTGCAGCTATCGTTGTATAATCAAGATTCTCTCTTCTGCTATTGTGAGCTTGAGGTATCAATATCTCACGACGTCAACCGCTTTTATTGTAGAAGTGCCAAGATGTGGCAATTAAACTCGGATAGCCCTTTGATCTTAGAGAATCTTATCTATATATATAAAATTGCTTTTCTGTCTGAGTGCGTATGTTTATTATTATAATCATATTTTGATAGTTTATAAATGGGGGGCATATCATAGCTGCCAACTTTTGAAAATGAAAATTCTGGAGATTTTCGCGCAAACGCTAAAACCACTGCCTAATAAATACAATAGGGATTTTTCCAAATAAAATAGGGATTTTCCAAACATAAAAGTTAAAGCGTAGGGAATAAAATCCCTACTGAAGTCAAATTAAAATAGGGATTTCACACACATGGAAGTTAAACCCTTGGGAATAAAATTCCTACGCAAAAAACAAGTGAAATTGGAGGCCAAAACTTCAATGATGTAAATATAAATATTGTGTTCAATCAGAAACGCTGTGAACAAACATTCTGCGCGAATGACCCCAAAATCATCGGAAGATGAAGGAAAACACCGTCAATTTTTGAAGAACACTGACTTTTTGTGACACTTGCTCGATGCTTTTTTTAAAATTTCACATGAGTGATGATGGCAGTCTTTCCATGCCCGATGTTTATGTCCGTAACACAACTTGTACAAAAAGGAAAAGTAGGCCCTCTTCTGGAACGTTTGATGAAAGGAAATTCATCGGAATAAGTATCTTTAAAATTGATTAAATATGTTTTTGCTTATCAGTATTCATGTTTTGTTATATCGTACATACGTAACTTCAACAAAAGAAATTTTGACCATATACACGTCACTAGAATCTTCAATTACTATCCAGGACTATTGGCTGCTAAGCCATTTCCCTGCACGATAAGGCAAACAACTTTCTTGTTACCATCAGAGGGTTTGTAAAACGTCCTTAAAAAGGGAATTTCCCCATTTACGACGTGCGACGTCATTTCGAAAGGGAAGAAAAAGAGGCTTCATGCCCCACAAGAAATTCCTTAGGCATTGTTTTCATAAGCGGGGATTTTTTTTAATGAAGTAGGGAATTTTTAGGGACAATTAGGGATTTTTGTGATTTTTGTAAAAATTCGGGAGATTTAAGAACTTTTCAGGAGGTCGAGCGATGAAGCTAAAATTCGGGAGATTCTCGAAAAATTCGGGAGACTTGGCAGCTATGGCATATCGTTTAAACTTTTTATATTTGACAACCATATTTTTTCACGAGCATCTTTTTTCAGTCACCTCATTGGGCAATTCGTCTGTTGTGACCTTTGTGTTTGTTTGTTTTAGAAGAGGAGACAGACATAGAATTGGTAGATTAGACACATACTAAGTAAAATAAAAACCTACTTGGATTTGTTTGAAGTGTATTGATGAGTGGTACTATTGGAGGTACACGCTGTTGCAAGAAGAAAATCACTATCAAAGAAAATGCGTAACTACTTAGCAGTCCAGTAGATATAATCCCTCTGTTCTTCGCCAGGTATTTCAAAAACAGGCCTAAATGCACAAACCTGGCATCAATGATTCCCATCGTGCGTATGAGTTTCGAGTTGATGATTCCAGCTCTGTGAAAAGAAATTTAATTTCAATATGTTTTCTGAGAAAATAGACATAAGAGTTGTATAATACGGAAGTGCCAACTTTTGGAATCCAGAAATCCTGAGATTCTCCCAAGTGGGGGGGGGGGGGGGGGGGGGTCCCCCCCCCCTCCCCTGCACTCATAGACTCAATCAAAAAAAAGAAATTCACAAAATTAAAAAATTAATTATTCAATTAAGAAAAACTTCCAACCCCTCTCCCCAAGGCAGGTTCTGCATTGACCCTGGACAGAATATAATTTAATGTCAGTTTTTCCATGCAGAATAGAGAAATCCAGGGCTCCCACTCAAAAAATGAGAAAAAGTAGGAAAATGCAAGACAAAAAAGTAGGATGGGGGAAGGGTAACCCCCTTAGAAAACATAATCATAGCATAATGAAAAAAACCCTAAAAAAATTTTAAATTAACTTTTTTCTTTTCATAGCACCATTTCAGTTTCTTATAAGATTGACTCAAGCCAAAGCAAAATGACAAATGACTTGTTTACAAAACCAATTTTCGGCCAAAACAGTGCACTAGCAACCACACAGATAATTCTTTGCTGTCTCTCCTCATATACATCTATTTCATTCTTTTTGGAGTCTTCCAAAGTGCAGAGCTTGTCAACTTTCTTCGAAAATGGACAGCAAATTTTGAAGTACGTTTTTTAAGAATGATGCTTATTTTTTAATAAAATTCCTTCGAGACCACTTTCAAAAGCACAGTGCAAAATGTGTAGATTACAAGATCCGATGTAAATAAGGCAAGGTGAACCAGATAGTTTTACTGCGTTGTCCATCATTTTTTAAAGGGATTTGTTCACATTTTACTTTTCAATGCTAGTAATCATTTTTGACAAATGAAGCACTTCCATTTCTAGCTCTTTGCTGAGCATTGTTAATATTGTTTATGCCTCTGCATGCCCTAAAAATATAGAAGACAACTGAATGTTATTGGGTAGCATCAGAATCACCAAACCTAGAATAGGCCTATGCATCCAACTGCTTTGAAATGCAAACTTGTTTCACTTATTTGCACCATAATTTTGAATGATGAATGTTACTGTCCAAGACCATGAAGTAATAAATGCAAAATTATTTTTCCATCCAGACAGAACTTTTTAATGACTACTATACTTTGTTGAACCCTCAAACTAAGCAAATGAAAAATTAATAAACCAAATGGTCCACATACACCGCCCCCCCCCCCGCCTCAAATAACCTTAAAAATGATACAATTTCTGCTTTGGCAGAATCATTAATTGCATTCTCCAACATTTGTAATATTTGGCAATATATCAATGATTTCCTGCTCAATTAAAATCAATTACACAAATTTTGTTGATAGAATTTGTGGTGGGAAAGTAGGACAAAAACTAGAAAGTAGGACAAAACCCGAGAAAGTAGGACAAAAGTAGGACTTTTTACCAAAAAACAGGAAAAGTAGGACGAGTGGGAGCCCTGGAAATCACATCTACAATACAAAACTTCTGATGAAAAAACTTGTGTTTACCGCACGGCTGTTAATGGAATACAATAACAATTATACAGGAATTTTGGCAACCAAGGGCATCCCCCCTGATAAATGATTGCCAATAAACACTACGTAAACAAAGTCACATTCTTTGCCATTTGCTTAAATGCAGCCACCAAGACTTTTTTTATGGCTGCCCGATAGAAATGAGACCACTGCTGTCCTCCCTAACTACTATGGCAGCCATTGACGTCACGACAACGTGAAAGCTCGCGGAAAATCTAATTTTCTGCCAAAATGCGGAGAAATTTTAACAAATCCAGAGAGCAGGAGGAAGGGTGAAAAATCCAGAGTCTCCCGCCTAAATCAGGAGAGTTGGCAGGTATGAGAATATCACTCATAACTGGATTATATTATGGGAAATGAGGGTTGCAAACAAGACATTTATAGAAAATTCAATCTGTTTCAAAATCTTGCCATGCTAATATAAAAATAACCATTGCTACATACATCATTACAAAACTTTTGTGATCGTTTTCTGTATGCCAAAGTTGATAAAAATCATCATATTATCAAAAAGATCGAATAAATCCTGATTTTTTTTAAATGAAAAAATTGATTTGTTTTTAATTTAAATTAAATATTTACTCATTATTAAGTCAAAGTTCAAAATGCTAACTTATTAGGGGTATTGAATAGGTTTCATAACAGTTATAGTTCTAATTTTAACTCAAACAATAATAAGCTCTAAAGAACTTGCTTTTAAATAAAATTAAAAATATCAAAGCATACCAATGAGACATCTTTGCACAAATTATTCTATGTATGAAACAGTACTGAAATTTGCAATCAATAAAAAAAGCACATAGTTATATAGGCAAGTGACATTCATTAATTTGGTCAATTTAAATTTCTGTAACAGTATCTTTATAAAATATTGTTGCAACGCCATAAACTTTTCCACAAAAAGAATCACCTTGAATGATCAGAAGCTTTCATTATGAGCGATGAAAAATTTCTTTGTAATGTAGTATAGTCATAAAAGCATAGACAGAAAAAATTATGGTCTTGGAAAAAATTTTACAATTATTACCATATATAGTGTATTGCCTACTTAGTAAATTCTACCTTTCTCTAAAATCTCTAATTTTCTGAGAAAAAAACAAAAAAAACTGGGGGAAAAAATTCTGACCAGGGGTGGTAAGACAAATAAGATTGGGAAACTATACTGATTTTCATCCCACCAACAGTCACAGTAGCGATAAGGCAGATGAGGATTTTCTTAAAAATTTGTTTATTCATTTTTTTTCAAGAGAAATACATGAAGAAAAATTACATAAAGCTATTTTGTGACTTCTATTCTTATCACATAATCAAATGTACAGTTTCAAGTCTTCCTACCCGAGCATTTAGATTGTGTTAATTTGACGTTAACTTGATACCATTAGAGCAATCGCTAAAGACAATGGACTCAACATCAAGATTGTCAATGGAATGAGGAGGGAGTTCAAGACATTGGCAGGAATCGCTACCACTCTAAAATATGTTACAGAGAGGCCACCCCTAAAAGAAAGTTTAATGATTCTCACTCAAGTTCAAACTGTTTCTGAAAAAGTTTACCCTAACAACCAAAGATGCACCTACTAAAACTCAAATTTCAAGTCCCCTAAAGCTTCTATACCACAAACAGATATTACATATTACGCCACACACAATAAACAATATGGGGTTTATTTACTACATTCCATGTGGCGATTGGAATCCCTCTAGATTACGTGAGAGAGAGAAGTAAACAGATGAAGAGACATAAAATGAAATGAATGAGCGAGTAAAGATGTTTGTTGCATTAAGAACTAAGAATTGTGAAAAATTTATCACAACTTCATATTACTAGCAAGAAGGGCACAGATTCAAATTTAATGAAATGAGAGTTTTTTTTCTAAAGTCCATAGCCTACTTAGGCTTTTTTAACATACATTAGGAAATTCACATCACCAAGGCAATTAGATTAGCATCGATGCAAGAAATAATCTTACACACATATTTAATGTTTCATTTTGCAGGATATGTGCTCATACAAAAACTAACACAAGCTCATTAAAAAAACCATTATAATTGACATATACCATTTGAATTTTCTCACCTGCTTTTACAGGATACATCACACTGCAATGAAGTGTTTTTGTGAATACATTTCAGAATAGGACATTTAGAAGACATAATTAAGGTAAGTTCCTTAAACGAATTATTTTCTTCAAGATAATCACAAATATTTTTTAAGTGTTGTTCTTGGGGCACAGTGTCTATGGTACGAGGTACCTTTATGCAACCTTCTCTTTCCCTAAGATGCCAGTTCGCCTGGAAAGAAGAGCAACACAATCAGAACAAGGTTCAAGATTTAAAAATATGATCAATATTTTTTATGGAGTTCCACCTATCATAAACATCTACACAACAAAGCTAGGTGTTCAAATGGATGTTGCTGCTTTTGAGAGCCACAATTTCTCATGCTCCCATGAACAGTCTGGCATTCTAAGAAATATTGAATTACACCGAACAACAAAGTTTGACAGTTTCTGCATCCAAAATAAAAATAGTCATGACTTATGTACACTGCTGGCCATCCAAATTGCAACACCAAGAAAGACAAGAGATATCGCAACAAAATTTATTTTGTAGATAACATGTTGACCAAGCATCAAATGATTAAATTTATAGACTTCTGTGAAGTGTGGTTCCTGCCAAAATCAGTAGCCAGAGTAGCCGCCATTGTTGGAGATCACCGCTACCACACGCTTCGGCATTGATTCAAAGAGACTTTGGATGTGTTCTTGGGGTACAGCAGACCAAGCAGCTTCCACGCGTTGCCAAAGTTGATCTGGTTGTTTTGCTTTGAAGTGGCGCCACAGGCGCGCGTGATGTGCGTCTGCGCTGAAATTCTAATCATTTGCATATCTCACCTCCGCTAATGCATGTTGTAAATTTCATATTATTTGCATGCTTCCTTCAGGGTGTTGCATTTACGATGGCCAGCAGTGTAATTTGGTGTGCTGAACACGAATTTCACCATAAGAAAGTTGGATTTGCTACAGTAACTGTAGCATGAAATTGCACATCCAATACATATACAATAACGCACTACAAAACCTTGAAACACAAGTATGTACAAAACAAAATAAATATACAGAAAAACAACACAAATATACGGAGGGCTCAAGAAGCCAATCACTAAGTCAATTTTTTTCTGAAAATGACCTGCGTACTGCAAAAGACTCTTCATTATTCAAATTTTCATTTGCAAACGCATTCAAGTCGCTATCTTTATATTGAAGATGTTTTATCTCTCCAAAGATAGAGATCCTTTCTACTGAATGTGAAACGATTCTCCAACAATAAAACCCTTTCATCTCTAATTTTCGATGTCCATCGACTTGCTCTGATTGACTTTTGAGCCCCTCCCTATATAGAAACTTCACCAATGTGTATATATATAGAGGCACAACACAAATACGTAAAAATACCACTCAAATACATATGAAAACAAATGTGTTAAGCATAATAATCCATTTATAATACGTTCGACACATACTTTGTGTTGCATTACGCTTTTACTGGACATAAGACTCTTACAATCATCCAACAGTAGCCAGAACTTAAGTTGATAACATTGTTATTTATGGTCCATACCACTTTTCACCAAATAGTAATGTTCAAAATGCACTTTATAACTGTTAACATTGGTGATAACTCAAAAACCAGAGCCAATAAACCTTTTTCATGGAGATATGCATTTTCAGCCAGTCAAAACCTTTCGGAATTTCATGTTGGATCCTATTTTTATTGTAGTCCATTGATATAAGATTGCAGGGTATGAAAAAATCATGATTTTTTAAATTTAAATCAGATTTCTTAAAATTAAAATTGACTGATTAATTAAAACAAATCTTGTTAATCATTACGAATGCATATTTTCACTTAATCTTTCAAATTTAATTCAGCATTAATGAATGAAAAATTAATTAATGAATTAAATTAATTAAATAATGAACAAAAATCTTGAGTCTTCTCTAGTCCAATCTGTCAAAACTCTCTTCAACAATGTACACAGCAAATTATGAAGACATTGAAGTTTTTTAAGAATGACGCTCTTTCGAGACCACTTCTAAAAGCACAGTGCAAAATGTGTAAGGGGCCGTTCAAGTATTATGTCATCATCGATGGGGGGGGGGGAAAGGGGGTTTCAGATTTGCTGACTTTTGATGACAAGGGGGGAGGGGGGTTTGGATAATGCTTACATCATCTGCCACCCTTTATGAAAATATGAGTTAGGATTCAGAGGGACAGAGCTGATGAAGAAATTTTGCTGACAAGGGGAGGGGGGGGGGAGAGGGGGTCAAAAATGATTAAAAATTTGCTTACGCAATACTTAAACAGCCCCTAAATTCCTTTCCTTTTTTTAAAGGGATTAGTTCATATTTTACTGTCCAATGCCAGTGTAATCATTTTTGACAAATAAAGCACTTTTATTTCTAGCTCTTTGCTGAGCATTGTAAATATTATTTATGCCTCTGTATGCCCTAAAAATATGAAAGACATTTGAATGTTATTGGATATCATCAGAGTCCCAAAACCTAGAATAGGCCGATGTACCCAACTGCTTTGTTATGTAAACTGTTGTTTCACCTATAAACAAAATGTGCACCATAATTTTGAATGATGAATGTTAATTACTGTTCAAGACCATGAAGTAGTAAATACAAAATTATTTTTTTTTCAACCAGGCACATGTTTTTAATCCCAACTCTACTTGTTGAAGCCTCAAACTGAGCAAATGAAAAACTAATAAACCACCAAATAGTCCACATCCCCCCTCCCCACACAAATAACTTTAAAAACAATACAATTTCAGCTTTGGCAGAATCATTAATTGCAATCTACTCCATTTGTACTATTTGTAGGGCTGGGAATCGATTAAAATTTTTAACTGGTTCATCAAAAAATTTTGATAGATTAATCGAATATATTTTTTGTGACCACGTAATATTAACAGATTCTATAAAATTGTGTTTTATTAATTTCATACACCTATTTGGTAGATGGAAACAAATATAGGAATAGGTTAAGCAATTAAGGCTGCCCGCTTCTAGCGGTTTAATATACTGAACATATTTTGTCAAAACCTGTAATTTCTTTACTTGGATCTTGTCTTTTTTTTAAAATTGGTTTTATATTTTTGGTTATCATTCCCTAATTTCTTTTACCGTGACATTTTACCTACTTTTGATTATACTATTTTTTGCTTGTTTTCTTAGAAACTCCTCTGGAATGGTACTTGTGAAAGCTTCCACAAATATGCAAAACTACTGCTCATAGTGGAGACAATAAATTTTGGTCGTCTTCTAAAACTTCAATCAAACTCAATTTGGAAATGAAATCATCAGTTTTTGTTAAATCTAATTTGATCAAAATATGGTCTCAAAAATTTTTAAATATGGTCACTTATCCATAATGTTCTGTGTAGAACATGATTTATAAGACATCTCTAATCGGTTTTTTTTTTCAAAAAAATCAAGTTAATCCACAAACTTTTAATAAAAATTTTAATCAAATTGATAGAATCGATTAACTAAACTAAAAATTTTAACTGCAATTAACAATTGATCAATTAACTGATCCGATTAATTGGATCAGCCCTAATTATTTGGCATTATATTAATGATTCCCTCCTCAATTAAAATCAATTATATGAATTTTGTTGATAGGTTTTGGTAAAAAAATAGGAAAAAGTAGGACGAAAACTAGAAAGTAGGACATTTTACCAAAAATTCGGAAAAGTAGGACAAGTGAGAGTCCTGCAATTCACTAGATGTACAACCAGAAGGTAATTCAGCGTGTACTAAATGGAAAAATATTCTATTGTAAAGATTGTTTCTGGCGCAATTGATGGATGCATTTACTATGATATGTTTCAGACTTTCATGATAGGTTCAGGAGTGGAAAATAAAGATTCGGTTTTTTTGCAGCAAAAATGTTGTTTTGTAGCACTTCAAAATTTTGGCAGTAAATAAAATACAGTCTTTATATACATACAGACGTGCCAACTTTTGGAATTGAGAAATCCGGAGATTCTCCCAAGGGAGGTACCCCCCCCCCCCCCGGCACTCATAGACTATCAAAAAAAAAAAAAAAAATTTTTCAATCAACTAAGAAAAGTTCTTCCCCCCCCCCCAAGGCAGGTTCTGCATTGCCCCTGAGCAGAATATAGTTCCATGTCAGTCTTTCCATGCAGAATAGAGGATATCCTTTCATGGATGCTATTGCTATCAGTGATTGATAATCTTGGGTATTGGGTATATGAACTCTTAAACACTTTATATAGCTTAAAGTTTTATATATATATTTTCTTTCTGAAGACATATTTAATTGGAGGAAACAATTTAGAAACTTCAAAATACAAAGCTGCTGACGAAAAAAACTTGTGTTTACCGCATGGCTGTTAATGGAATACAATCGCGATTATACAGGAATTTCGGTAACTAAGTTCATGCCCCTGATAAATGATTGCCGATAAACCTTACGTAAACAAAGTCACGTCTTTGCCAGTTACTTCAGCCGGGTTTTCCCAGGAGCAGGATTCCTCTGCCGAGCGCAACGTGAATCGCTGTCCACTCACCAATAAGAAAAGCAGCATAACTGTTTTCCTACAGAGCGTAGTACTGCTCACGACATGTGATTGGACGACGTGATTGGCCGACTGTTTCTGGAGGAGTCAAATGTGTCGTGCGCCGCACATTTTGCCGATGTTCTCTTCACTCTTGTGTTTTCTTTACCTTTCCTTCAAACCGGAGCACGCAGACGACAAAGTAGCTGATGCTAGGCTATATACTATAATGTAGCCGCTTTGATCTGATACGCCACGCTAGGAAAAAACAAACACGTAGCGTGATTATGCAACATGTCTCTGCCAGCATGGAATGGTCTAATTCGGTTCAGGCGGGGCAAAAAAACCTAGGAAAACCCATTTTAAATGCGGTCAGACTTCTTTTTTTTTACAGCTGCTCGATAGAAATGACCACAGCTGTCTTCTATGGATGTGAGAACTCGCGTAAAATAGAATTTCCTGCCATTTTCTGTCCGGAGAAATTTTAATAAATCCGGAGAGCAAGAGGAAGGATGAAAAATCCGGAGTCTCCCGCCTAAATCCGTAGAGTTGGCAGGTCTGTACATATATGAGGTAGCGTACACAGGATTAATTTTTTTTTTTACAAGAAACAGTGTTATTTCAGCTCAGAAGAAGGGGGTGGTTCCCCCCCCCCCCTGCAAGGTACAAAATACATAGAGAGTTCATCTAGAAGAAATAATTATATTTTTTAAATCATACAAAATTTTTGAGATACTTCTTGAGATATTTATATTTTTACATTCTCTACAATTTCAACAAATGCGAGGCTCACATGGGGTGTTTCAGATTTCAAAAGTAATTCGAAAGTGAGTTTTTAGATTTAGCTTGTAGACTTGGTAATCACTAATTAAAAAGACCCCACTAAAGGAAAGGCTTGAAACACTCATAAGAAAAGTAAGTTTTTTTTTTTTTTGTCGCTGAATGCAAGTCCAAGTAGTGCTTTTGTTCTCTTCAGTTTCAAGTAAGTTTCTCCTTTTACCATAATTTACCCATTTCATATTTAAAATGTGGTTTTTTTTTTTTGAGTTTGCGCTTGATTATATTACCTCAATTTGATTCAACATACTTTGAGATGATTTCTTTTGCTGGGTCATTCTTAGAATATTTATTGGAAATTCTCAGAAATTTAATAGTGATTAAAATCTAGAATTAAATTATTTTAAATTTAAACTAGAGAAATAAAGAATATAAAATAATGATTAAACTATTAGAAATTTAATAGAACGATTCTATTTTCACAAAAAATTCAATCCGAGTACATTTGTTTTCACTCTTTATTTTTAACTGATTTGTAATTGCTCCGTGTATTTTATATTTTTTAGCATCTTTGACAGATTTCCAGTCTCTCGTTTTACTTCCAAGTTTTCTATCATTTATTTTCTACTATTCATTCTCTTGATATGCCATTTCCTTTTACGCCATGCAGCGACATGTTTAGTGTTTAATGGAAAATGATTTCCAGGTGAGCATTAATTAAAATTACTTTGTTTAGACCAGCGTTTCCCAAAGTGGGCAATATCGCCTCCTGGTGGGCGATGGAATTGTCCAAGGGGACAATAGAACCTACTGATTTAACATAGGATCCTATGGGTTTACTTGAGTTGGGGGGGCGATGAGAGGAAAAAATTTCTGATGAAGAGGGCGATGGAACAAAAAGTTTGGGAGACTACGGTTTAGACCATGGTAGTGGTTGGTTTCATAGGAACGAAAAGATAATTCATGTAAGTGTTGCACTTGTTGTGTTCAAGTGTTGCAATCGATCTTCAAAATCAGAAATGAGAATGAAAATATTTTCTGCAAATTTCAAAGTATGACTGTTTTGGATGGAATAATTTACAGAAACCCTTGTAATTTCTGATTCCTTTCATCCAGCTGGAACACCACTCAGATAGTATATAATAAATATGTGTAAGTTTATGAAGTGAATATAAAACTCAGGGTAAGAGCTTTAATGACCAAACTGCCTATGCTATCTCTCACAGTCGCGGATTTATAGGGTGGGAGTTGGTCACCCTGATCACCCTCCCCCCCCAAAGCGAAATGTGAATATGATAATATTGCATTTAATAAATCCATTGAAAACTACTCGTACCAATATTATTGATTAAATAACAAATTCAAGAAAACTTGGACTAAAAAAATGAAAAACAGGGGCATTTTTCTCAAAAAAAAGTTGGAAGAGAAAGAAGACCATAATTGCCCCAAAAATATAGAAGAATGCAGAATGTATGGTCACCCCCATCCACCACAATGTAAGGGGAGAAAAAAAACACCCCTCATAACAGCGAGCTCTAGATCCACCCTGATATCTCACCATATTGCTCATGGCATATAGATAATTTTCCTCATGCGTTTATATGCCAGAGGCACCAAAATAATGTCATGCACAGGTGAGAATTTTGTCTCAAGCCTTCCCTGCTCCTTCACATGATAGCACACAGGGGTTATTATATATTTTTTTAAAAGGGACCCGTGAAAAATTGTGACCTGGGTGTCCATAGAAAATAACCTAGGCAAACCACATTCCCAGATGTGGAAGCCCCTAGCTGTTGGTATAACTGTTCTATCTCAAAGCACTGTAGCATGCCTAGGATGACCGTTAAAAAAAGACAGGTCCAGGGCGATTTATTTCATAGGTATTCCACATATCTAAAGAAAGGAATCATGAATTTTTGTTGACCTCTGCTTGCCTGCCTAAATAAGCTATGCTGGAATCTTACATCAAATACCTTTTAAACCAACCACGACCATTGGTCTAGACAAAGTAATTTCAATTAATGCGCAACTGGAAACCATTTTACACTGAACACTAGACATGCTGGTAAATGGGGAAAAGGAAATGACATATCAAGAGAAAGAATAGTAGAAAATGAATAACAGAAATCTTGGAAGTAAAACGAGAGACAGAGAATCTGTTAAAGATGCTGGAAAATAAACTACATGGAGTAATCACTAATCAGTTAAAAATAGGGAGTGAAAACAGATTTACTCAGATTGAATTTTTTGTGAAAATAAATTAAAGGAGTCGACTTTTTGTTCTTTTTGAAAAAATAGCAGGAAACACTGATTGAAGGGTTTTTGTTTTGTTGTTCTGTGCAGGATAAGTGGTAATTCGCTTAGTTTCACCCCATTCTATACGTTGTCGGAAGCTTAGGTGCCAAATCCTGGGGAGGGGAGACTTAAGCTAATTCCATTTACGGCCCCAAGAAATAAAATTGTGAGGGGGACAAATGGCACCATCAAAAAGTCAGCTTCTATTGTGACGCAATTTCAAATTTTTGTAAAGGAAAATTTTGTTTGTGGTGCAAGATGGCGCAGAATTGAAGAATTTCTGCATTTTTGTAGCAGTATGTAGCAAATGAGGGGAAAATTGTCAAAATTCTAGCAGAATGTAGCAGATTTTCCACTCCTGTAGGTTGCTTATTAATTCCCACATTTCTATTTTTTTTTTTTTACAAGATTTAATGAGTTTTGGTAAAAAAAAGTAAGATAATTCTAGATTTTTTCAACTTTTGTATTGAAATTTAAAGTCTAATGGTATTGATGTTGGTACACATCTATTATTTTAATATAGCAATTAAGTCACAGAATTCAAGGCTTTATACAAAAACTAATTTCTCTGTTTTTTTTTATCAGGAACTCTAGGAAACCTTAGTGCCCCATTGTAATGAATTGCAAGATCTAGAAATAGATTACTATCTATAATATATTGCTATATAAGTACTATATTGCTATGTAAGTATATATTGCTATCTAGAAATAGAACAGCTATCTTCCTGCACTGTTCTAGGGATTAGGTTAAGTCTATATTTACCAGGTCTTCTATATTTCTTTTAATCAAGAACTTCACATTTCAATAACATGCATACCATACTACTTGCAGGGTTTACAGATTTTTGACCCGTTGCAGTTTAAACTATCACATCAAAAACCACAAATATTGCTTTTCAATATAAAAACTCCCATTGGAAATACACACGTTAATTGCATGTAATGTTTAAAGTGACTATGTTATACAAAGAATAAATATTTAATATGATTCTAAGATAATTTTCCACTCTCTGCAGAATTATTTTGGACAATACATATGGTTTTCCTCCCATAAAATATACAATTGGAATAAAGTATAACATAAACAATGAGGGGAAAACTATGGAATGATTTGGCATTCTCTGATTCAAGATGATTCTTGACCTTCTAAAATTTCTTCAACTGCTTATAAACTGAAGAGCCAAAAAAAACTGGTACAGGCATGCGTATGCAAATAAAGAGATATGGAACCAATAAGAGTACGGCGCTGCGGTAGGCAACGGCTATATAACACAACAAGTGTCTGGCATAGTTGTTAGATCGGTTACTGCTGCTAAAATGGAAGGTTATCAAGATTTAAGTGAGTTTGAACGTGATGTTATAGTCGGCGCACGAGAGATGGGACATAGCATCTCCAAGGTAGCAATGAAATTTGGATTTTCACGTACGACCATTTCACGAGTGCACCGTGAACATCGGGAATCCGGTAAAAAATTAAATCTATGACATCGCTGTGGCCGGAAAAAGATCATGAAAGAACGGGACGACTGACAAGAATCATTAAACGTGACAGACGTGCAACCCTTCCGCAAATTGCTGCAGATTTCAATGCTGGGCCATCATCGAGTGCAAACCATTCAACGAAACATCATCGATATGGGCTTTCGGAGCCGAAGGCCCACTCGTGTACCCTTGATGACTGCACGACACAAAGCTTTACGCCTCGCCTGGACCCGACAACACCGACATTGGACTGTTGAGGACTGGAAACACGTTGCCTGGTCTGACGAGTCTCGGTTCCAATTTCTTCGAGCTGATGGACGTGTACGGGTATGGAGACAACCTCATGAATCCATGGACCCTACATGTCAACAGGGGACTGTTCAAGCTGGTGAAGGCTCTGTGATGGTATGGGGCGTGTGCAGTTGGCGTGATATGGGACCCCTGATACGTCTAGATACGACGCTGGCAGGTGACAGGTATATTAAGCATCCTGTCTGATCACCTGCACCCATTCATGTCCATTGTGCATTCCGACGGACTTGGACAATTTCAGCAGGACAATGCGACACCCCACACGTTCAGAATTGCTACAAAGTGGCTCCAGGAACACTCTTCTGACTTTAGACACTTCCGCTTGCCACCTAAATCCCCAGACATGAACATTATTGAACATATCTGGGATGCCTTGCAACGTGCTGTTCAGAAGAGATCTCCACTCCCTCTTACTCCTACGGATTTATGGACAGCCCTGCAGGATTCATGGTGTCAATTACCTCCAGCACAACTTCAGACATTAGTCAAGTCCATCCCAGTTATATATGAGCTTTGACATAAATCATCTTCTGTACTCTTTTTACAACAGATAAGTGTTTAAAAAAGTTTTTACATCATATATGTAATGTTGTGATTTCTGTTATTATTAAATTATCTAAATAATTGCTGATAGTTAAAACGATACTCTTATTGTGCATAACATTGAAATATATCTAGCGATTAAAACACTAAATTATAGGACTAAAATGCCATTTAATTTAGCAATGCTAGCTTATATATGATGCTTAAGAAACTCCTGTAACTTATCCTTAGTCAAATTTAGTTATTCTAATTTTTTCACTATGATATGGTATATTTACTAGCATTTATAATGCAATGGCTTTCCATTGAAACTGTATTTAAGCATGCAAAACAGATGTGCTTTGGGTATCAAGTCCTATCGGTTCTGCTTTGGTTGAAAAACTGTGTGAATTTATACATCCTGAGCTAAGAAACTATTAGATGAAAATAAATGACTTAAATTAGTGTATTAAGTGTGAGAATTGGTGATACTGTGAGAATTTTTATAGGGAATAAAATTTTTGGCAGATCAGAAAATTTAAAATATCAAAATATTTTTTGTTCTCAGTAACTATAATTTTAAATATAAAACCCTTTAATCTACAGGGCGATTATAATTAAAGTTTGTTTTTGAAAAGGCTGTAAAAAAAGAACCATTGGTCAAAATGACCTGATATTTCACCTGAATACACATGAAGCAATGAGATTTTGTCTGGCAAAAGCAAAAAGTTCAAAACTGACCAATAGACGGCGCTGTACTTGTCATAAGATGCAAATTAAAAGATGCGACATGTGCACCGCACATTGCAATTGTGATAAAAGGCGGGAACATGCAGCTCCTGTTATTCTCTGCATCTGAGAAAGTTGTTATTGAAGGATTGGGCTCTGCTTTTGAAACTTTTTATAAGAACAGTGACTGTGTGGAATCTGCATTAAAGAAATTCCGGGTATTAGAAACAACTCTGTTCAAATGTCTGCAAACGGTCTAAAGTAAATAATTTCTAAATTCGAAGGGACAGGTTCGTTTGACAAGCAATGTGGCAGAGGGAGGAAAGCAATTGCTTTGACGTCAGTGGAGCAAGTGGCTACAGCATTGCAGGAAGCGTCAAGCAATGCTTTGGGAACGTGCAGTGCTTGGGGAATTGGCCGAACTTTAGACATTCCTGTCAACACGGCTCATAAAATTTTATGAAACATCCTGCAATGCTATACATAAAAAATTATGCATGTTCAAGAGTTGTTTCCTGTGGGCCTGCTAATACGAGAACATTTTGCCCTGCAATTTCTTGCTTGGATGGAAGTGAACCATGCATGGCCATGGAACATTTTGTGGACAGACGAAGCCCATTTCCATCTCCAAGGTTCTGTCAATACACAAAATTGCAGGGCATGGGCAAGAGAGAATCTGTTCCAAATGCAGCCATTTCCTCTTCATTCTCCAAATGTCACTGTGTCGTGCAGGTTTACTGCAGCATTCATCATTGGCCCCTTCTTTTTCGAGGAGATAGGTTCTTCAGGTACTGTAACCTTTACCATCAATGGGAAACGGTATGGATCTCTTTTGCGCAACCAGCTCATTCCAGCACTGCAACAGTGCGGATAGCACAATTTCCATGCATAACGGCACTCCTCTACATATTGCAACGCCAGTGAAGCAACTGCTGAATCGCCATTTTGGCAATAAAAGAGTTATCAGACTACATTTTCCAGCAGTTTGGCTGCCATGATCACCTGACCTGAACCCTTGTGACTTCCGGCTGTGGGGTCACCTAAAAAATGTTGTGTGCAGTGGTCCAATTGCAAACTTAGCTGAATTGAAAAACCACATTACACAACACATTTACAACATCACCCCTGATACACTTCGATCTGTTGTGGAACATGCTGTTGTGAGCTTTTGGCTCATAGGAGAAAACGGTGGATGGCATATTGAACATTTCTTGAGTAGCAGCAATTTACCACATCCTTTTCCCTATGGTTTCATCACTATTGCTTTTCTACGATTTTTCTTACAGTCACATCTTTTAATTTGCATCTTATGACGGGTATAGTGCCATCTATTGGTCAAATTTTAAACTATTCTTTCTTTTGCCAGACAAAATCCCATTTCTTCACGTATATTCAAGTGAAATATCATGTCATTCTAGCCAATGGTTCTTTTTTTTACAAGCCTTATCAAAAACGAACTTTAATTATAATCACCCTGTATATAAAAGTAAGTGTTTTGTTAATTAACATATCTATCTTTGCTCTATTAGGATTCAACCACACATTTCAAGAACAAAAATGCTTGTTCAGGTGTCACGTAACCTCTTAAAGTTTGCCCCATGAATATTTATAATAACTCTGTATATCAAGGAAGAAAAACCATTCAAAAAACAAACTATAGTATTTATGATTATGCAATTGATGTCTTAAAAAAAAATATCCACTCACAAAATATGAGGAATTGGGCTCAAATAACAAGTCAACGTCACAATATTTCAAACCTAAGTTGTTTTTACTGGACCCAAATATTTCGAGTCGACAAGATGGATATTGAGATTTGAGAGAATCATATATTTCATCAGCAACACTCTCTCTTTGAAGAACATCAGACACATCTAAACAAATTATGTTGGCGATACTTTTAACTATGCCTTCCACCTAACAGGGAAAGAAAAACTTTCAACAAGAATAATAATGAAAACATTAGCACAAAAAAGAAAAAAAAATATGCACACACACACACACATTTTTCATAAGACACAGATAAGAACATTTTCATAAGGACTTCCTTCATCTGATACATTTTAAAAATGAACAACAGTGGACATCTGATTATGTTTCAAACAGTGATAAGTGTGATAATTTTGGTGATGTTTAATTTAGAGGGATTTATATATATATACACTTACTAACCATTTGTGCTCCAAATACTTTATTTGTTTGATATGATTATCCAGCAAGTCCTTCGACATGCTTTTATGGGGGCGAATTTTTGGAAAATAAAGGTTTTTCCTTTTAAAGAAATATGTTCATAAATTCATTTACTTTTATTTTTCATTCCTTTGGTACATAAATGAAACTTGAATTTTACATTTTAAATTTCTTTCAAACCCAAATAATGCATGTTGTTGTGTTAGTGCAAGCGTAACGCAAAGGGTTAATAATAACTACAATGAAATTTTAAAAAGCATATGAAACATCATGGTGAAATAGACCAGGGTGCTGCGGCACAGTTTCAAAACCCCTGCAGTAGAACCTTGATTGCTCAACACCCCAAAAAAATTGAAAACATAATTTCTTCCAGTGAAGCATCTGCCTTTCTTGATAATCACATCAGCATTTACCCAGTGCCATAGCATCTGCTACAAGGTTGATCTTGGATGGTATAATAGTCTGATCAGTAGAGATAGATGATTTTTTGCTCAGCTAAGATACATGAAATCACAATAAGCTTTCTGGATATTATGCCGAGGTGATTTTGGAAAAAAAAAATTTGTTGTAAGTTCCACTGAGAATCAAACCCAGGACCCATTCCATACTGCACTGAACATTATGCCATAGAGAGAGACAATCCTTTTTTCCTTAAAACTCTTTTTACTCAGCAAGTCATGCTACTGTGTGTGTTTCAAGGGGGGGGGGGGAAGGAGTCTCTCTATGGTATAATCATGGCTCCCACATCCTGGAGTAGGGCCCCTAGGCTGGAATCTTTTGAGCCCCCCCCCCCCATCAGACTTTCACGAGCCCCTTTATGGATTTATAGTTTGAAAAAAAAAATAATAATGAAAATCGTCCCGGGCCCCAGGGCTGGAGCCTTGCCAGCCCACTCCTTGTGGGGGGCCATGGGTATAAAGGTCAGTGCACTTGTCTGGTATGCAAGAGGTTCTGGGTATAATTCCCACAGGAAAGAATAACACACTTTTCCCCCATTCAGCTTTGAATAATATTCAGAAAGCCTATTGATTTCAGTTTGATCACAGTATGTGATTTCCTCTTCCACCCATGCACATCACATTTAGATTCCCAGTCAGTACAGAAGAAAGCATAGCAATATTCAAAAAAGTTATGTAAAATAAACCAATAAAAATTAATTGCTGAAAATTTGCATGCATATGAGTGAATACATGGGGTGGTCATAAAAAAGCTTTGCAGATATACGAGCCCTATATACCTAACTTTAGCACCATGATATGGACGCAGGATGCAGACAAAAAAGACGATCTCGCCAAGGGGTTGGTGTGCTAGATGCCGTCAGGGAATTTCTTCAAATCTGCCGAAGTCCCTGATCAAGGGACTACAGCACAAACCTCTTGGTGAGGTTTTCATTCTTCATTTGCATACCAAATCCAAATTTATGTTGCTACACTGGGGTGGCTTGAGCGAGGGTGTGGTGGCAGGTTGTACGGGGTAGCAGTGTAGGCTTTAGTTAGACACTAATTTTTCTTCAAACTTCACATGATAGGAGGTAGATTCATGGTTGAGCCACGGCCAACTAGACATTCAAGGCCAGATAAGTCCTCCGTGTGACGTCACATATTCCGTCTTTCCCCTTAGCTAAGGCTCTTCTAATAGGAAGGTTTTTCAAGAAGCTCTTTCTTAGGCGATACAAAAAATAAATATCCCTCATTTCAATTTGAGAAACTCCGTTTAGTTTGGATGAAAATGCCCACATATATATCCAATTTTTTTTAACACTTTATCAAGAAACTATCATATTTTTCCGTTAAAAAAATGTTTTTTTAAAATAAAGTAAGATTTATTAAGGAATGACATCATTTTTGATCCGCAAATATGTTTTTGAGTGAAATTAATACGAAAATTATCTACTATGATTACTCGTAATTTTATAACACATTTTAATCAAAATTATCTCTATAGTATTTATTCATGAATAACAATATGCTGTTAAAGAAAATAAAAACTATTTTGATATATATAAAATTTAATTACTTGATTTTTGAGATTTTTCATCCTAATATCAGAAACTGGCCAACCGAATTTTATTAACACAATTATTCTTGACCTTGGAAACTAAATTTAGTCCCATTTTATTAATATATTTCAAAATATGTTCATCACTCAATTTAAAAAAAAAGCTGCAAAAAACATTCCATGAAAAAAACTGCAGAAAAAAAACTAACACTTTAAAACATCAAACTGTTTTTATTTCTTTACATTGAAGAATATATTACACAAAATTTTATTCCAACAATAAATTTTGATGCAAAATAGTGAATGAAATTGGCAAAGTCCACATTTCATTGAGTATATAAACTTCCATTTGCAAATTGGGTTTCTCACTATCATTAGATAATTACTATTTACATATGTGAATACTTAGATACATAAATTCTACATATAGATATATATAAAATTCTTAATTATAATTAAATATACATATATTTACATGTACACATTTACGTTGTAGATTGATTCCAATCAAGTTTTTTTCACCTACAATCTTTCTTTTCCAAATTGTAAGCTTTCTTACATGCTCGTTAATAAAAACCTTAATTAGATATATTTACATAAAAATAAAAATTTACCTATATACATTTACAAATAAAAACACATGCACATATTTACTTTGCAGATGAAGTAATTCAGATCAAGTTTCTTTTCCATCTACAATTTTTCTTTCCCAACTTGTGAGCTTGTTCATATGTTCATCAATATTTGTTAATAAAAATTAAAAATTTACATGCATACATATTTACGAATAAAAACTAACTAAATTCTAAATTATCATCAATTAAACATCTTATATATAATGACATGATTTAATTTTACATATAAACATTTACTACAATGTGCACATGTGGTTATAATTTAATTTTACATAGACACATTTACGTTGTAGATGCAGTTCAGATCACGCCTCTTTATGTTGACAATTTTTCTTTTCCAAATTGTAGCTTCCAAATATGTTCAATATTTGTTCATATAAAAATTATAATTAGATATTTACTATATACATATTTACAGATACACGTTTGCAGATAAAAACTAACTAAATTCTAAGTTATTATTAACTGTACACATATTTACATATGCACATGTATATTGTAGAGCAAGTACATATTACGTTGTAGATGAGGAAATTAAGATCACGTTTCTTTTTGTCTACAATTTTTTTTTTCTAAATTGTAGCTTGCACACATGTTCATCAATATTCGTTAATATAAAAATTATAATTAGGTATTCACATATATATATACATTTGCAGATAAAAACTAACTAAATTCTAAATTATCATTAACTATATGTATATTTACATATGCACATTAACGCTGTAGAGCAAGTACACATTAGGTTGTAGATGGGGAAATTAAGATCAGGTTAATTTTGGTCTACAATCTTTCTTTTCCAAATTGTAGCTTGTACATATGTTCATCAATATTCATTAATATAAAAAACTATAATTAGATATTTACATATTTACAGATACACATTTGCAGATAAAAACGAACTAAATTCTAAGTTATCATTATATATATAACTGTACACATATTTATATATACTCATGTATATTGTAGAGCAAGTACATATTACGTTGTAGATGAGGAAATTAAGATCACATTTCCTTCGTCTCCAATTTTTTTTTTCCAAATTGTTTGCACACATGTTCATCAATAGTCGTTAATATAAAAATTATAATTAGATATTTACATATATATAAGCACATTTGCAGATAAAACTAACTAAATTCTAAATTATCATTAACTATGGTACATATATTTACAGATAAAAACATTGAAGCTAACTAAATTCTAAACTATAATTAAATATACACATATTTACTGATGCACACCCACGTGATAGATAAAAAACCAAATTCTTGTAAATTTAAATTCATTTAGATCTAAAGTTTTGTCTGTGATCAAAATGTAATCATTAAGTGATCAAAATGTAATCATTAAGTGATCAAAATGTAATCATTAAGTGATCAAAATGTAATCATTAAGTGATCAAGTTTCATATATTTGTATTTTTCTTTTTTGACCTTTTGAGCAAGAAGATGCAGTTGCTTTTCCAGACTTTTTTGCCTTTAACTTATCAAATGTAGCATCATTGTTTTTATTTTTTGTATAGTTATTCAAACAAACATTGGCAAAGCTCTTGATGATTTTAGAAATCCCATCAAAGAAACAAAAATTGCATTCTGGGCAAGTTTCCCCCAAGTCAACAATCAGGCATTCTTTCAAATATAATTCAGTCAATTTGACTAAAACTGAATGCTGTTTGATGTCACATGAAAGAAATGCTTTCTCATATCGGGAGATATAAGGGTTTCAAAAATTACATAACAAACAGAAAGAGAAAATACAATATCAGCAGAAGGAATTTTCATTCCTCCTCTGTTTATCATGTCTAAGTAACCAGAGTGAATTTCTCTTTCCATGGCGGAAGGCAAAAGTGCCAAATTGAAATCAATACTCAAATCAAAAGAGCCTGAAAAAAATTCCTTGCATGAGTTGCAAGTCAATGTCAATTTGTGAACACAGTAACCAACAATATATGTTATTATGTCTGATTCACAATTTGTCATATTTTTCATGTCCACTTCTTCAACAACCTGTGAAAAAGAAGAAACGTCAGTTTCATTCATTTTACAATCACTAGTGAATTCACTGAAGAATAATGTCAATGACGTTTCTCCATATCTGTGGGAATGCAATTTCAACATTGACTTCACACGAAGCTTTCTCTCAGAGTCCAAGACCTGTTGAAGGGAAACATGGTAATTTGCACCTGACAACTGCCGATATTGGGAAAAACTGAATTCGAGTGCATCAGTGTGGAATTTTGTTGTCAGGACATACTTAGCAACCATCTTTTAGCAATCGCTTGGATACATCTATGATTGTTGAAGTGGTGTGAATGAGTGCAAGAAAGGTTTCTTGAGAAAGGCAACCATGTCTGGCTTTCAATTTCATGTTTTGCCATTTTGTGGCCCATTCAGCAAAAGAGGAAAGAAACATGAAATTTTCAGCATCCTCAGCTGTTAGAGGAAAGGAGTTTTCATTTCTTGTATGGGCGCCTTTGTTTTGGTGAGATACATTTAAAATATCCCACCATCGCTTCACATATTTCAAGAACTTTATGGTGTCATCTACTTGAAAAATTCCAGAATTAGGTTTCTCTGAAAGTCTTTGCAGAGCAGCACAATTTGATTCATGAAATATGTTCACTGCGGGAAGAACATTTTGTCGCTCCATGCTTGTCGGATACAATGACTTAACATTCAATTTGAATGCATATTTTAGAGTGCATGATTTTTCCTCATTATAAATTTTTCTTAATAATCCAAAGCGAGGTTTAATTAGTTCTTTTTCTCCTGAAGGATCTGGACAAACAAATGTTTTGTCAGCATCTAATTGGTTTAGCCAATTGTTTCTTGTGCATTTCAGTATATGCACTGCATCAAAAAGTAAGAAGAGGTCAGCTGCATTTATTGGGTTGGCAATAACTGTAGATGGTATTTTGTTGACATATGTGGAGTTCTCAAGATTGGCCAATGCTGTAAACATCTTTCTATTTACACTGTTGTTATCTGAAACAAGGGCACAGACTTCAAAACCAGCTCTAAAAAGTAATTCCAGAGCTTGTTTAACAAGTAAACAAAGATCTTCTGCAGACATTTTACATACAGGCACAAGAGCTATAATCTCTTTGTAGGAGGAAAAAACTGATGCTATCATGAATGCTTGAACAGAGGTGGCTTCTTTATTTTTTTCATTTTCAGCATAACCCATGATTTTTTTGCCTTTGAAACACACTTTTGGCTTCCCGTGAATTTCATCTATTAGTAGGTTCACCAACCTTTCTTCATCTCCAAGCTTTTGACATTTCAATGTGACATAGTCAATATTATCCTTATTAATTGGGGAACCATTCAAACTTAAAACATTCATCAATTTTTTAAGAGAGCTAATGCATGGCAGTGTTAAAACATCAGAATATAATAATGCTTTATAGCATGCTGGAGATACAGTGTACAGATTGGAAGCAAAATAATATACATCAGTACTGTACCTGTGGCCGTGTTTATCTTTTGAAAACAACAAGAGCTGTTCATATAGAAACTTGATATGGCGATTTTTTGGATTATCTGTATTCTCAGAAGCTAGGAGTTGGAGACTTTCTAATGCTGCTTCATACCTATTCGGTTCAGCATAGTTCACCTGGCTATTCCTCACAATTGAAAGTAAATTTTCAAATTGACTCCAAAAAGAAAGTTTTCCATCATTTAACAAATGGCAATAAAGTTTGTCATCCAATTTATTTTCTCCGACAAAAACCTGCACATTTAAAGATGACGATACTTTTATGCTTTTTTTTACTTTTGGTATGTCATTGAAACACATAAACAAAATGCAAACACATGACTCACTGGTTTTGAACACCAAAACTTTGTCTGGCACTTGGATCTTGCTGGAGAACGTAGAATTAAAATCTTCAAAGCTCGCAATTTTATAATTACAAACAAATTTGCTGAGATTGGTTTCGTCAGCTTTTCTCAGTTTACCGTCTCTACTTTCTCTAGGTTGAGTAGTAGTGGTAGATAAATATGATGGGCAACCGGGAAAGATGGTCGGCACAGATCCCACTTTTAGTTTTGGACGACGTCTTTTTAACTTCACCAGTTCACCATTAGAAACGAATTCATCGAAACGTACGATGCATTCTTCTGCGAAATGTCTTTCACATACTACAATCCGGTGTGTTGGCAATAAGTCATTCCTAGGAATCTTCTTGATCCAAATCTCTTTCAATTTTTTTTCCTTCGGAAATTGGAACACGGAAAAGTATTCCGTAGTTCCGTCGTAATTGGAATGGCAAGAAGTCACAAAACAACGGTCAGGCATTTTTAAAAAACGAAGGAAACAATCACGCTGAAACTATCTATTTAGTACTACTATGCATCGCGAATGTCTTCTTCCTTCCCACAAGCAGCTACCGGACACTGGGACGGGTAAAATGACGTCAGGTCACGTGACGCTCTGAGTTGGAGGGCCTTAATTGTTTAGTGGGCTATGGTTGAGCTGACTGGGCTACTAAAATGTTTTCACCCTTCTCTCATCCTAGTCTAATTTTCTTGGTCATTTATTTCTTAACTTTGCCAGGCTACAGCCCGTTCAGCCTATAAATGTGCCTCAGCTCCTTAGTTACTTTTTCTGTCATTCTTTCCCTCTTAACCGGGTCCCTTGCTTTCTAGGTCATTCTTCTCGTCACTCACCGACCCGATCCCTTGTTCTTCTAGGTAATCTTTTTGGTCACTCACAGGCTTGCAATCTCTTTAGATCACTCGTCTGGCCACTGTTATGCTTGCAAACTCTACGTCACTCATTTGGTCACACACCAACCTAGTCCTTTGCTCTCTGAGAAGAGGTGAATTTTTTTGGCACCCTTTTCCCCCCATACTAATTCCCTTGACCACTCATTTCTTAAATTTTTCTGACATGAGCTATAGCCCGCTAAGTCCCCCCCCCCCCCCTGGAAATACACCTCGAAAACTTGAGGGAAAGGACAAGACAGTAATACCAGAAACAAGAATGTGGGGCAAGTGTGCGTTTTCATGTCCTAATCTAGTAATTTTTTGAGAATGGTCAAATAAAGACAAATTAAAAATTCAGCTACTTGTCTGATCCCTGGTGCACCAGAAACACCTTTAAAAATATATTGTTTCAAATGAAAAAAGTTGCCTCATTATACTTCCTCTTCACAGGATAAGTGTCATAATCATGACTCAATGATGAATAATAGCTGTCATGTGAATTGAGAAACTTGACATAATTAAGAACTGTAAAATTATTCTAGACCAAAAAACAGGACAATCTTTTCAAAAGCGTGATGTATGGTCATGCATATTCTGATTGGTAAACAATTGCATGTGGCTCTTTAAATACTGAAAAAAAAACACTTTTTTTTTTGGGTCTTCTATGGTATAACCCAGTCAGCCTAACTCAGAAGTCTTCTTTAGGGGTGGCAGCTAAGCTTGAGCACCAACCCTTATGGTGCTACAGGTACTGTTCTAATGCCATTCACAGTTTTTCACTGCACCAATCACTTCGCAAAGCAAAAAAGCAGGTCTTACAATTTGAATTTTTAAAATTTTGATGCTGTAACTGTAACAGCTAAGGTTTTGTTTCGCATCTCATCCTTGAGTGCATACTTTTAAATACCTTTATCTCATCTCTAATTTCATTCACATTCATTGATTTTTGTGACTGTGTATCGGAAAAATTATTTCAGGAACACCTTGCATATTCTCACTATTGTTTTAAATATGTTTATGGAGTGTGGTAAACTCGAAAACATGGAATTTAATTACAAGCATAAAGATATAGAGCACTGCCAGCTGAGCTATCATTTGATTTATACACCAAAAAACTTGGGTCTACTGCCACAGGCAATGTACTACCGAACGAGTCAAGTCAGAAGTTAGAGAATATGAGCTTGACAGTATGAGTGCATATCTAGTGTTATGCATGAATTTTTTTTATTCGACAAAAAGCATGACAAACTGGTACAAGAAGACAAAAACAGTAACACAAAAACAAAAAAAAAATTCATGAAAATATACATAAATTAGGAACATTCACTCCGTGATGCCCTCCCCCGACTAGCGTTTCCTTCCAGCTGGTCTATAAGAAGTCTATTATCTGTTAGGCAAGTGGCAATGGTTATTAATTAAAACATAGAGTTGCTGGAATTATCGAATACACTCTGTAGTATTGTGCAAGGGCAGTTTGCAATTTCTTCCCCATCATCTGAATTTCTTCGAATAAAGTGATTATTATAACTTTCAGCCATATCCTTTAGGATCCGGAAAATCTGGTAGGGTGTTTTGTTTCATATTTTTATTCTACACGTGTCCACTGATGCATTTCTGTTGTAATCTTTTGTTCTTTTTCAGGCTTTTTTTAACCTCACATTTGTCAAACCTTTCTCTAATATATTTTTGCTGTGTTTTTAATATATACAGACGTGCCAACTTTTGAAATCCAGAAATTCAGAGATTCTCCCGAGGGGGGTACACTCATAGACTTGATCAAAAAAAAAATCATAAAATTATTTTTTTAAATAAATTAAGAAAAAGTTACATTCTCTCCCCCCCCCCCCCACAAGGCAGGTTCTGCATTGCCCCTGAGAAGAATATAATTCCATGCAGAATAGAGAAATCACATCTACATACTGTTCATAAAGTATAAGTGTTTCCTTTCGTGGATGCTATCAGTGAGTGATTGATAATCTTGGGTATATGAACTCTTAAAAGCTTTATATTTAGCTGTATATAGCTTAAAGTTTTATATTTTCTTTCTGAAGATGTTTAATCGGAAGAAATGATTTACAAAATTCTAATTACAAAGCTGCGGACGAAAAAAACGTGTTTACCGCCGGCTGTTAATGGAATACAATAACGATTATACACGAATTTCGGCAATGAAGGTCATGCCCCTGATAAATGAATGCCAATAAATGCTACGAAAACAAAGTCGCGTCTTTGCCAGTTGCTAAATGCGGTCACAGAGACTTCTTTTCACGGCTGCTTGATGAAAAATGACTACGGGTGTTTTCCCTAATGACGACATGAAAGCTTACGTAAAATCTAATTTTCTGCCAAAATCCGGAGAAATTTTAACAAATCCAGAGAGCGGGAGGAAGGATGAAAAATGCAGAGTCTCCCGCCTAAATCGGGAGAGTTGGCAGGTCTGTATATATTTTTTTTAAATTTCTGTCACATAATTTCTACATTCTATCTCAGGATAATATGTGTGTGGATGTTTTTCATGTTTTCCATATAATTTATCTTCGATATGTTTATGTTTTCTATAATTTATTTTCTTATCCAGGTTTTTTTCCTCACATTGTCTAGGATTTTTTCAAACCTTTTCGGTCCATGAACCCATATTTAGCATCAAAACATCTATGGCACATTTGTATTTATTTTAGGTTTATTTGAGAAATAAAATTTTTAAATTTTCTATAATTTATAATTATTATTTGCTGATGTGTTTTATTTCCCCCCTTCTTATTTCCCTTTCCAAAAAATTTATCCTATTATTGGGTAGTGGTCAGATATGTGAGTTTTATATACCTTAAATTGCTGAGTGGTATTTTGTTTTGGTTCTCTAGAAGACGTGATCAAGATTCATTTTGAAAAGAATCACTTTAATTTACATGCAATTTTTTTTATCATAGTTAAACAGAGAATTATCTAGTCTGTAACTCTCACTCCAACCATAGAGATACTCACTATTATTAGTTTTAAAAAAGTCATATTTAAGAGACAAACTCTGGTAATCCAAACAGGTTTAGGTCCAAATTAGTTTGGATTAGTAGGGTTCTAGTGTATACAGTCAAACCTTTTGTAATTTTCAAAAACTCTATTTCGAAGGCCAAGTCATGATAGCAGGGTTGGTAAAAAAACCGGTTTTTTTGGTTTAAACCATTTTTTTTTAAAATAGTATTAACATTAAAAACAATGAAATTTCTGAAAAATCATTCAAACTTCCAATAATTAACTAAAATGAAATGTTTATTAATGTAATTAACACTATTCCATGGTAATTAATCAATAAATATTTATTACATTTTAACAAAAACCAACTTTTGCGATTTAATTATTTTTTGCTTAACTCAATGGATTACTGTGTGTTTGAAAATTCTTTTAATGTTATTATTAATCATATAATATATAAAGGTTTTTCTCCAGTTACTTTCAGTATACTTAATTAGGAAGCTATTTTGCAAAAAGTAATAAAAATTAGGTGAATATAATGTATTTAATGAAGCATAAATAATGCAGATTAATTAGCAATGATTTACGATATACAGGGTGATTATAACTAAGGTTCTGATTTCAAAACACTGTAAAAAAAGAACGATTGTCAGAATGACTTGAAAATTCACATGAATATTCCTGAAAAAATTCAATTTTATTTGATAAAGGGGAAAAAATACTTAAAAATTTAAAATTAATGACATCATCCAACATGTGGGAAATTTGCCCGCAGAATGGAAACAATAGCCAGTCATGGCAGAATGATACCTGGAAACATCACAAAAAACGAAGTAATTGAACAAATAACTACAACTTACTTGAGAAATGTTAAATATGTTGTCCACCGCGTGTTCTGGCTATGAGGTTGAAGGCACAAAAATTCTTGTTCAACAACAGAATCGGAGTATGCCATGGTCATAATGTGGACGTGCTTGAAATTCAGCTTTATTAAACCACTTAATCTGACCACTGTTTATAACATTTTGAGGTACCCCCACAGCCAGAAGTTGCAAGGGTTAAGGTGCATCCGGTCAAAATGGGTCTTTAGCAGCTGCTTTGCTGGTATTGCAATGTGCATCTTGATAGAAGTTCTATCCACACACTGATGCTGTGGAAGTGCCGAAATGATGTGGTTGCACAAAATAGATTATACTGCTGGCCAAGTACAGCATCATCTACTTGCACATTTTGCACTTTTTTCTTTTGCAAAAGAAACTTCCATTGCTTCAGGAGTATCCATGCAAATTTTCAAGTCATTCTGATCAGTACTTATTGTATAGTTTTGGAATCAAAACTTAAATTATAATCACCCTGTATATAGCTGATTATTTTTCATAAATCTGTTACTACTATACAGTAGAACCTTGATTAACTGGGCTTAAATGTGTGTGTGTGAAAGTATAAAAAAAACAACTATTGAATATTAAGACTGGGAGATATACAGTAGGAGATGTGCTACTTCTTATGGGAAAGAAAATTAAAATGTATGTGAGGTAATGTAACAACTAGTACACTAGTCTTTGTCCTTTAACCCTTCGACAGTTACGCATATTCAAAGAAAATCTTCTGAATCGGGCACACAATTTTACCAAAATCCTTCGAAAAATGGCAGGGCCTCTTGAGGTAAGACGATGCTTTCCCCCAGTTGTCAACAGTGGGGTGCCGGATTTTCACTGATAGGATTCCTCCCACCGCAACAATAAGGCCAAAGGTATGAATAGGTCTTTTGTAAGTTGACGATAATAGCCTTACTGAGTGTAAAAGGTCCATGAAATTCAGGGAATAAGTTTTCCGTCAGTGAAAATTCTTCTTTCCATCTGTTTTTTTTTACTTCACACAAAATGATTCCCATTTATAGTGATTACAGCAATATCATCGCATCAAAATCTGCTATACTTTGATATTCACATACATTTGATTAAAAGTAATTAAATTACGTATCACTATGGATACATCTGATATGAATTCGTATACAAAAATGTATAAACAATAGATATAATTTTCTGTAATAGAGTGGTGTCACATTTAACTTTTACAGTCAATTTTTAGCTCCAATCAGAGGCGAATTCTATGTCTCACGGCCTATCCGAAAATTTTTTTTAGTACTATAGCTTCGATGATTCTAATGAACTTTTATGAAAATTTTCACACCCCAGAATATGGATTAGTGTTCAATCGGTAATTTTATGAAATTTGTAAAGAAACCAAAAGCATGATCCCCACAAGGGTGGAGCTGACACGACTCCAATCTTGGGGTTCCTTATGATTATCTTCTTTTTTTTTTTTCCAATGCCATAAATTCACTCCGGAGGCCTGGAGTTTAGACCGGGCGGGGGGGGGGGGGGCTGTAAATAAAATCACGTTAAAGTTTTAGAAAGTAAACACGTAGAGGGCCCTAGAAAGATCACTTTACCTGAGGGCTCACGATGCTCTTAAGGGGATCGTGTCTAGGGGCCCTGCTTCAAGATAGGGGGGATGCATCCAGAAGTTAAGTTGATTTTTCATAATAGAGTTTTATTCAATTTTTCTATCTCAGTAGGCTGATACGAAGCTTCTGTGTGTCGGTTACAATATTTATACGAAAACGTTTTTTTTTTTCTGGCCATTTTTCTAGAGACTGCTTACATATTAAAGTGGTTCTTCACCGAAAATAACGTCAATTGAATTAAATATTTACGAGATTATACTATAGATAAATTACAATACATTTTACTGAAGTTTACATCAAGATCATAATATGTAGCAGATGATTCTTTTTTTTCCCACTCAAATCATTATTTTCGATAATAAAGTGAAATATATATATTTTTCACTTGTATGCAGAAATTCAAATCCATAAACAGAAACAAAAAAAAATCAATATGATATATGATATGCAATGGCCTTTGTGGCAGTGCTTCTCAAAGTGTGCATCGCAACAAGATGGAAGTATCGATATGTGTGCCTATCAATGCTTTGAAGTGATTCTTTTATGAATGCACATTACCTACTAAAATATTCCGGGGAGCCACCGATGAACTATGAGTGGGGCAAGGGAATTGCGAGTGACAAAAAAAAAAAAACATAAAGCTGTGAGTCTGCTTTATGATAGTGATGTCTATGGTAAGTGTTGGTTACTGTTGAAAATCATCGCTGAATGACACCAATTATAGAAATTAGGTTTTTTTATTCAACAAAAGTGCAAATTTTTGACCATTAATTCTTTAGATAGAACATCTGGTTAAATGGTATAAGTGTGTATTGGTATTTAAGCTATATTTAAATTATTATTATTAATAATTCAACGGTATTGTCCGTTGATCACCGAACAGAAAGCGCTCATCTTCTCCGTCACTGCTACCTTCTTAGGGAAGAAATTTAAATGCAAAGAAAAATATTATTCAACAATAGTCACAATATGATTATTTGAAATGAATTAATTTCTGAGAAATTCGAAAGTTTTCTGCTTCTTTTTTATTCTTAAAATGCTAAAAGCATTTTTCCTCCTCTCTCAAGTCTATTTTGCCTTGATAAACCCTTGCCTGGGAAACACCAAATATTCCATTCTATATGACAGTGGTTCTCAATTTTTTTTCACCTGCGGCACCCTTGCCCAAAATTCATATTTCATCTGCGGCTCCCCAGAATCATTTAGTACAGTGTTTTAGGAGAGGGTCACCAAACAAAAAGGAAAAAATTTGACAGTCTGGACATATTCGGACATTGATTCATAATTAGAATTTTTATGCTTAGAAATGAAGTAGCGGAATGTGTTGTAGACTTTGAAGACTCTCGCGCTCTTGTTGCAAATGAGAGACAGTGGTTTATCCTTTACAACTGTGAAAAAACATTGAACATTGAAGGACCGGACACACCCCGCTTCTCATCTCAAGGAGATATCGAAGCGTTCCCGAAAGATGGGTGCATCCGGAATTTTATTAAATATGTATATGTATGTTAAATATGTATATATATCTATATAAATTTGTATAACAGAATAGCAAGTCCAATTACAGGAGTATAAATCAACGGTGAAAAAAACAAATAAGTATATTTTCATAACTTTACTGCATATTTATTTTGCATATGCGTTCTATTATTTTGTACATGCAACGTTTTTAAATAAATTTCTGTTCAAATTCTCACAGACATATTTTACATATGCAAGAAAGGGAACAGCTCCTCCTCCCCAATGGATTTTTTCAAAACACCTGAAACTGAAAATTTCTATACTATTATTTTGAAACTTGTGGCGGGCCGTACAGAACCTCTAAGTGGACCGTAGTTTGCCCATCAATAATTTTGTTGATACTGTACTTCGACTTTTTAAAGAACCACCTCAAAGTGCATAAATAGGCACACAAATCAATATCTCGAGCTCGCCACTATGTCTCTATGAGTCGTGATGAACCTTCGGACAATGCTATATGAGTACGTATCCATTGTTTGTGTGTGTGTGTAGGATTGGGGGTGGGGGAAGTCGTGCCCACGAGAGGTAGTCATCTAGCTTATCTGGCCCGGCAACGGATTGTTCGCCCAGGCATACATTCGTTAGCTATCAAAAAAAAAATTGTGACTCGGTGAAAACATTCTAGAAGAAACACACACACAAAACATCTTGGTGTATGAGAGCCAACTGAATTAATATTCAATGAATAGAAAGGACTTGGTGGAAAAAGAATCAATGAAATGAATCTGATGCTTCCACGCATATTTCCGAAATTAACAAAGAAAACTATTATACGTTTTCACCTGTGGAGCGAAATATCTTTAGTACAGAACAATGCTGGGATTATCGTTTACCCATTTTTGGTACAAAGTTTAGATACGTGAAGAATTCACGCTAAGGCGTGTATCGATCGTCTTGAAAAAAAAAATACAGTGCCGGATTATCTTTGCCATTGTCAAAAGTTACCTGTTATCAGGACTAAAGAATCAAGAGCTCAATCAACACCCCCAAAGAAGAGGGATGGTTCTTTTGGGAGTGTTGGTTCAATACGGATCAAAGTATTTAGGGGAAGGGGGAACGCGAGCATAGAAACGAGTACGTATTCGTGAATAGTTTGAAGAAAAAGGGGGGAAGATATTTCTTTTCTTATGCAAGTACGTTCCTAAATGAGGACAATATATGTCTATTAGTGAGAATATAAGCATCGTCTCGTTTTTCTCAGTTTGATTTTATACTGTGTTTGCTAAAAGAAAAGAAAAATGGGAGATATAATTTGTGGCCCGACAAAAAATAAATAAGAAAATTTTTCGGACGAACAAGAAGTAATTGACAGAAATAATTTGTGGACTGGCGACAAAACTATAAATGAGAGAAATAATTAATTTGTAGCTCGGCTGACGGGTAAAATAGGAATAAAAACCAATATAGAGACATTAGTATACTATGTATTATATTTAAAATTAAATTGAAAATCAAATCGAAAATTACGTAGTGACTATATGAATTGGGCAAAATGTTCCATGGACTAACAGTCAAATATTGTTCAAGATCAATTGTGAATATCGATCTCAACGATTTCCTGTTCCTGGCATCAGCACATCAAGCATTGGCAAGGGAATCTCCAGCCACTTTGTGAAATAGCCGGTCTATGCCCGAATCATTTCTACAATTCAGACGGACTTTGGCCAAAACTCTCGGCCCATTCGTGAAGTGGCTGGAACAGTCTCAGATCAGCCGCGATTCTGGCTTTGGCAGTAACATGTATATAGGTGTACTGCTTATAGATTCTTTTTCTAAAAAATGAACTGCATATATTAAACTTTTAATTTTTTCCCCCATCTCTGTCATTTTACATGTATGCATTATTTTGGATGGGAATTTTTTTTTAAATACCAAAAAAAGTTATTTTTTACTCTCTCTCTCATCAAATATTTCAACTTGTTTCGACATCTCTTATTATTTGGTGCCCTGTGCAATTGCATAGGTTGCACTGCCCTAAGACCGTCATTGGCCTTATACTGTTCTGGTGGCCTTTGTTTATCATTCACAATATTATATCGTCACCTTTACTTTATTGGCACAAAGGATCCGTGAAACACCAAATGTTTAGAACCCTGACTTATTTTGTTTTAATTACACGGGACATGGTCTCAAAAAGGTTTAAAACTAGCACACCAAACCTGAGTAAAGTCATTTTTAACTCAGTTTTTTTTTTTGTAGCACATTAAAATATATTGTAAAATGCGTCTATAATAGTAATGAAAGAATGTTTTTACTCTTCGCTGCTGACAACAAACACATAGTTCTCATACCAACTGATAAGAGAATTCCATTTACTTTCAATACATGTTGTATAGACTTATGGATAAGTCAGCGAATAGAAGAATTCAGTATGTACTTGTAGGGGGTGTTTTTTACAATGTGTTCAATGGTTTCTGAGAAACGAAACGGTTTATCTACTACAGAGGTACACACCTATCTGACATTTTCTTTTTTCCTCTCTGAATACACGGGTAGTCACGTACAAATACGGCTGTACAAAACCTTCCCCAATTTAAAAGGATTCTAGTTATCCGGATTATTCTTAGAATCCGCAATTTTCTTTCAGCACTGTACATAAAACGTTGTTTCATGTACAGAGTGTTGTGTAATATTAATTAATTGCATCTCAATATTCCTCATTCTCATATCATTTTGCTAAAATTATTGTTACTGTAAATAGAAAAGTAAATTTTTGTATCATTTTTTACTTCAAAGGCAAATTTTCTGTCTTTCGGGGCATATTAATTTTTTATAGAGCATTTTCTATCAGTTTTTAGGTCATGAAAACCTTAGCCCTACTTATAAGTATACTTGTCAACTACTATGGAATTTACATAGTTTCTATGGATTTATACCACAAAATATGAAACTGCGGTGGAAATCGCGAAAAATTACGGAAATATGGTTTTTTAGAGACTTCTTTTGTTCAAGGATTTCATTTAACTCCATTACCCTATCGCGTACAAACTTACATCACACAAAAAAAAGTATGCACTACCAAAAAATTAATATCAAATCAAAAAGGTGCAGTTTACACTAAGATAACTTATCGTGCAGGTGGGTAACTAGGCTGGGGCAACCAGGGCCGTCTCTGAACTTCCTCCGTGAGAGAGAATACATTACTATTATTATATTTTTTATAACAAGCTGCAACATCCCCCCCCCCTTATATTTATTACCTCATCAAAATATTATAAATCATAATGCAATTGTAATTTCTACAATGATACAGTAATATCCCAACTTACGCTACCACGATTTGCGTGATTTTCTATGGAAAGTTGCACATTTCTGATATTCAAACATAATCTCGGGATTAATGCTGAGATAGTACAATATATTAAGTAAATATCAAGTAAAAGTTGTTTTATTCGTTCAGAACACCATATGTAATGAAACTACATCGATTTCTGGGAGGCTACAGTATATAAAGATGAAAAATTTGCAGTGATTTAGAAATTGAATCTCAAGGGTTTTATGATATCAGCCATTTTTCTGGAAAAAGTCATAATTTTCAACTCATCCGGTAAAACGGGTGAGTCGGAGGGTTGAAAAGGGATTTATTTTTTAAGGTTAAAAAAATTAAAATGAAAAAAAAAAATTTCCCACAACTTAATGCAAAAAACATTTTGTTTGCTAATTCATCATCATAGTGCACTCCCCGGAAAAAATTCTAATTACGGACCTGGGGAGATGAAAGAACTCCGGTTTGATGGACCAGAGGTGTGCCAAAATGGATGTTGTCGGACTGGCCGAGTTTATGGCTGCAGCCCTGACTGAATTAACTATTTATTGAATTCTGAATGATTCTCGAACTCTCAAGAATCATTTAAGAAATATTATCAAAGAAGTATTACAATAAATATTATTATTACAATTATTCAAGATATGTTAATTTTAGAGAAAGAAATCTTGATATTAATTTCTAAAGAATGTTAATTTTAAAAGTTTAAAAAATTGAACTTGTCAGAACTATTACCGTATTTAACAAGTACAATCAATTATATTACGATGTTGCTAAGTTCTTTGGAAATATTATAAAAAAGTGCTCTTCAAGAAACAAGTTTTCTCAAACGCAGAGTTATAAACATATTCCGAAATAACACACCCACACACGCACAGAGAGATTTCGCTATTCAAGATAACTATAGTACATAATAGAAAACAGTGTCCTTTATTCACGTCTGCTTGCTGTATTATGTGCCAGTGAAGAGCTTCCTACAATGAGATCAGCATTACTGAATGAAGAGGGAGGAGCTCGTCAAACAGCATGGGTGACAAGTCTCAGACAAAGCAGCTAGGGGAAGGCACTGATCTGACCAGGACGCGTTGACGCGTCCTCACCCGTTTTTGAGAGAATTTTTTGGTCGCGTCAACACGTCCTTGCCCGTTTTCGAAAGAATTTTTATGACGCGTCAACGCGTCTTCGACGGTTGAAGGGTTAAGGACAGCTGGTGTCTTTATTGGATTATAGGACCACCTGCCCCTAGCATGGTGGTGTCACTACTGTAGCTGCTTCTTTGTGAAGGGGAAAAAGAAACCCTGTGAGATAATACACCACTACATTTAGATGTGTGATGCAATCCTTATTCATGAATTTGCTACAGATAGAGCAGCAGAATGTAGCCAAAGGTTAGAAAATGTTGTAAGAATGAGAAATTTTGGCTTTTATATATAACTTTAAATGTCTAAGATACTTCATATGAAAAATATATATATATTCTGGCCACTTTTATGAGACTTTTTGAAAAAAACCACTTATAAAATCTTATGTCATTTAAAGATATATCATCAGAATGTACCCCAAGGACATACAATGTGGTAAAAATGAAACATTTTGGCTAATAATGAACCAATATGATATTTTTCAAGGAAAAAAATGATACTTAGGCAACTTTTATTTTATTTTTTGAAAAAAACCGAACTTGGTTAAAACCAAGGTTTAAACCAAACAACCCTGCATGATAGTAAAAAGAAAACACTGAAATTTCTTCCATTTCGTACAAATCTGGCTTTTCTCCAGAGGTGAAAGAAATTAATAAGAAAGTATTATTCTTATCACAACCCATTGTGTGATGATGGATCTTGTTAAGCATAGGCGGATACTATGGCAGAGAGATGGAGGGTGGATACCATGTGAATGACTTGTTCAGCATGGCAAAAAGTCAGCCGACAGACAATTCGAAATCACTTCAAGAAAGCTGTGGGAACCACAGTCATCTCAGTGATGAATCAGATCTGGTGGTTCACTCAAATTTCAATGAATATCAGAACAATGTTGAAGATAAAATTTCAAAACAATGGGCATTACAAGCAGCTTGAAACTCGAAATTTCCTTTTCTAATTTTGTTGAAACACCAAACATGCAGCATCTTGATTGATAATACTGAAATTAGTGCTGAATGTGTATCGCCGACTCAGAGTGACAAAAATACAGAAGATGATGTTCCCGAAGTAAAAGTACAAGGGGTGATCAAATGAAAAGGTACGAAACGACGTAAAAACATAACAGTTAAATATTGCATATTCCGCCGTAGAGAACGTAGATTGGAGAACGTAGCAAGACATCTCGGGATGCAATTGGAGTCTCTGACTGGGATCGGAGCATGCGCGGGCGCCCGCATGCGCAGGAGAGAGCAGAGGCTCTTATCAAAAGCGGCGTCCAAATGATGCGGCAGTCCGTATGAGGACAAGATGGCGTTCGTGTTGCAAAATTTGACGATTGAGGAGCAGCGAGGTGTTATCCGATTTCTGACAGCGGAAGGTGAGAAACCGGCAGCTATTCATCGCCGGATGGTGACAGTTTATGGGGAGAAATGTGTCTCTGACAAGTCTGTCAGAAAATGGAGTGCCCGTTTTTGTGCAGGCCGTGAGAGTGGCTGATGACCCGAGACCAGGCCAGGCAAACACTGTCATCACGAGCGATCTCATCGACAAGGTGGGCGACCTAGTGAGAAGTGATCAGCGTGTCACATTGCGAATGTTGGCGGTGAAGGTGGATATCAGCTATGGAACCGTGTGGACAATTGTTCACGACAGGTTGCGATATCGGAAGGTGTGTGCCGCTTGGATTCCGAAGCAGCTCACCGACCAGCAAAAGGAACTGCGTATGGGGCTAGCACTGCAACATCTGTTTCGGTATCAGGAAGACCCCGCTTTCATGGAGCGGATCGTCACAGGTGATGAGACCTGGTGCCATCACTACGAGCCAGAGACAAAGCGGGACAGCATGCAGTGGAAGCATGCGTCGGCACCTCCCCCTAAAAAGTTCAAAGCCGTGCTGTCAGCAGGCAAGGTGTTGCTCACCGTCTTTTTCGACGTTCAAGGTCCGCTACTTGTGGAATTCCTCAAGCACAGAAAAACCATTAACTCCGATGTGTACTGTGAGACACTCCGACGCCTACGCAGGTCCATCAAGAACAAAAGACCAGGGCTGCTCACGAAGGGTGTGGTTCTGCTCCATGATAACGCGCGTCCACACGTCTCCAAAGTCACACACATGGAACTGGCCAAGTTCAAGTGGGAGCCGTTGGACCATCCGCCCTACAGTCCGGACATGTCGCCTTGCGATTTCGATGTGTTTGGTCCACTGAAGAAACACCTGAAAGGGAAGCGCTTCAACTCGGACGACGTACTCAAGGACGCTGTGAAGGACTGGGTCTCGTCATGGCCACAGGAATTCTGGGAACAAGGAATCCTGCGGCTTGTTCATCAGTGGGATAGTTGTGCTCAGGCCTATGGTGTATATTTTGAATAAAGTCTACATTTGTACCCACCATGTCGTTTCGTACCTTTTCATTTGATCACCCCTTATGACAGTGAAAAATGCTTTAAACACACGCTGTAACAACGCTGCAACATTTTTTGGAGCAAACTGAGAATATGTGGCCTGAAATATATGCAGCTCTTGCTAGTACAAATGAAATTGTGAAGGCACAAAGAGCAAAAAATACGAATTAATCTAAACTTTCGGATAATTTTAAATAAGGAATATAAATAAAATTGAATTGAACTAAAAGAAAATTAGAATATATTTTAGTATATATATGCAATATTCATATAGTGTGATTGAGCATTGATTGTATAATTTAATTAATAACTTCAATAGTATGTAGTAGAACATAATATTATATTTTCTGTTTTTACCAATCAAATTTTTCACCATTTGTGGCGTATTTTTCCTTTCTTACTTTTTAAAAAAAAACACACACACACTTCTTTCGAAAACACTCCATCTCGAGATTTTTTGGTCCTGCCAATTTCAAGATAGAGGTTTGACTGTATTTAAAAAAGTTTTTACTTCTTAAAGTTCCTGCAGAGGGTATTGATCCTGTATCAATTAAATAAATCTTTGACTGTTCATTTCTATGTAGGCTAGGCTCTAATTTGTGAAAGTTGTTCGATTACTTATTCACATTATTTGAGTTATCCCCCTGAAAGAAAATTTTGCCACTCTTTCACCAAAGCAAACTTGTAATTTTGTTTGACTTATCATATGGAGAAGAATCATGTTTTCTTAAATGTTTATTATGTATTTTGGGGTATTTGAAGATGGGATTTATTTTGTCAGCTAGTAGGTTGTATTCTCCGAGACCGTCCATCCCTTTTGGAAAGAGCGCAAACCATCCCAAGATGGTCTCTCTGGGCAGTCAGCGGTCATGTCTGTCTGTCTGTCTGTCTGTCTGTCTGTATTGACTCTGCCTTTTGTAGCCATATATTTTTTGGTTTTTCATTTTGAAATCGAACAAAGATGGTTTAGGTTTATTGTTGTTTCTTGTAGGTAGCCTCTGTGTGCCCTTTCTATTCCTCTAACGGCATTGATATCCAAGCATGTTTAGCTGTTTGCAGTATCTCAATAGCATTTTCATTTATCATTTCCAGCCCGGATCCCATTTACCCCCTTCCCTTCTGCTTCTTCTACTCTTGGTTTCCAGCTTCAAATTCTCATTTTCAATTTCCATTTCTTTATTTTTTTCACTAAGATGCTGTACTAATTCTAAAAAAAAAATATTTTTCTTTTCCTTTCAAGTACTCAACACATGTAAAATTGAAAGCTCAATGTGCTGAAGGCGGCCGGTAGGAGCTAAATACATTTTTTTAATCGCCAACATGTGATACATATCTATACATATCAGCTGTATTTGAATGGATCCATGTAATGAGAGAAAAAACTGAAATTTGGAGAAAAAAAAAACCTATAAAAATTATATGAATATATGGTTTTTCTGCCAAATTGCTTGGAAAAAATTATTACTGCATCATAACAGCAGTTTGATGGGTTGCCATAATATAAGAATGAACATAATATAACCATGAACATATCACAAAAAAATACATAAACTTGACAATGATCCTGAATCATGTCTTTTGTTTCAGACTTTAGCCAGGTCAATGTTTAACGAAATTGGCTGATTTGCGGCCAACCCTGTTGCAAATTGACCAATTTCGAGCTTTGGCAGTAGTTCCATTTTACTGCTGCCATCTATTTCTCAAACTATGAGCAAAGTATTATGATTGAATATTTGTACCGTTGTAGGTCTGTTGCTCAACTGGGGCAAGACTTTTGTAACGGAACATAAATAAAGTAATAAAATGCTGCTAATATAAAACGACATTGAAAAAGAAAATACATTTCTACAAAAACTTTTTTTACCTTGTAAGGACAACAAAAATATATAGAAGAAAGGAAAAGTACCTTTACAGAACTTTCTAACTTTCTAAGAATGCTCTTCTTGAGTTCCTCTAGTTCTTTCTTATGCATATTCTTGAAGCAATCAGCAGTAACATAAATTTTTCGTCTTTTGATATAATGAGATGTCGACACGGATCTCTGCTGTTGCTCTGGAGTTTGATATTCTGCTTCAACTTCTGATCCCTTCAACGGAGAAAAAAACTCCATTTCATACACATCTTGATTAGGTAAAAATTATTTCAAAAATTTTATGGAACAATGCCAACACATGCTAAGCAATGCATCAATGCACTCCCCCCCCCCCCAAGTCCCTATGCTTCTCACATAAACAGTGAAGAGGACTGTGGACAACAGCAAGGAGACCAAGTTTTTATACTTTGGCAAATTTAATAAGGTTCAAACTAGTATAAATATGTAAATGGGTGAAATAATTCACTGGAAAAATTTTGAATTCAATAACTACCAACATTAATGTATAAGCTCTTTTCAATTAAGAGGTATTAATAATTTAAAAAATCATAATTAAATTTCAATAATGCAAAAGTACATGCAAAGTCTTTTTACTAAAAAAAAAAAGTTTCATTTAACCAAATTTTAAAGCATCAGTCAATGTATTGGATTAGATTTTAGTGTTATTGGCGCAAGGATCAACCCAGGTCAAACTGCGCCAGAACAAATGATCATACAAGAATAAGATAAAATTTGCTCTTATGTCAAGTCAGGACTGGAACTAGAAGGGGGCAACTGCGATGAGCAATGGTCAATGAACTTTGATAGTGTAGGCACTTGCATTGACACTCATAATAGAAGGTATGATTGTGCGAGGCGACTGTGTTCTATGCACAACCAGGAGCAGCTTGAACGGCAATGGTGACTGTGTATCAGTCAATCTAAGAGTCTGTTCCACATCCGAACTGTCAATATGTACAATCTTCCTACATTATCATAATGTTTCATATGAAAAACACTCTGGATGAAAGCCAGGCAAAAATGAATATACAGCCAGAGAATAAGTGAACTTCAATATCGCATCATAAATTCATGAAGTTTGTGAAGAAAAACAAAATGAAATTTAACATTTTGAACTACAATTCTTGAGAAAAAAAATTGTCCACATAATTAAAATTTACATTTCAGACTTGCCAGTTCATAAATGTGCATAAGCATGGCAGCAAAATTTAACTATAGATGAGTGAAGACTAAAAAGAACGTGAACATGAAGTATGAATGACAGTAATTTCTGAAACAAAGCAGTTTAAATAAGAAATCAGTATGGTCGTCTGATCATGGGACCAACCATCACGAGACAGACTGTTTTAACAACACATACTTCCATGGCAAAACATTTTAAAGTGTGGATGGACTTGCATTTTACTTCAAAATCAGAAAATCCCCTTTTATTTATCACATTTATGCAAATCACTTTCACAAAGGCATAGGTGCCGATTTCCTGACGTGAAAAATCTGTAGTTTATTATGACAAAATATTTCGCTGCCGAAGAAAAGCATGTCATGTAAATGAAAGAGGGGAATGGGGATTATTTTCCTCCATACCCAAACCAACATAAACAAATTAGAATCTATCCAAAATAAGTCCACTCATTTCATTTTTAACTGTTGGTCTTCGTCTGTCTCCATATTGGAGCTCAAGCACCAACTCAATATCCAACACTGCTCTCCTCTATTAGACTTCTCTCGTTTAACTTTCCTTTTTAAAATCCTCCATGGGTTTTTAATATTGACACTTCCAGCATTCTAATTAAACCCACACATTTCTGTGTTAGACTCAACCATTCCCAAAAATTACAGCTCATCTTTGCTTCTTCAGATTGCCACAAATTTAGCTTCTCCCCAAGAACTATTTTCGACTGGAACAACCTACCACCAAATATTGTAGATTGTACTACGATTTCCGAATTTTCCTGTATCATCAATCATCATTTTCATCATGCATAACTTCTGCATCCTCTTGTATAAGCCTCGGCCAAACACAATATTGAATAAATAATTAAATTTTATCATTAGGGCGGTGGTTCTAAAACTTTTGTCAGCCACAGCTCCCTTGCTCAATTCATGGCTCATCCGCGGCTACCCTGAATAGTTTAGTAGATTTACTGATGTGAATATGACTTTTAAATCACCTAACAATACTGGAAACATTTGCAAAAAACTGTGTGACAAAATTCTTTATAAGCTCTATCTCAGGAAGTACAAAACACAAGTCAAAAGCAATGGTATTGTCAGATGCACATTCCAAGGCAAATCCAATGATATCACTCTAGTTTTCATGTCTCATCCCAACTGGGCACCAGACCCGCTGCTCTGATTGATAATCAAATAGTTTTCCACTATATCTTAAGATGTTTGCAACGCAAATCAAACGCAATGATATCGTCAGATACATATTGCAGAGTCAAATTCAATAATATCACTCCGGTTTTAATATCTGTTCCCGTCTGAGCACCAGGCCCGCTGCCCTCATTGGTAATGAAATTTCATAACTCTAGATCTCAAGAAGTTCGCACAGCAAGCCAAAAGCAATGGTATTGTCAGATGCACATTGCTAAGTCAAATTCAATTATATATCACTCCAGTTTAAATATCTCTTCCTGTCTGGGCACCAGGTCCACTGCCCTGATTAGTAACAAAATTATTTTACATCTTAGAAAGTTCAAGATTCACATGACATCAAGGGTATCAGGGAAAACATAGGGCTATCAATTGAATAATAATTTTGCACAGCATAACTATGAGCCTACTTACAAAACTATGGAAACTTTATGAAAATCTATGTGAGGCTCTCATGAATAATGTAAGAAATGCGCAAAAATAATTTGATCATTTCAGGAAGAACCCTGTTCTCACCTCTGGTAAGAATGGCCATAAGTTCAAGTAACAAGCTAATTGTTCTGTATAATAAATAACTTGATTATGTCTTTGATTATGCAAAGAAAAACCAGCGTCCTAAAGGCATTTTTAAAGACAGTGCATTTATTAAAAAATGGGACTGTCCATGAAAACTGGGATGTTTGTCCAACCTAGCCAAGAGGCAATTTTAACAACTGGCTTGCTAAAAAGTGAGTGGCACTGTGATGGAAAACTTTATTTAAAAAAAAAATCATGTATTCAAGTAAAAATCTGTTTAAAATGAAAGCTCACAATCTTGCAGGAAAAATTGTTAAAACAGACTTCTTGTTTTACGTTGATTTCAATTCATTTCGTTCTGATACTGGCAAATGAACAATACTTCAATCATCAAATTGATTTTTGACTCAAAGCAGTTTGTTCTGTAATGTTTCTGCTTAGAGCTTTTCAAAACACAGTTCAGCCAACTGGCACAAAACAAATATAAAAAACACAACCATTATCACACAGCTCAATTCCATTTTCAAAATTAAATATTCATAACTATATGATTTCAATTAACTTATATTATTTTCTTTGAAACTATATTTTACATACTGCATTCACTGATGAACGTCTTTTATATGTAGTGAATGCATCTGTATAATATTCATGTATACTATTCATGATTTTATCATGAAAGAATCGGTTTTTGTATTTGCAGTTTTTTTTCCTGTTTTTAGGAAAACACTGCCTGCATTTTTTTCTGGTATCGGAACCAAATATACATTGTATGTGCAAACAATGCGACTCACCAGGTTTTTTAGTGATTCTTGAAATGTTTTCTGAAAGGGGAAAAAAAGTGAAAAATTTGCAAAAATAATTGACATATTGACTGTGTGTTGCAAAACGAAGTCAATTACTGTGAGAGTGCATCTTTAAGGCATCAATGAATCTACCCCTCAGGCATATAATATCAGAATGTCCCCCCCACATATTTTCACCAGTCAAGTGGTTAAGACGACATTTGCCGTCGCTGATATACGTAATGGTTTTGCCTATGACGGCATTTGCCAACACAAAGACTTTTCTGTCTTTTTCACATAGATATGACGAAATAATTTGTCATACATGTGCTGCCATCTCTGTACAGCCATCCTTCTACTTTATTATCTCTTCACTAGATGGAGTTGACAATTATATTTCAAGGTCTGAGATTATTATTACTATTATTTTTGTCATGCTTTGCAAAGCTGCATCCCCTATCGTTTTTGTTTCAATTTCCAACTCCCTTGCGAAGATGCATCTGTTTTATTACTCATATATCTTTTAGCAAAGGTTCAACTACCATGGTTCCACATAAACCCATCAACAGCATTTCTTTTAGTCACAGGACATTATGACCCCCCCTCCCCACTTTTGGGGTGTCATATTATGTCTCACACATTCGAGCTATAAAAAAACATGCTCTAAAAAAAAATGTTAATATTTCAAACTTCCAAGAAAAGGGAAAAGCGCGCACATCTTCAAAAAAAAAGGGCACTGCGGGTAACGCTCGGAGAAATTAATTGGACAATTGACTGGTTAAAACACTACATATTATCCAGCCACTTAATCAAGATATGGTGCAAGTATTTAAGACTCACTATGCACGTTACTCAATTGGGATGATTGTGCAGCCAATCAAAGAACATAAAACACCTCAAGTTATAAATGAGTTACGCCATCACTAATGTCGTTCATGTCACTGCTGTAGCCATAGGAGCTATAAAGATGGGAAATAAATTCCCGTCTAAAAAAATTTTTTTATTACGATTTGTGCTCGTGCTCGGGTAACTTCCAAAAGATTATAAAAGACATTGTCACGTTATGTTGAATCAATATTATGAGCATAGAAGAAATCCAATAATTAATTAAATAGCAATCAAGATACATTGAAAAAGGGAGGAATTAATTGAAATGACTGCTTCTGAAGCCATACCCCTATGAGGAAGATCAAGATGAAAATGTGGGAGGCAAATTCGCTATGAGCCACATAGCGGATAGGTTTAGAAAGTTTGGATTGCCAATGGGTTGTTATCACGACATAGAAATACCATATGATTATATCATTTCTCCACATATAGAAAACTTGGTAGATGCCTTGTCAATATACTCCAACAAATTTAATTAAATGAAGAAATAGCAACAAGGCAATGTACTTTCAAAAAGCATTGCACAGAATCACTATTCCCTTATCAATGCTTCTCTGTACCTTAGCACACCCTGCTCTTTTTGTTATGTCTAAAAAACAAAATGTTATGGTTTTGGTTGTTCGCAAATTTTCCATATTTGCTAGGACTCTCGTAATGTAATCCTGCAAATACCAAGGGCAGACTGTAATAATCCCCAGGATACGTTTGAAAAAAACTGTTAGAAAATTAAAAAATTTTCACTTACAGTCTCATTTTCAATGAATCTGATTATTTTTCCGCATGTCCACATGGTTTTAAATACTTCGAAGAGGTCAGTCTCTTCCAGGATGTTTGATAGCTGAACTGTGCATGTAGAGTTTTTCGGTGGCATGAGTTGTCGATGACTTTTATGTGTTATATGAAGAAAGTATTCAAATACTGAAATATAACAAATAGTAACAAAATGAATTGGGTTTCCACAGTAACTAAAGTCTGAAAAATATCAAAATACTAGGGAAAAAAACCGATTTGATCAATGCACGACTTTCGAAAAATTTACACATTCAATATCTAAAATTTATCATAAACATGTAGGATTGTTTCCCATTAGTCAGCCCTTCATTTTTGTGTTTTGGTAAGATATATTCTTATGCTGTGCCCAGCAATAAATATTTTGGTATGTGTCTGTAGGGTTCCCAGCAAAATCAGCTTGATCATTTGCCTGACCAAAATTTAAGAAATTTTGCAGTCTTTCCCAGATCAAAACTCCTAGAGAAAAAAAATCACGTAATACAAAGTCTTAACCTTTCTTTTAGTTTGTTTTTGCCCTCCTTCACAGAATCTTTCTCTGACTTTCACCAAATATTTGCATGCTAGCTTTAACATCTGGACCTGCCTAGATTTTTCTCCATATACTGCCAGTCACTCAAGTCTGGCTCTGTTTTGCATATGTGCAAAATTTGGCAAAGAGATCTGTCTTTAAAAGTTATAATACTATACAGGGTTGCAACTGATTTAAAAAAAAAAATCACAGATTTAAATCAATTTATTTCAGATGTTGGCATTTTTAATGCATTTAGGCATAGCCACCCTTCAGAAATGCCTACACTTTTCGAACCATGCATGGGGGTTCCCCTGATGAAGACCGACTGCAAAGGTTCTATTTCACTCACTTAAAATTCAACTTTTTCTTCTAATTAAAAATAAATTAGAAGAAATTGAAAAGAAATTGAAAAATTGGAAAAATATGAATCAATGAGGAAGTCGTTCTCAAGGGGGATCCTGCCACATTGCTCCAAACTGCAAAAATGTTTCTAATGATGGTAGGCCTAATAGGCATAAATTTACCATCAGTTCCCCTGACATTTTTGCGATAAACAAGCTTTGGAAGTTAATAAGCAAATATGAGAAAATACAAAATTAACCAAAAAACATTAAAACTGGCATGAGTAGCCCAATATTATATAGATATTTACACAAAAGTATTATATAGATATTGTATTATATAAATATTACACAAGTATAATATATTTAAATATTTTCAATTGGGGTTGTATAAACCCCATAACTTGTAAACCTGACTTAGAAAATCCAACAGTTTGCATGACAGTTGATAGATAGATGAATATCCTTAATGAACCAATTGTGTGTGTGTGTGTTATCAGTGTGGTAAAGTCATCCATGTTGATGGTATTGACACATCTGGCTCATCACATACTGGAAATTATTTGGCAAACTTGGAGTTCAGTGAAATAAACAGAAGAAAACTCTTCAAATGCAAAATATCAAGTTTTGTTACAGACAATAACTGCAAATATGGTTTCTTCCAGAAAGACTCTCGATGAAGGCTTTGCGGGACTTACATATGCGTGCAGTGCCCACATTTTAAATTTGCTAGCCAAAGATTCAGTTAAAACTAATGTAACAAAGCATGTTACAAGTATAATATATTTAAATATTTTTGCAATCATATCTCTCGAAAGCATGGTATCATACAGAAGGGGGAAGTGCATTGATACTTCCTGTAGATGCACGATGGAATACTTATTGTTATTCTCTTGAATCTTATGCTAAAATTGGTCAGTTGTTACCAAAGTTTGTGAAGACCACAGATCTGAAATAAATAGATAACGGCACCTCCAGTAAAATCACAAATTTGTTCAAAAAGAAATGATGAAGACATGATTGCAATTGCTAAAATCAATAGCCAAGCTATTGATTTTGTACTAAAAAGCAACTGCTCCCTAGTTGAATGGGTATTCCTAACTAGCATGGAAAAAGTGGCAATTGAAGATAAAAGAAGCATCAACATCAAACAATAAAAAAGCCTTGTCTTGAGCATATAAAAATAGATGTGATCATATTAACATATGATCACATCTATTGTTAATATGATGTGATGTGTACAGACATTAACAGATGTACTGTGTACATCTGTTAATGACTTTCTTATCACATGAGTGACTTCTTTGCTGCATTTATTCTAAGCTAATCAGTGTTAATTTTCAATACGGAAATTGATGTTATAAAAGGGGAGTAAAATAAGGGTCTCGAATTTATCAAACAAAACTGTGGCTCTAGGTTCCTGGCAATTACATTAAAATTTTTGGGGAAGTTGGAACCATTTCATGCTGCGAAAATGTTTTTTTTTCTTCTCATGCTAAGATTGTTGATACAATGTCTGATTTTTAGTGGTTGAATAGTTTTATGTTTTGGGTGAAGATGTAATTACACATGAAGAGTGACATGGGATTTTAGAATCCGCTAACCATAGCCAAAGCATCAACTGCATGTGCCGAAAGGATTTTTTCAACATTTGGTGTAGTCCATTCCAGATAGCGAAACAGATTAAGAGTAGGCAAAGCATCAAAACTAGTTTCATTCCAATGAAGCAAATGAACAATTATTGAGGGTAGAATTATTCAATAGGATATACGTAAGATATTTATTTGAGAAATATAAGTTTTTTCCTCTCTTTTTTTCTTAATCAAATGTTCTGATATATCTCACAAGTATACGATTCTCTATCTTTAATTTGCAAATATTTTTTAAATACTCGTTATTTTTTAAAGTAAATTTCTTTACTTAAATTTTTATTTATTTAAAAAAACAAACAGCAAATTACAAGATATAAACACAAACATTAAGATTAAGCTACACAAATACAAACACAAACATTAAGTTACACAAATACAACGACACAAAACACACACACATATATTACACGCACTATGCAGCTCCAAGGGACTGTATGGTCCTTCCAGCAGGCCTATATTTTTATTATAGGATTTTCTTTTCAGCAACAGCTCTTTTTTTTATTAGATGGATTAAATTAATTGTATATTATAAGCAAATATAGATTAATGACTAGTGTGTTAGTAATATATGTATTTAAATATATATATTGTTAAAAAAATCAATAAAATCAAAAAATTGTGACAAAAATAATAATTGAAAAAAATCAACAACCCTGATAATATAGTACAGACCTCTGCAACTTATGATCCATGGGTCATCAAGTGACCAAAATCAAGTGTTCCAAAAAAAAGTACAATTATATTCGGGTATACCCAAAAAATCTTAATATACACAATTTGGTTGATTTTGACTCCCAGCCAAAAAAGTTGTCAACCACAGCTGTATTACATAGTAATAAAAGCATGTGTGTCAAAGCCGGGAAAATGCCCCAAAATGGGGAAAAAAATGTCAGGCAACAATGACGTTTGGAACGTTTACTTTGGTTACCGTAGTTCCCCAACAATGCATTTCCATACATGTATAAGCCTTTAGAATGATCTGTCACTTCTTTAATGCTGCCAGTAAATGGGAGAAAACCCCAATATATGTATAATATCAATATTCCTTGGATGGATTATACAGGGCACGCGCGTGCACACACTCATGTCAGTGCAAAATTTTACTGGCGAACCATTGATCCTAGAGGCATACTTACAATTTGAAAGAGTATCCAAATAACGTGTAGCACTCAGATATGTCATTCATGTTCTAAAGCATTAAAATAAAATTGTTAACTTTTTTATATGTACGGTGATGAACACCCAATTAAAAAGTTGTTGCCATGTCTCTCCTGATGCCAAAAAAAAAAAACTTATATTTTCTTAAGTGCAATATTCGCTGAGATATTTGAATTTGAAAAACAGAGAAAGCTGGTGGGGAAAACAGCATTAAATGCGGGTAAAACGGTTTTCCGCATTCCAATATCTCTGCAAATATTGCACTTAGAAACAAGGAATTTTTTTTTTGTTGACATGAGGAAAGATTGCACAACTTTCTTATTGGGTTTTTAGCATAGGGTGTCCATGTAAAAAGTTAAGTTTTTCATTCCCATAACTGTACAACCCCTTGAAATATGAATGACATATCAGAATACTACACATTTGGATATTTCTTGCAATTGAAGTACTATGCTAGGATCAACAGAGTTCGCCAGTAAAATGTCATGCACCCTCTTACCTATGTACTTTGTATAATCACTTGGGCTATTTTGTAATTGGCAACACGTTTGTTTTTACATATACTTTGTTTTTGTGTGTATTGTATATGTTACGTTGTATGCATAAGGGTGGATACATTTCAAATTCATTTCTAGGGGAAACAATTTCATGCACAGTGGCAGGGGTGCAAGCGCCCCTCATCTATTTTGGAGCAGCAAATTTCATTTTTGGAGCAGAAATTTCAAAATGGAGCAGAACTAAAAACAAACTATATCTGCAATATAAGGAGTAATTTTTCTGTGAAATGCCAAAAGTTTTGCCAAAAATGGTTGAAACAAATAATTGTAAATAAATTTCCTTCACAAATTGAAATCCATTTAAATTTTTTCTGAAGTATCTTATCCGTCACTACTTAAGCAACATACATACTAAAAACCTAGGCAGCAAGAATTTCTGCTGCTTGAACACCAAAATCTTATTCATCCTGATATAGCAAAAAAGTGCACGCAGAATATAATTAAGGTTTCCGTGGAAAAAAAAATTAGCTTCTCACAGAATTTAAAGGAATTATTAAATTTAAAAGCAAACTGCAAAAAAAAGAGAAAAATGTAAATACCTTATTTTTTTAAACAATTTCTCAACCCAATAGCATGTTAATAGATTACGAATCACAAGTCGCTTTCAGAAGTTCAGCATCTCAATGACAATTTTTTTCAAATTTTTCATGCCCTTGAACATAAGATTTTGTATGTCTTATTCCATTAAAGCATTGGATGGACAAATTTTTCAATGCTCGAACAACTTTTATTTATTTGTTAACAATGAACTCTCTTTCACTGTCTGCATTCCATTACCATGTGCTAAAGATAAAAAAGCCTTCACCAAAACTGGCAAAATTTTGAACTTTCGGCTGCTTTCAAGGTTACAAAGTTTGAATATGTCTGCCCAATATCTATCTCTCTATTCTCTGAATTGATTTCACTTCTTGTAATTCTTTGCATTGTAGTGCAACCCATTCATCACACATAACTAATAGTTTTGTCGGTGATACAATGTTAAACAACATCCCACAGCATAGTTTGGCATAGCACCTATGTGAGGGAGTAAATTACCACCCCAGCAATGAACGAGAGGGAGTACAAAAAACAAGAAAGGGTGCAAACGTTTCATTCTCTCCAACATGTTTTGGAAAGGTAGGACATTCAAGTATCTCACAGAAGTTATGTAAAATGAGCATGCTCCTAGTACAAACTCCTTCCTTTGACTATTGTTAAGAGCATGCCCCTCCCCCACCCATGCAGTGGCAGACCATTCGGCCATATTGGGCACAGCTCTAGGAGGGGTGCCAAATGGAGTTGAAAGGGTGAAAAAAGCTTTGTTCACCAAAAAAAAAGTTGTCAGTAGAGCCAAAAATAGATTCCACATGGGTAGAAATTTTTTTCCTCGAGCCACTCCTGCTCCCCAAATCCGGATTTTCACAATGTGAAATTGTCACGATCGGCAATCACAGACGCTAATCACACGACCGCATAGTGGCTAGATGACAAAACTATGAATATTTTAGATGAAGTTTTTACAGATCCCATTTTTTCCCAATGATCTTCGAAAAATGTTGGTAATTTAAACTAGTAAACCAATCCCCTTTTGAATGTTTGATCTTGCTTCTTTCACCATAATTTATCCATTTCATATTTAAAATGTTTTTTTTGTTTGGTATTGCTCTTGATTATATTACCTCAATTTGATTCAACATACTTTGAGATGATTTCTTTTGCTGGGTCATTCTTAGAATATTTATTAGAAATTCTCAGAAATTCAAGAGTGATTAAAATCTAGACTTAAATTATTTTTAACTTAAACTATAGTCATTTAAACTAGAATTAAATTATTTTTAATTTAAACTACAGAAATAAAGAATATAAAATAATGATTGAACTATTAGAAATTTAATAGAATGATTCTATTTTCACAAAAAATTCAATCCGAGTACATTTGTTTTCACTCTTTATTTTTAACTGATTTTTGATTGCTCTGTATATTTTATTTACCACCATCTTTGATAGATTTTCAATCTTGCATTTTACTTCCAAGTTTTCTATTATTTATTTTCTACTACCCATTTTTTTGATATGCCATTTCCTTTTACGCCATGCACAGACATGTTTAGTGTTTAATGGAAAATGGTTTTCAGACGACCATTAATTAAAATTACTTTGTCTAGACGATGGTCGTGGTTGGTTTCAAAGGAACGAAAAGATAATTCATTTAAAGATTTATTAATTCCTTTCATCCAGCTGGAACACCACTCAGATAGTATATAATAAATATGTGTAAGTTTATGAAGTAAGTGAATATAATGTCAAGGATAAGAGCTTTGACTAAACTGCCTGTTATCTCCCACGGGTGCAGACCTATGGAATGGGGGCTGGTTACCCTGATCACATCCCCGAAGCGAAATGTGAATATGATAATATTGTATTCAATAAATCTGTTGAAAATTACTCGTATCAATATTTTTGATTAAATAAATTCAAGAAAACTTGGAATAAAAAAAGGAAAAAACCGGGACATTTTTCTCAAAAAAAGTCAAAGGATAAAAAAACCATAATTTTGCCCTGAAAATACAGGACGTATGGTCACCCCCATCCACAACAATTTAAGGGGAGAAAACCATCCCTCCCAACACGGAGCTCTAGATCCCCCCCCCCCCCGATCTCTCACCACATTACTCATGGCAATTACAAACCTGCAGGTTTCTCCCAGATAATTTTAATCATGCAGCTTATATGCCAGAGGCACCAAAATGATATCTTGCACAGGTGGGAATTTTGTCTCAAGCCTTCCCTGCTCCTTCACATGACTGCACTGGAGCTATTATATATTTTGTAAATAAATGGACCTGTGAAAAATTGACTTGGATGCCCATAGAAAATAACAACCTAGGCAAACCACATTTCCAAATGTGGAAACCCCTAGCTGTCAGTATAACTGCTCTATCTAAAAGCACTATAGCGTATGTGGGATGACTGTTTAAAAAAAGGATAGGTCCAGGGGAATTTATTTCACAGGTTTGTTAGATCATCTCGTATTTTATGATTCAGATCAATATTTCTCATACTATTCAGATCTTGGAAGGTGTGATCACCGTCCTCGGCTAGCTTGTTACTGTATCATTTTCATTGTCAGTATCTACCACATACCCAAAGAGAAGTTTTGTGAATTTTTGTTGACCTCTGCTTGTCTGCCTAAATAAGCTTTGCTGGAATCTTACATCAAATACCTTTCAAACCAACCATGACTATGGTCTGGACCAGTTTACCAACTTTTTTTTTGTCCCAATCGCCCCCTTCTTCAGAAATTTTTTTCTCCCATCGCAATCTAACCCATAGGATCCATTGTTATACCCATAGCTTCTACTGCCCCCCCCCCCCATGAAAATTTCTATCGCCCCCCCCAGGGGGCGTTAACACCCATGTTGGGAATCACTTGTCTAGACAAAGTAATTTTAATTAATGCACAGCTGGAAACCATTTTCCATTGAACACTAGACATGCTGGTGAATGGTGCAAAAGGAAATGATATATCAAGAAAAAGAATATAGCAGAAAATGAATAATATAAAACTTGGAAGTAAAACAACAAACTAAAAATCTGTCAAAGATGCTCGAAAATAAAATACATGGAGCAATCACAAATCAGTTAAAAACAGGGAGTGAAAACAGATTTACTCAGATTGAATTTTTTATGAAAATAAATCGAAGGAGTCGACTTTTTGTTGAAAAAATAGCTGGAAACAGCGATTGAAGGGTTTTTGTTCTTTTCGTTGTTGTTCTGTGGATGAGTGGTAATTAGCTTAGTTTGACTCCATTTTATACGTTGTCGGAAGTTTAGGTGCCAAATTCTGGGGTCTCAAGCTAATATCATTTACGGCCCAAAAGGAATAAAATTGTAAAGAGGACAAATGGCATCATCGAAAAGTCGGCTTCTATTATGATGCAACTTCAAAGTTTCTTAAGGGAAAATTTTGTTTGTGGTACATGATGGTGCAGAATTGAAGAATTTATATGTTTTTGTAGCAGTATGTAGCAAACGAGGAGAAAATTGTCAAAATTGTAGTAGAATGTAGCAGATTTTCCACTCCTGCCAATGTAAAGCCCACATCAATATCCCAATTTAACTTCAATATCGGTAGAATCCGATGTAGGAACTTCAGAGTTGAAATGCTGATGCTGATATAAAGAGTGTACTTGCGCGATGTCTAATATCTGTGTAATCCTATGTAACAACTGGGGATATGGGAAATCCCCAGAGAATACTTTATTTTTTTGCAGTCTATCTCATAGTATATATATTAGGGTGACCCTTATTTTTTGAAGTTTTAAAATTTCAGTTCGCCCACCAACCATTTTTTTCCCTTTTATTCCAAGAAACAGTTACAGAAATCATTTGTTGGGAACCCATGCCTTATCCCGCTAGAAGTGGAAAGCCATTTATAGCCAAAGTGCTTGAAGGTAAAGCATTGTCACTTCAATGGCGAAGCAGGTCGTAAGCTTGAGGGATGAAAACTACTATAACTCACTAAAACTATTACAACTAGAGCCCGGAAGTTTAGGCACTAAAAATGATCGAAATACAGGGTTGGCAAGGTTTTGAACAGTACGGTAAAAACCATGGTTGGACAGTATGGTAAAAACCATTACTGTCCAAAACATCCTATTTATAACTATAAGTGAAAAACTTTGCGATTTGATTATATTATATAAATTATATTATATTATTAATTACATTAAGTATAATAAAATTTTGAAATTCAAAACAGTGTATGTAAAGAGTTGCATGACTGATATCAGGTTATCAAACAATTAAAACTGAACTTTCTTGAGGGTAGATATTAGATTTATGAAACATGAAAGATTCAAGAATGGGATAAAAATATGTCGCATGAAAATTAGAAAAAAGCAATAGATATGACTACAGAATGAAATTAAACTTACGTAATAATCTAGCACTAATAATCAAGCACAGCTGCGCCTTTTAACATTCGATAACACATAATTAATTTAGCTGCCGTATCTGTGCCAAGATGATTTCTAAGATAACGAAATTTGAAAATATTCTTTCAATTGATGCATAACTTGGGGGGACACGAAAATAATAAAACAATGTGTTAAAGACAGTCTTTTGATAAGCCTTCTTCCAATGTTTTTCGTATTGCTGTCCCCCATGTGATAGAATTGTAAATATAGCTTGAATTTATTCGGTGAAATATTACCTCCTAGCCTCATAAGAGGAGCAGCAATTTAAATTTAACAAAAACTTTGGGTCTTGAAGTCTTTTATAATCATATAGGCGTAATCAGTGTTTGTGAAACTGTTCTGTTAGTCATGAGCATATGCTACATAGTGGCCTCATTTTCTTCAGATATTTTTATATATATTAGTATTATATATTAGTTTTTAAAAATGTAGAATGTAAAATAGAAAGATCAATTTTTAAAATTTAAAGAAAAGTTTGAAAAGTTAAAATAGAACAATTTTCATCAAATAAACACAACACCATTGATATATATTCACATCATTATATTGCTACCTAATAAAAAATATTTATGTTGAGTTTCACAATAATGCAATAATTATTTAACTGGTACTAAGCATATTTAATACCTTCAATATAATGTATTTTTTAAAGAAAAGTATTTTGAGAGATTTGGCAGGGTTTTGGACAACCACTGTTCTAAATACAGTACCTGCTTCATAATCATACATGAAAAATAAGATTTCAAGTAGAAATAACATTTACAATACACAAACTAAAAAATTGAAAACAGTGTTCGTTTAAACAGTTATATGAGTGATATTAATTTACTACCAGATTTCCAACTTAAAACCATCAATTTGGTGAAACAATTTACTTAGGGAAAAAACAAATGACACCTTTTTGAAATATTTTTGATTTAGTTTTATTTTCTGCTAGTATTTTTTTAACATGTTAGTATCATGAAAAAAAAAAAATCCAAAAGGTTTCCACATAAAATTTTGAAACTTGAAGGTTTTGGACAGTTTCTTCTTCTTCTTCTTCCTCAATTCTACAGGGCTTTATGCCTTCGGGCCATCCCCTATTGGACAGTTTCAAACACTTTTAGACAGTTTATCCCGTGTGTCCTGTCCAAAACCCCAACCCTGTCGAAATAGGCACTATAAAAAGGTATTTATAATTTTTGGAAGGAAAAAAAAATAACTAAAAACAAAAGTATTACGGATCCAAAAACTATATATAGCTGAAAAATTTGTTGCACTCAGTCCGCCTATTGCTTTAATTATGGTTTATAAAAATTGCGTTCTTATGCAAGTTAAATTGATTTCTTCAAGCCCAAAATACACTGCTCAAAACAATTAGGGGAGCAAGCAAAAAAGTGAAGAAAACCAAGCGAGACAGCCACGTATTGGCATACAATGGATAGTACACGCGTATCAATGCGCAATACAGAAAAAATACGTAAAAAAATTTGGAATTAAGCTTTAATTCTTTGAAAATATGGAAAAAACATGAAAAGATGATTTAGGGCAACAATTTGGTTACATGTAAACGATAAAAAAAAAGTACTGTTTAGACATGATGCATGAGTTTTAATAGGGCGTGTGGTCTCCTCGAACAGCTAAGACTGCTGCACACCTGTTTGCCATGGATGCGATGAGGTTATCGATCAGACTTTGGGGAATACTGTTCCACTCCTCAAGAAGTGCAATCTGCAAGTCTCGGACAGTAACAGGCGGCCTTGGTCGCGCAACAATGCGTCGTCCCAAACATGCTCGATTGGATTCAGGTCAGGAGAGCACGCTGGCCATTCCATACGCTGTATTGTTTCAGCCTCAAGCATGTTCTCCACCAGACGAGCTCTATACGGTCGGGCATTATCATCCTGGAAAACAAAGGAATCTCCAATGGCTCCAGCGTAAGGGATGACATGAGGTCGCAGTATCTCGTCTGCATACCTTCGGGCCGTCAAAGTGCCATTCCGAATGATCTGCAGGTCCGCCTATGCTGATTCCACCCCATACCATCCAACCAGCTCGTCTGTATTGTGACCTTTCACGAACGAATGCGGGGTTATTTCGAGTGCCCCTGTCCCTCCACACCAGAACACGTCGGGTATCACACTCCAGACTGAATCGGGACTCGTCTGTAAACAGCACTTGGCTCCAATCATGTTGCTCCTAATCTCGATGTTCAGCAGCCCATCTTCTTCGGGCCGCACGGTGGCGTGAGGTCAACGGAATGCAGACCATTGGCCTACGTGCATAGAGCCGTCCCTCATGAAGCCGATTACGTACTGTTTGGCTGGACACCCTCCGTCCTGTTGCCAAGAGCAACCGTCTTTGCAGCTGCGTAGCATTCTTTGTTCTGTTTCAACGGGCTGTTAACCGTACATACCGGTCATCAGTTGCTGTAGTGGCGCGTGGCCGACCTTGCCCTGGTCGACGTCTAACATTTCCTGTTTCTTGGAATCGATTCCGCAGCCTTGCAACAACACTTCTGGCAACTCCAAGAGCGTCCGCGACACTACGTTGTGTTTGCCCGGTTTCCAATCTGCCTATAACACGCCATGCCATGGATTCCGGTAAATCCCGTTGTTGAGACATCCTCAAGTCACCTTGTCTCAAAAAAAAAAAAAATACTGCGCAATCGAATTTCACAGTTACGGCAGTAAAACAGACGTTTCTGCAACATCCCGATTTCTGCCCTTATCTCCTTTTTCTGGTTTTTGACGTCATGAACTTTGATTTGCATATGAAGTTTTCTTCTTCCGTTTCCTGCTAGGCTTTAAATTATGGATGATTCATTTTATGTTACTTATCGGTGTACATCTTTGCGTAATTTTGTTAAAACCATGTGCTCCCCTAATTGTTTTGAGCAGTGTATGATAGTAGATACTAATACATCATTATATTATAATGTAAAGTTGGCGATGTACCACAATGTAAAATTTTCAATATCACACAGTCCCGATGCACAGGAGAATTGGCATTAAAAAAGAAAAAGATTTTTTTATACATGTAACACTTACATGATTTGAAATCCTTATGGCATATAAGACATCTTGTTGATGGCTCATCATGTGCATCACCCTAAAAATGGAAGAATTAAAAAAAAAATTATTTCATGAAGGGTTGTTTGGTTTAAACCACATTCGTTTTAACCAGGTGGTTTTTAAAAAAATCACATATAAAAGTGACCTAAATATTTTTTCTCTTGAAAATTCTGAATATTCTCTGATGTCTGATGGTATTATCTTTAAATGGTGTAAGATATAACTGGTTTTTTTGAAAAAAAAATCTCACAAAAGTGGCCTGAATATAAATTTTCTTTCATTTTAACTAAGTTGCTGAAAATTATATACAGTACCAAAATTTCTCATTTTTATTGCATTTTTAACTTTGTGCCACATTCTGATGCTCTATCTTAAGCAAATTCATGGAATGAGGATTGCATTGCACACATTGAGGTGCATTATCTCACAGGCTTTCCTCCCCTTCCCAAAGAAGCAACAGCATTGGTGACTTCACTGTCATGCTAAGGGCAGGTGGTCTTATAATCCAAAAATAGACCAGCTGCTCCTTAAGGACAAAGACCAGTTACTGGTAGTTACATTATCTCACAGACATTTTGATTTCTTTTCCATAGGAAGCAACACATCTCATATTTTATATCGCCACCAGGCTTAATATTGAATTTTGTTTTACATATTTTCAACATTACTCCCCAGTTAATCAAGGTTCTAATGTACAGTAGTAAAAGCCCAAAATTGGCCAGTTCGTAATGTGATCAATGATGCTGTCAAAATAATTTTCAGTTAGAAATTCCTTGGAATATGGACTCCATTTTGTTAGGATGTACAATAATAAGTGATTTATGAAAAATAATCAGCTATATACAGGGCGATTATAATTAAAAAGTTCTGATTCCAAAAACTGATGGTCAGAATGGCTTGAAAATTTGTATGGATCCATTGCATGAAGCAATGGAATTTTCTTTGTCTAAAGAAAAAAATACTTTAGAATGCACATGTAGATGATGCTGCACTTGGCCAGCAGTATAATCTATTTTGCATAATCACATCATTTCACACAGCACTGCAACATCATCAGTTTGTGAATAGCAGAGCTGAACCAATCCCAGATGCCAGGGCAACTAGAAAATTAGTTTCGGCACCTAAAATTTTATATGCATCATTACTAAAATGAAGTATGAGACAATTTTTTTTTTGATTTCGTAATAATGTGTCCTCCAACATGAGAATGGGTTATGAAGTCCCGGAAAAGTAAAAAAACCACTACTCATGAGTGTATTTCTTGCGGAAAAAACATGCTTTACTCATAATGAATTTGACTGGTGTCTAAATATTTTTTCGATTTATCTGGCCCTGGTGGATAGCACAACTTTTATCAAGATGCACAACTGATTTGGACAAACTGCCAACATAAAAAATGTTCCACGATGAAATCGTAAAAAATGTGAGTGTTCCAGAGACTGAAAACTGGTCTTAACTTAGACAATTATTTTTTAAATACAAAATATGATTTGAAAATATTACATTTAAATATCCAAAGTATGTGTAATAACTTCGATTAGCTCATTGTTTATTTAAAAACCGCAAACTTTTCATTTGAATTGATTTTGTTATCCAGAATTTGGATCAAAGAAAATGAAGTTGGTAATTACCATATAGGATATTATGCATATCATAGATGCAGATGTACAAACAGATCTGGAGGTGTCATGATTTTCATAAAAAAATGACATTTTCCATGTTTCCCAAAACATGGAAACAGCCGAGATTCTAAATATTTACTGTAAACAGATATATGGATCTAGATATTATTTTAATTTATAGATCATATGAATATACTCCGATGCAATCTACAGAACTGAGTAATATTATTGTCAGTCAAAATAAAAATAAAAAATGATTGTAATAAGTGATGTTAATATTGATTTAATGAAAAATGACAATAATACAAATGAATACACAGGTTTAATGTCAGAACACACATGGTTTGCAACAATATATAAACAATCTGACGCAAAATAATTCGTGTATTAATCACATATTTATAAGAAATAAAAAAAATTAACTCAAAATATAAAACTGCTATTGTTAAAAGCTCGATTTCTGATCATTGGCTAATAGTCTTAAAAATTGATATAAATAGAGAAATCAGAAATAAAAATGAATTAAATGAACACAATACCAGTGAAAAAGTAAACTATTTCAAACTCAATATTTCTATGAAATTTTCGAGAATCTCTGGTGAAATATATCAAGAAAAAAATGTAAACATCATCTATGAAATGTTTCTAGGAATTAATAAACAGACATAAGGAACACTGGATGTGAGAAAGTGAAATACAAAGTATAGGCCTAAACATAATTGGATGAATTCCGAAATAAAACAAATGATAAATTATAAAAAAAAAACTATATAAACTCACAAGCATGACATTAATAATGTACAGAAATACAAAGATTATGAAAAATGTAATACCTTGCTGAAACAAAAAATCAAATTTGTCAAAGAAAGATATTTTCAAAACAAATTTCTTAAATGTGGCAAAAACAACAGGAAACAATGGAGACTAGTGAACATGATTGTTAAAGGACCTCAGCCATGGATTGTTTTACCAGAATCCCTAAATAATGTTAAATTGGTTGTGGATTTTAACGTTTTTTTCATCAACACATTTGAAAACATTTCTCCCAAGCTAGATGTACAAATGGATCATATTACACATTCCGAAAGAGATTCAATGGTATTCAGCCCAATAAATGAAAAAAATTTACTAATAGCAATAAATAGTTTGAATAATAATAAAGCATGTGGTTATGATGGTATTAATGCAAAGATGTTAAAAATACTGTATAAATATCTAGAGATGTAAAATTCTCGAGAATATTCTCCAAAAGATTATATTCTTGAGAATATTCTCATCGAAGAGGACTACTCTGGTAGGACCAAGGTTATACTATTTTAAATAAATTGAGAATATTCTTATAAGTTCTTGATGAGAATAGTCTCCTGTTATTTATAATATAGTTACATATAATATCCTTAAGAATATTCTCTGGAAGGACTACTTTCATAAACTACTGGGGAATATTCTTATAGAAAATGATAAAAATTATTCTGAAGTAGTATAATAGTCCTTCCAGAGACCTTCAGTTACCGAAATCTTTCCAGAGAGTATTATCAAGAATATATGTAATAACATGTATTATAATAAATAATCTCGATAAATAACTTGAGAATAATTATTTTTGATAAGAATATTCTCTAGTAATTTATAATAGTAGTCCCTTGAGAGAATAATCCCAGTCTCTCTTCCCGTCAAGAAGATGGGAATATTGAAGTTTGTAGACACCACAATATTAAAGTTTGAAAGCAAGAAATTTAAACCAACAGGGCTGAATTGCGCAACTTTTAAAAAACAGGGAGTGATACAGAAAATTCAAGTGTATTGTGTGCATTGAAGCAAACAACAGTTCTGTATCTTCTTATAACGAAGGCGAGATTATACAAGAATAGCTTCCTTTATCAATCAACTTTGGTTTAGTTTCTTTTGTTTTGAACTTATTTCTGAAAATTTATCAAATTTTAAAATAATTTTTTAAGGTTTTAATCTAAAGGTTTCTAAAATCTTTGTAACAAAACTTTTAAAACCTCTCATTCATGACGTGGAGATTCTGAGAATATTCTCGAACTAAAAGTTCTCATTGGAAGGTGATTATACCAAAAATTGTTTTGTTGTAAATGTTTCAGACAATGAAAACTGATTTATATTTCACAATATAAACAAAATTAGTAAAAAAATTTAAATTATTTAAAATGAAAATGAATGTTCTTGATTATTCTCCAATTTTTACACCCAGAATATTCTCGTTCTCCGAGAATATTCCAGGGCTCAGCACGGATCATGGCCTCAAAACTAGTAAAAATAGTGACCAAAATATTTAAAAAAGTGACCCAATAGTGACCAAAATAACTTTAGAAAGAGACCAAATGGACAATGAATTTTGATTATTACCAAATTGAATGAATTGAAATTGAATTTAGTTTTCACTAAACTTTGTATTTCAATGGAGCTCATCGAAATTGCTTTTTTTACATATAGTAGTGTGAAATAAATCAAACTCGAATGCATTCTGCTAACCAGAAAAGTTTTGAATAACTTATCAAATTTATCAACAACTATGTGTGAGAGAGTAACATTACATCCTTTCTAAGTAACAGTAGTAATGCCTTTCCCCCCCCCCCCCATAGGGGCCGTTCAAGTATTACGTCATCATAGATGGGGGGAGGGGGTTTCCGATTTGCTGACTTTTGATGACAAGGGGGGAGGTTGAATAACGCTTACGTCATCAACCACCCTTTATGAAAATATGAGTTAGGATTCAGGGGGGGGGGGGCAGAGCTGATGACGAAATTTTGCTGACAAGGGGGGTGGTGTGGTCAAAAATGGCTAAACATTTGCTTATGTAATACTTGAATGGCCCCATATTGCTATCCACAACCCATCTTAAAACCAATTTAAGCAGGAAAAACTTCAAAACGGGAAAAAATTTTCACATTCAAAGAAGGAAAAAAAATGAAATAACACAAAATTTGATGAATTTGTCCCATCTACATTCTAGTGGATTTTTCATTATGTTATGGTATGAATAGTATACTGTAAATAGTAAATGTACTCAAACTTTTTTTAACTAGTACAAATTGATTTACATAATTAGGTTTGTATAATATCTTCCAACAAATTTTAAGAAATTTACTATAATGATTGATTTAAAAAAAAACTAAAATTAAATTTTTAACAATATTATTTTAAATTATAAAATTAAAATATTACTTAAACTACTGAATTAAATAAATTATTTAAATCATTAAATTAACTAAATTATTTTAATTGTTAGGGGCCGTTCAAGTATTACGTCATCGTCGATGGAGGGGGGGGTTCTGACTTGCTGACTTGAGGGGGGGAGGGGGGGGTCAAAAATGGCTAAAAATTTGCTTACGTAATACTTGAACGGCCCCTTATATGTTGAGGGAGGGCAATCCATCCTTCCCCCCCCCCTCCCCCAACGTCAATGGCAGAGCCTACTGATGTATACATGATGTATATCAATTTTCATCTGCCGCACCTCTAAGAGATTCAAGTCTATCTGCACCTATGGCTGGACTGGGAAGGGTGGGTGGATCTACTCTTTTACAGGCAGAGGAGGCTCCAAAATAATACTGCCCTTGGGTGAGGGAGAAAACAAATCAGTTTTGAAATTGTTTGGTTTTTGAGAGAAAAATTTGTAAATATATATTTTCCTTTTTTTTTTACACACAACATACACCCCTGCAAAAAAAACATTTACTACTTTACCCAGAAACAATATAATTTTGCTCCCCCCCCCCCCGTAATTTTTAACAGAAAAAGACTCCGCGGTCTTCCCCGGTAAATTTCCCATGAACCTTGTAAGCACCAACGTGGCGACTTTTTTCCGCGCCAACCAATCGCCGTTTTGCGGCGGTCAATTCAAGATGGCTGACAAAGGGAACATAAAATTACAAAAAAATATATAATTTATAACATGAATCAACCAAATATGCGGCAATATGCGAAAATCGATAGAAATATATCGGGAAATACGGAAAATTAGGATAAAATGAACACAAAAATCGAATCAACGACATACGGGGTTTATAAATGCTGTTGATAGAGTTTATGGATGCTGCTGTCAGGGCTACCTATTTTAGCGCGAAAAAAAGTCGTCACGTCAGCTCGGACTCCTCCCGTAATTTTCAAAGAACAAAAACAGTGAATTCGCCCCCACCCGGGGCACTCGATTTACCATGGCCCAAATACGATATTTTTTCTGGAGGGGAAATGTAATTTTACTGCCCCTTGACAGTGAAATTCGATAATTTTGCTAAGGAATTTATTTCCTTTTCTTAAATATACCATTCCATCAAAAATTGCATTCGAGGCAGTGCCCCCCCCCCTAGTTTTGGATTTGATCACGGTATGTAGCAACCCGGGCCGCAAGTACGAACGAAAATTTACTATCGCCCGGGGCCGGTACCCATTTTTAATAACGGAAAAAAGAGTAAACTCGGCACCCTTCCTCGTTCAACCAGACCCCGCCCTCTCCTATTGCGGTCATAGCAGCGACTATAGAGACAAAAACGTTGTAATAACTTCCGAGGTCTGAAAAGGGGATTTTTTTACACAACACCGAGAATGGAGCGCAATATGTCGATATTAAGTCAACAATCAGCATCGTGAAGATGCTCTAAATTAAGTTACGGCCAGAAGCGGATAAAGGTCAGTTGTTGTACGACCACCTAGATAACCACTAGAAAAAAATATCGATGTCTTTTAAGAAAATTTCCCGACTGGTTACGTGATTCAAATTCTTCAGGGAGAAAAAAACTTCAAAAAATATCGTCGCCGTATCTGATCAGATCGTTAGGCTTAAGGAGGCGGAGGTTTAGCACTACTTCTAGTGACGTCACAACGCTACGCAAAGGCCGGTTATATAGGAGGTCGTGGTTGTTGACGGCCCCGGGCATAAAAAAAAATTAATATTACGCCCCTTAAATTAGGAAAAAAGTATAAAGTAGGGGCCAAAGGCGCGGTCGCTGTGCCCACCGTTAAATCCGCCTCTATGTACGGCTCGCATGCACGTTAACTGAGTTTTCATCAGCCTGATGACCAATTTTCATCTGATTTGGTTAAACTAAACGTTGAATCCGAAGGTTTTTAACAACTGGCTGTTGCGAAGATATATTTTGGAAAGAGAGAAAATTCAACTGCCCCTGCGGGGAATCGAACCCACGTCCTTTCACTTTCCGGGTGAACGCACTAGACTACAGAGGCAACGAATCTCTCAATCTTTCCTTGGAGCTCGTGTACACTGAAAGGACCGTACATGGACGGCCAGACCAGACTCGGGCCAAGCTCACAACTGCTGACGTTGCCACCAGATGGCGACTTATGGAAGGATGACGTCACTCTCCGCTACCACACGAAGGTTTTTAACAACTGGCTGTTGCGAAGATATATTTTGGAAAGAGAAAATTCAACCGGAAAGTGAAAGGACGTGGGTTCGATTCCCAGCAGGGGCAGTTGAATTTTCTCTCTTTCCAAAATATATCTTCCCAACAGCCAGTTGTTAAAAACCTTCGTATGGTAGCAGAGAGTGACGTCATCCTTCCATAAACGTTGAATTGCAGGATTCTGTGATCTTATAAACAGTTCTCCTTTCGATCATATCTGGGGCTACGGTTTCTTGCTGAGATTTAAATCCAGTTAGAAAAATAGTACGAATTTTATTTCTAGATAGATCGCGTTTTTCAGTCGGATGATTTTTTTTTTATTCTAAGTAAATTCAAAATACTTGCGAGCTTCTTTAACGTTGGCCAGCTACAAGAGTATTCTCCAAAGCGTACTAATAATACGCTTAATACGTATTAATAGTACGCATCTTTAATATGCGCGCTTTGGTATTCTCCCGCTGCGCGTAAGTTAGTTTCTGCACGGGCTCTCTTTATAAACTCGCTCAATGTAAATGAGCCTTTAAATCGTCATTTCAAATATTAAAAAAAATTAATAAAAGTAACGATAGAACAAACAACAAATGTAACTTGCTCGATGCTCCAAGAAAGGAATTCGGCCCTTAGGACTAAAACTTTTTAAAACAAATAAAATAAAGGATCAATTTTAAAATAAGATGAAAATGAAAGAACGAGTGGGGAAATAAGAAAGAATGGTAGTAGAGGAGGGGAAAAAATTCTTTGTTGTAAATACGCCTTTTAAGGCCCCTACACACGCTCAGTTATACCTGCGCAGTTATGCCTGTACAGGCCAACTGTGCAGGCATAACTGAGCGTGTGTAGGGGCCGTCAGTTGACCTGCACAGGCGACCTGAAGGGAATGGTTTTTCGATTCGGTATAACTGTGCAGTTATGCCTGCGCAGGTATAACTGAGCGTTTGTATGGGCCGTCAGTTGACCTGCACAGTTTTTTTTCCCCGCTTTCTTATATTCGTCCTTCTCTTTCTTTCTTCCCTCTTCTTTTTTCACTGATAATGTAATAGAACAACTGAATAACTTGTTTTGGAGAGGGATTCCATTTAATTAGAAGGAATTTTTCTAATCGCGTAATTTTCACGATATTTTCTTGCAATTTCATATCGAATAAAAAAAATAGAAATAAAATTTTAGAAATATTTCGACCATTGTTAAAATTCGCAATTTTGTTTCTGAAATCACTCTTTTCAATAAATTTGCCCGAAATTATGCACCGAAACACACAAACTCTATATTCAAATAATGTGCTATGACTATTAATTGTTCATTGATTATTTAGAGAAGAGGTTTTTAACCAGGGTTCTTGGAGATTTTAGGGGCTCCGTGACATCAGATTATTTTAGTATTCTTTCACATGTACTTCCTTTAGAAATCAAGATTCCTAGAAATCAAGCAGGTTTTTATACGAGTTAGTTAATGTTTGCAATTTCAAAAGCAGGATTCCTACTCCTTTCTTGACCGAAAACCAGCAAGCATCAACAGGACAAAAATCACTGCAATTTATTATTTTCTTTTACATGTAATTCTTAATGAATCGCATTGAATTTGTTTTTTGGACACATCTCGTCAGATTGCAACGAATTTCAACTTTCAGCTCAAACATTGAAAGAAAAAAATTCAGATGAAATTACGCTAGTTAAACGTAAGAAAACAATCGAAAAATTCTTTGAGAGAGATATACGATTGATAATATAATTATATCATTGAGTAATACTATTAATATACATACTATGCTTCATAATGAGTCAATTTTTTAATTGAGTTGAATGAATCGTAAGAGGTCGCGTGAAAATGCAGTTTTCTTTCAAGGGAAAACACTACGTAAGTTACCGTAAAAATTTTCAAGTCAAAAAAATTATTTTTTTTAAATCGACGCTATCGCGAAAAGAAAATACTATCATACGATGCTGAAGGAGCATGTATCCCCTATCTGTATATTCAGAGGAGAAACGATGCTTGTTTTCGAAGATAAAGTCGACGCTCGTTATGAGAACTTCACGTTATAGCGATCATTCACGTTATAGCGACAAAGACTGGTAGGGTAAGTCCCAAATGTTTTATGTTTTACTTATATAACGACCGTCCCAATCAGGCCCGACCACACCCCCAAGTCTCCCCCTCGCTACGACCTTGCTCCAAATATAACGTCCATTCTCGACGAGACGAAGGGGTCGTTATATCGGGCGTCGATTTTAATACCAAAATTTCTCTTTCATTGCCCATACGTATTGTCATAATCACTGTAGATATGGATAGCATTCTTGATAAGCATGAGTAGGCAGTAGTGCCTTTTACTGAAGTCATGAAAATCGGTCATTATGAGAGGTTTTAGTAACATCAAAATGCATTATTGTACTTATATGGTGTAGATTCAACAAACATCTTCCGTTACAGCAGTCTTCCTCAAAGTGTGCGTCGCGGCTCTTGAGCGTCACCCCCCCCGCCCCTTCCCACCCACATCCTGCCGCAGGGCACAGGGGCTATTCTCTTTGCCGAGCCGCCACTATAGTGAATTTTTTAACGTGGGAAAAAAGAATGATTGGAATCATCTCGGGCTCTGAAACCAGAATCCTGATCTCAATCCTATCTTTGTGGGGGTTGGGGGGAAATGGCTCGAATAATGACAATATTCATTAGTAAAAACAGCCCCCGGGGATGCAGGACCCCAGATGGTGTGGAGATCTGTGACAGTAGGCTTTTTACCGATCAATTTACAGTTACAATACATCTGGAATGTACAGCGCACATTCAAAGGGAGAACAAAAACACTTTAGCTCTGATGAAACAAGTACGAATTTCTGTGTGCAATATTAGTTTTTTTTTTTTTTTGCCCAAGGCCCATATTTACAAAGGCTTCCTTGGTAAAATGGTCTGAGTTTTCGAAAACTGATGTTTTCCTCTCGTCCCCCCCATCACCCCCTTATGTCCATTCATAGCCTGAATAGTCCTACTTTGGGAAACACCGATTTCAACACTCCACCAGAGTTTAGTTCAGAGTTCAGTTTAGTTTTCACGACTCGAGGTTTATAATGACGAGCGATCTTCGAAACGGGCAGCGCGAATGTTTGGAAGAATTCATTGAAATGTATAGGAATAAGAAATGCTTGTGGCAGGTGAAAACTAAAGATTGCCATAACAAAATTAAGAAAGATGATAGTTATGAGAGATTGGTGTGGAAAATGAGAGAAATAGATCCTCCAGCGAAAAGAGACAGTGTTGTTAAAAAAATAAACAGTTTGCGAAGCAATTTCCGAAAGGAATTGAAAAAAAAAAAGCTTTTGGTGCAAATCTCAATTCCTGTAATAATTTAACGTGCGAATATTGTTGCCTTTTTTTAAAACCAATCTTTTTACCACGTTACCCGTTTTTTCCTTTTTTTTTTGAGTTAATAACTTTCAGTGCCATAACCAATCCAACTACACCCAAAGCACACATCATCTGTGGAAATCATACTAGAAGATTCCGAACTTTATAGACTATGAAAAAATCCGAACTGATCAAAAGACCGCGAAGACAGAGATCGAAGAATGAAAATATCCCCACAGATTGCCTAGAACCGGTTCCAGAAGCTTCGCCTGCACAGGTATAACTGAATGGTGTGGATGCATCGAACCGTTCAGTTATGCCTGCGCAGTTATGCCTGTACAGGCATAACTGAACGTGTGTAGGGCCCTTTACGCTATTTTTTTCCGACCGGCTTTTCCATAAAATGACGACTCTTAAGGGGCCTACACACGTTCAGTTATACCTGTGCAGGCGAAGCTTCTGGAACCGGTTCTAGACAATCTGTGGGGATATTTTCGTTTTTCGATATCTGTCTTCGAGGTCTTTTGATCAGTTCGGATTTTTTCCCATAGTCTACAAAGTTCGGAATTTTCTAGTATGATTTCCACAGATGATGCTTTGGGTGTAGTTGGGTTGGTTATGGCACTGGAAGTTATTGACTCAAAGAAAAGAAAAAAACGGGTAACGTGGTGCAAAGATTAGTGAATGATCGCTATAACGTGAGGTTGTTGTAACGAGCGTCAACTGTCTACGAAAACAAGCATCGTTTCTCCTCTGAATATACGGATAAGGGGATACATGCTCCTCCAGCATCGTTTGATAGCATTTTTTTCCCGCGATAGCGTCGATTTAAAAAAAAAAAAAAATTTGACTTGGAAAATGTTTATGGTAACTCACGTAGTGTTTTTCTTTGAAAGAAAACAATGCATTTTTCGCGCGACCTCTTAAGATTAATTCAAGTCAATTCGAAATTGACTTATGGTATGTATATTAATAGTATTACTCAATATATGATATAATTATATTATCAATCGCATATCTCTCTCTCTCTCTCTCAGAATTTTTCGATTGTTTTCTTACGTTTAAAACTAGCGTAATTTCATCTGAATTTTTTCTTTCAATGTTTGAGCTGAAATTTGAAATTCGTTGCAATCTGACGAGATGTGCTCAAAAACAAATTCAATGAGATTCATTAAGAATTACATGTAAAAGAAAATAATAAATTTATTATTTTCCCGTGAGTGATTTTTGTCCCGTTGATGCTTTGCCGGTTTTCGGTCAAGAAAGGAGTGGGAATCCGGCGTTTGAAATTGCAAACAATTGCAAACATTAACTGACTCGTACAAACACCTGTTTGATTTCTAGGAATCTTGATTTCTAAAGGAAGTACATGTGAAAGAATACTAAAATAATCTGATGTCACGGAGCCCCTAAAATCTCCAAGAACCCTGGTTAAAAACCTCTTCTCTAAATAATCAATGAACAATTAATAGTTATAGCACATTATTTGAATATAGAGTTTGTGTGTTTCGGTGCATAATTTCGGGCAAATTTATTGAAAAGAGTGATTTCAGAAACAAAATTGCGAATTTTAACAATGGTCGAAATATTTCTAAAATTTTATTTCGATTTTTTTATTCGATATGAAATTGTAAGAAAATATCGTGAAAATTAGGCCATTAGAAGATTTTCTTCTAATTAAATGGAATCCCTCTCCAAAACATGTTATTCAGTTATTATTGTTCTATTACATTATCAGTGAAAAAAGAAGAGGGAAGAAAGTAGGGCGAATATAAGAAAGCGGGAAAAAATAACTGCACAGTTATACCTGATGGCCCATACACACGCTCAGTTATACCTGCGCAGGCATAACTGCACAGTTATACCGAATCGAAAAACCATTCCCTTCAGGTCGCCTGCGCAGGTCAACTGACGGCCCCTACACACGCTCAGTTATGCCTGCACAGTTGGACTGTACAGGCATAACTGCGCAGGTATAACTGAGCGTGTGTAGGGCCCTTTAACTATAAGGAGCTTTCTTTCCAAGCGCCTTGAAATCAAGTTATGCTGACGTCACACGGTATGCTCCCGGGAAGATAAAGACGCCTTCATATATATATATAGGGGTTCCTTGTACGATCGTAGTTCAATGAAGGGAGGGAGAAAATTAGTGACCTTGAACCGGTAAAGTTCCTCCTTGAAGAAAAGAAAAACACCGACAGCCGAAAAGCGCGCGAGACCGAGGTTTTTTTGCTAAAAAAAAGTGGAAAAAGTGACCTGGGCCCGAAAATAGGTAATAAAAGTGACCAGCTTCTAAAAAAGTGACTTTTAGGGGAAAAAGTGACCCGTGCCGAGCCCTGGTAGCGTGATTATGCAACACATTTCTGCTGAAGCGAAATGACCCAGTTCGGTTCACGTGGCGCGAAACGCCTACTAGGAAAACCCGACTTTAAACGATCGTACACAGATTCCCTTTCACTACTGGACTTCAGTTTTTAGCACTAGGGCAACTGCGACGAAAGTAGGAAAATAGGAGGACATTTCTAAAAAATAGGAAAAGTAGGAAAAATAGGAGCGCTGCCAGGTCTGAATTAAGCACAGAGGGGCCCGTGAAAAAGCTGGTTTGGGGCCCGCCATCTATTTCAGCTTATGGGACCTGCTGTAGGATGTGGGAACCTCTGGGTACATGCACATAACTTGGTCCCGATATATGCAAGAGTTAAATGAAAACTTGACCCCGAAATCGTAACCGACTTCCGTAACACAAAAACTGATTTCCATCACTCAAAAAACGTCACCGATTCCCGTAATAAAAAAATCGTCACTAATTTCCGTTGCATAGGAAGTATATATATATATATAGTGAATATAGAGTAAGTAAATATAGAGTACATATAGATATAGATACGCACAAAGGCGGGATTTCTGAAAGTTCATCGTGTGAAATCGCGGGTAACGGCTAGTTCAGCATAAAAAAAATCCATTGGTTACTGATGATCAGCGATGTTTTTTATAACATCAAAGTGATAACAGGACATGATTTTAAGCATTTTTAGGAAGTTAATTCATCGCGTATCCACTTACTTTATTATCTTTTAATTCTGTTATTATCCCTTTTAATATTTCATTAGAAGTTTCTGAGTAAAACAGAGTTAATGGAATTTTGTTGAATATACACTCATTGCCATAAAAATTTGCGCACCCAGAAGAAGTCAAAATGAAACGAAATTTTACACATGTAAGTACTACGTTGATATAAGTAAGTGATTAGAAAATCCAAGAAAAAGGATAATTTATTGCAGAAAAAAGTACAGATGAACAGAAGTTTTAGTACTCTGTTGGATCCCCTCTAGCGCGAATGCACGATGCGATACGAGCGGGCATTGAGGCATACAAGTTCCGTATGATGTCCTGAGACATCTCGTTCCATAGTTGCTGTAAATGCGCCTCTAGTTCGACCAACCTTGTGGGGTGTCCAACTTGCCGTCCCAAATGATCCCAGATATGCTCGATTGCCGACAAATCTGGGGATAGAGCAGGCCAGGGAAGGGTGGTAATGTGGCGGAGGCAGTCTTGTGACATCCTTGATGTGTGTGGCCTAGCATTGTCTTGTTGAAAAATGGCTCCTGGGGGCCCTGCCATGAGTGGCAACACATGTGGCTGAAGGATGTTATGGACGTACCGCTGGGCTGTCATTGTGCCATGGATCAATATTAGGGGTGACCGTGTATCGTAAGCAATGGCACCCCATACCATGACACCAGCTGTGGGAGCGGTTTGTCGCTATAAAGCGAAGGCAGGATTGAAGCGTTCACCACGGGGCCTCCACACACGAACACGATTGTCATCACTGCTCAAGTTGAATCTCGATTCGTCGCTGAAGACGACCTGGTTCCATTCCGTTGCAGTCCAATCCCGTCGTGCTCGACACCACTCCAAACGGAGGCGTTGGTGGGTGGGTGTCATTGGCAGCACACGTAATGGGCGCCGCGATACCAGATGTCCTTCAGCCAGGCGCCTTGCGATGGTTCGGGAAGACACAGGGGCCCGTAGTGAAGCTGCTGCCTGTGTCTGGATAGCGGCCAATGAGGCAGTTGGCTCTACGCGTGCGTTTCGGATGATGTGACGGTCTTCTCGACGACTGGTCTGTCGAGGGCGTCCTGAACCTGGTCGCCGTGTAAATGACGTCTCTTCTGTCCACTGGTCCCAACACCTCTTCACAGTAAAATCAGAACGGCCTAGTTGACGAGCTACTCGCCGAGCTGACCACCCAGCTTCCATCATCCCGATGATTCTTCCCCTATCCAACTCTGACAACTGCTCATATGGTCTTCGACGGCGGCGTAACGGCATGTCTACCTCAGCATTTCCTTTGCAAACGATTAAATACACTCCAGCTAGCTCTGCTTACCTGTTTTATACTCTCCCTGCATTTCTAATCATTCGCATATCTGCCCGACATGTACCTTCAGGCCAACTTTCGTTTCGATCCCACAATTATTTCTTGGTGGGCAAATTTTTATGGCAATGAGTGTACTATCTTGTATTGGGCAACAGAAATTTGTAATTTATACAAATACAACGCCACAACAGGCAAAATGCCCAGCGAGGTGGCTGCGAAAAAGATGCCCACAATAAATATGGATGTCATTTATTTCAAAAATACAGCAACCCAAATCCGTATCATCTGAATTTCTTCTCATAAAGTCATTATTTAAACTTTTCCTTTAGGATATATGGCACTTACTCACTCAATAGATCACTCACTCACTTGGTAGCTCGCTCACTCACTCACGGACTGACTCGCTTATTGAATCAGTAACCCACTCGCTCACTGACTCACTGGGTCACTCACTCAGTAACTCAATCGCTCATTCCCTCGCTAACTGACTCGCATAGAACTGTCGTCGGTGAATTTCCCGGCGGTGAATTGTTGGTTGGTGAATTTTCCTACCGGTGAATTGCGTGGCGGTGAATTGTCCGTCGGTGAATTTTCCGGCGGTGAATTGTTAGCGGTGAATTTTCCGTAAACTCCCTGGATCCGATTAATCACTTTTTTGAAGATGAAGCGCAAGAAAAAATAGCTGTTTTGGCTAAAGAATACGACGATGTCTTAGATAAAGACGAACTGGTGAAGGAATTTCTTTCGTTAAGAAACCTCTGCAAAGATAAAGTATATCGGACGACATAAAAGCATTGAATATCAGCACAATGCTAAAATTCATGATTACACATGGAATGAACGCAGTTAGACTTTATCTAACTTTGCTTTGTCAATCAGCAGCTCTTCTGCAGAAAGATCATTCAACAGGTCATATATAAAAATTATAAAATCTTTAAGATCGATCATGAAAGAAGAAAGATTAGCGGAATTGGCTTCGTGTTGTGTCGATAGAAAAGAAATTAGCTAATGAGCTTGATATTCAAAAAGTAATTGAGCGCTTTTCAAAGATTAAAAAAAGGCGGAAAAAGGTTCTGATTATGAATATTGGTCTTGCAAAAACTCGCGTCAAAACTCAGAGAGGAAGTGGATCGTATAGGTTTTAATCGAACTTTTTCAGCTTCACTCATGAGTGCTAAACTGTAGCATAAACATATCCCATGGTAAAAACAATATTACATAGTTCTAGAAACCCATAAATATTTTTTTTTTTCACTGTCGTAACAAGTTCAATTGTTTTTAGGGTTTTTCGTTCCACATATCTTGTATATACAGTAGTTTACGCTAAACTCTATTATTTACATTTTTATTTTCAGTGAAAAAAGTGTGAAAAATAAGCACTATGTGTGAAAAGTAAACAAATGAAGTTTTTATTGAAATTTTAACAAGTTTCTTTGTATACTTAATTTTTTTTAAATTGCGCCTAAATGAGGAACAGAATAAGGCACCTTATTATACTTTGCTCCCCCACTGACAAAAACCTGGCTACGCCACTGTTCTGCACATTGGGGGGGGGGGGATAATTCTGAAACAGCACAGCTCCTACTGAAAAATGATTAAGGTACTGAAAAAGTTTCATGGTAAGAAGCAAATACAGTAATGTACAGAAAACATGGTCATGAAAAGACAGTCAACCTGCCATCATTCACGGAAGAATCATGGCTATACCCTACTAACTGTGCACAGCTCTGGTCCAATCACCGCAGCGACAGTTTACAACAATTTCATTCCCAAAGTGGCTGTATAGGAACTGATAATTGTTTACTAATCGTTTGTCTAACTGTGTATGTATGTATTCACATCGTAGTGCGTTGCCCATGAATGTGTTGGCTATTGTGAATGGCCCCGTTTTCATAGGAGCAGATTTTTTGCACCATGTACAACGTGAATCACACAGCACGACATGGCGTCGATTCGCTAATAGGAAAAGTGGTATGACTGTTTCCTATACAGCGTGCAAAGCAGCTACACCTCACTGAAGCGCTCTGCATCGGGCGTGATAGGGGACTGATTCTGGAGGAGTCAAATGTGTTGTATGGTACACATTTCGCCAATCTTTTTTCTGTACTTTTGTTGTGTTTGGTGTTTTTATTGTGCAAAACAATATTAAGCACAGCAATTATTGTGACAAAAATACGTGGATATGCAGAACAGCTAATGCACCACACTAGGAAAACACAAATGCATAGCGTGATAAAATTACACATTTTTGCAAAAGCAAAATGATTCTATTTGGTTCATGCGCCACAGAAACCTGCTTCTAGGAAAAGACGAGCTTGAGAAAAATGGCAGGGCTTAGCAAATTAAAAATATACATATACAAGCCCTAGCCAAATTTCATTGAAGCCTTGTATCCCCCCCCCCCCCAAAAAAAAAAAAAAAATGGTCAAAAAATATTTGTTTTTTTTAAATTCTTTTGGAGGACTTGGCCCTTTCGATGTTGAGAGACATCCCAGCATAAATCCAGAGAATTTTATGTTGCTTTACCAGGGGCTTGACCAATCGAAAAAAAATTCAGGCAATAGCTAAATTTCTTAGGAACCCCATGAATGATTTCAATCTCACGGAAAGCGAACCTAAGTGACGGGTGTTTTTATTTTTCCAGGACTTTATATCCTTTTTCTTACGTTAAAAGAGACACTGTCAAGAAATTAGAAAATTCTGTATCATTCAAACTCTAATTCAGCAATCATATACTAAAAACTTTAGGTGCCAATACCGATTTTGTAGCCACCATGGGGTTTCAAGGAAACAGTTATTTTCCGGATATTTTGCTGAGGTGAACTCGGGACTCGAACCCAGGCCCTCTTGCATACCGGGCAAGCACCTCAGCAAAATATCCAGAAAATAACTGTTTCCTTGATATCTCGGGCTGAGAAAAAGCCATCTATCTCACTCTAAAACCACGGGGTTTGTCACGCCCTACATTGAAGGCTGTTCAAATGTATCAAGTACAACTGAATTTTAAGTTGTGAATTTATTTTAAAATGTATACAGATGTTAAGGGCCGTTGACATGGGTTCAGTTATTGAAGTTGCAAGTAGACTTGTTGTCAAGTAGCGAGTGGGATAGAAACTGGTTTATTTTTTCAGTTAAGTAGAACCCCCATGCATGTGCCAGTGGGTCATGGCCTTGTATTATCCAATGAGCATTGACTATTAGATTACTTATGTGTGGACACTTTTTTTAGCACTAGACGATTTAAACTTTAGTTGTACATGACACATGTAAACTGGCCTTTAGACTATGTTTGTCTAATACAAAATATTAGGCATGAATACAAATTTATTAGTCACTGGTGCTTGGGATTTTTCACATCTCTTGCTGAACACCCTTTCTCTTCTCTGATCAGGGAACGAAGCATTGTAATATACGATAATACAACCACCAGATATACCATAATTTGTCTTCGCTAGGTGCGAATACGTACTCATAATGGGTTAAAACCTCTTCATCATGTTTCTGTCAATCGAAAGCAGTAGTGTGTGCCGCAATATTTAGGAAATTTTGTTTCCTCAAAGTGCTGTGGTTCCATGGAAATAGGTCTAGAAAAAAAAAGCAACTTGTTTTCCACGCAAATATCAGTGTTTTTACCCAGACCTACTTAACTAGGCATCGCCAAGCTTAGATGATGGCTTCATCCTTGTTGGAATGTCTGTACAGTAACGTTCCGATAATTTAAGTCCTGAAAGACACAGGACAATCTGAAGCGCTGGAATTTTTGGAATTTCTTCTTAAAATCCCACTGTTTTTTCCAAGAACATGTTTAGTTTCATTTTTCCAACGAATGCCAGTAATTTGACCTTTTTTTGCTTCTGTGGTAGTCAAGTGGTCATAGTGGCAGACTTCTATTGCGAGGACCCAGGTTTGCACCCCCTCCGTCGCTACAGTGATGGTCAGCTGAGGTTGGTTTTCTGTGGTTACGAACTTCGAGGCGAGCCGATCTTCCTGTTGCAGTCTCGAGACAGAGCTTACAACGGTACAATTATTCAATCATTACACTTAGTCAGAAAAGTTGATGGCAGCACTACACATAACAAGCACTACACATAACAAGCATTACACAGACAAACTTCACGTTAGGTTCACACCACATACATGCACATTCAAACCTGTACCAATTTATTAGAAGTTCCGCAGAGGAATATGGACGAGGTGCATGTATGGTTTAGTAGTAGTGATATTTTGCATTTGAAGATGGCTCTTGCAGGGTTTTAACATCCCTTGTCTGTGGTCTTCAGTAAACGTACGGACCACAATTTTCCATGGGTATACAGGTCATTCTCAAAAAAAGTGTACAAACTGTTTCCAAGACCGCAATTTTTTTACAAAATTTCAGAGCACTCTGGTGGTAATTTTAATTTTTTTTTCTAGTTCTTAATCATTTAATTCTCTGTCATGCAGTGTTTCTTAATTTGTTTCAGATGGTATCTAATTTTTTTTTTAAATAATTGCAGCAAAACGTCAAAATCTGGCTGTCCCAGCTTCAAAAAAGTGTAAAACAAAGAGACGTGGTGCAAACCTGGAATTTTTTCTCAGAAAACTTAGAATATCACATTTTATATATGTGCCATAGATAAATAAAACTGACAATAAAATTTTGAAAAACATTTTTTTTTTCTTATGAGAAACTATTTTTTTGTTCATGTCCCGAAGCTTTTCCCCATTTTAAAATGTCCACTCTGTTACGGTCATTTGGGAAACATATTTTTATACCATATTAAATCTGATAATACTTATGAACTCATTGAAAGGTTCACTTTTAATGCTTGATCAACAATTTTGAATTTGACTTTTGCAAAGTGACTTGATATTCATTTTATGTCTTCAGTACCCGATTTTTTTCTGTCAGGTGTCCACTCCGTTACGTCATTATCATAAATAATTAAGATTTTTTTTTTTCATCTATATCAGCATCTAGTGATAACACATAGAGATATGCTTCAAAATATAATAAAAGTTTTCACAAATAATTTCAATTTATAATGGAAAAAAATAATTTAGGCTAATTTGTCCACTCTGTTACGTCTTTCAAAAACTCAACCAATGCAACAGAATGGAAACTATGATTTGAAGTAAAGTTTTCTTAGTTAAGAGGTTTTGAAGTTTTAAGTTAAATTTAATAAGTTATCTATTCACTTTAAACCCTCCAGCACATTCCCCATCGTGTTATTTTTCAGTTAAATACGAAAGTTAAATTTTAGTATGAATAAAGGCAGTTACATGGCAATATGGCAATACATTCTGTATTTTATGGGACAGAACAATTATTTCCCTATATTATTTTTGTTTCCTGGCTCTATCCCCCCCCCCCTAGTCTTACTGGATATACTCTGGATCACTAATGTGAGAGACAAACGCAAGATTTATACCAACATCAAATTACCATTCAATTTCAACAAAAAATTTTGAAGTAAAATAAAAATCGTCCTGATAATATAATATACAGCTGAGCAAGACCATTGCCCACTCTGACCAGATTTTAAACATTTTACCAGACCAAAATTCGAACTACGAGGTGGGGGCATGTGTTTTTAGAATTTGCTAATGGGGTGAAGGTTATACAGGAGTCTCTAGGTCACCTATTACATTTCACCTGTTACAGGGGTGCAAGTGCCCCTCATCCATTTCGGAGCAGCAAATTTCATTTTTGGAGCAGAAATTTTGAAAATGGAGCAGAACTAAACACGAACTATATCTGCAATATAAGGAGTAATTTTTCTGTGAAATGTGAAAAGTTTTGCCACAAATGGTTGAAACAAATAATTCTAAATAAATTCCATTCACAAATTAAAATCCATTTAAATTTTTTCTGAATTATCTCATCTGTCATTAATAAAACGTGTATTACTGAAATGACGAATACAAATTATTACTCTTTTCAAATTAAGCAACATGCATACTGAAAACCTAGGCAGCAAGAATTTCTGCTGCTTGAACACCAAAATCTTATTCCTCCTGATATAGCAAAAAAAAGTGCGTGCAGAATATAATAAGAGTTTCCGTGAAAAAAAAAAAAAAAAATTGGCTTCTCACAGAATTTAAAGGAATTATTAAATTTAAAAGCAAAATGCAAAAAACGAGAAAAATATAAATACCTTATTTACTTAAACAATTTCTCAACCTAATAGCATGTTAATAGATTACGAATCACGATTCGCTTTCAGAAAGTTCAGAATCTCAATGACAATTTTTTTCTAATTTTTTATGCCCTTGAACATAAGATTTTGTATGTCTTATTCCATTAAACATTAAAGCATTGCATGGACAGATTTTTCAATGTTCGAACAGACTTTTATTTATTTGTTAACAATGAACTCTCTTTCACTGTCTCCGTTACCATGTGCTAAAGATAAAAAAGCCTTCACCAAAACTGGCAAAATTTTGAACTTTGGGCAGCTTTCAAAGTTACAAAGTTTGAATATGTCTGCCCAATATCTATCTATCTATTCTCTGAACTGATCTCACTTCTTGTAATTGTTTGGATTGTAGTGCAACCCATTTATCACACATAATCAATAGTTCTGTTGGTGATACAATGTTAAACAACATTCCAGCAATACGTGAGGGAGTAATGTACCATCCCAGCAATGCACGAGAGGGAGTGCGAAAAACAAGAAAGGGTGCAAATATTTCATTTTCTCCAACAACATGTTTTGGAAAAGTAGGACATTAATATATATTAGGTATCTCACAGAAGTTATGTAAAATGAGCATGCTCCTAGTACAAACTCCTTCCTCTGACTATTGTTAAGAGCATGCCCCTCCCCCACCAATGCAGTGGCGGACCGTGCGGCCATATTGGGCGCCGCTCAAGGAGGGGTGCCAAATGGAGTTGAAAGGGTGAAAAAGGTTTGTCGACCAAAAAAAAACGTGGTCAGTAGCGCCAAAAAAAAAGGTTCTGCATGGGTAGAGATTTTTTTCCCTGGAGCCGGCCCCGTTCGCCAAATCCGAATTTTCGCGATGTGAAATTGTTACGATCGGCAACCGCCGACGATAACCACATGACCGCATAGTGGCTAGATGACAAAACTATGAATATTTTAGATGGAGTTTTCACAGATTCTATTTTTTCCCAACGATCTCCGAAAAATTTCGGTAATTTAAACGAGTAAACCAATCCTCTTTTCGATGCATGCCGTCTTAGAGCGCAGGTTGGCAGCCGCGAAATTACCGTTATTTTCAGTATATAACCTATAACCAGCAGGAGAAAAAACGGTCTCCGAAATCGGAAAATTTGGCATATTCATTCAAGGACTTTGATAGCCCGCCGGTTATACCAATAACAGCACAGGACTTAATACTTCAAGGTAGTATAACTACTTTCCAAGGTCACGAGATAACGTGATTGTGGTAGATGGTGGGAAGTGAAAATAAAATTGAAGTTTCTTCCCCCCCCCCCCCCGTATCTTTTTCCGTGTCTCGGAAAGAACGCGTCCCGTGAACAACATTTTCATGCGAATTTTTGCTTAATTAAGGGTATTTGACGTACTACAGTGCATTAGCGGTACCTCCGCGAACCACAAACAAGCATTGGCGCAAATGCGCAGGGATTCGGCGCCTTGGCGCACCATGTAGCAAGAGAACCGTTTCGGCGCAGTTTGGCGCAGCTCTTGCACCCCTGCTGTTATGTCTTTAGGACCAGATTTTTGAAGTATGTCTTCATACCTGTGTGCTGTGTGTTGCGTAATGTGAGAAGCCAATTTCGTTCTGCTCAGTGTCACTGAATTTAGAGCACGGGCCTTCATCTATTTGGGCTCATTTGGAACCGATTTTGAAAAAGAAGAATATGAAATAAATGTGGTTCAATTTTTTTCTGATGGACCTTGTACTCAGTAAAAACAAAAGAAAAAATTTTACTTATTGGACAAATATGTCTCAAAATATTTCAAGTGGCGTACTTGGATTTTTTTGAAGCAAACCATGGAAAAGGATCGCAGTTGATGGTTTTAGTGATATATTAAAAAGGACAGCTGTGGGAATGACATATCAGATGCTACTCAGTTTTTCACAATTCTCAAAGATGCCACCAATGTAAAATTGTATGAAATCAAAAATGAAGAAATAAAAGGTATAAAAAAAATTATCCCAAATGATATACCTGTGCTGAAAGGCACTATGGCAGTCCACCAAATAGTAGTTACTGGCAATGGATTGCTGCAATACAGAGATGTTTCTCGCTTGTGTGAAAGAAATGCTAATCTCTGTGAATGCTACGAAAAGGAAACTTAGTCTTGCCAAAAAAAGTATAAAACTGCTGTTTCCACAACTGATTTCAGAGTTTGAATCTCTGGAAAATGACATTCAAGAAAATAGTGAAAACTATGCTATCGACTCTGAAGGAAATAGCAATGAAGAAATGTCAACTGGTCTAATTAAAGCAAGTGTTCATATTCTCGCGAAATTTGATTCTGGGGGGTGTATATAAATCTACATACCGATATGTTGTTGTAGCCCAAAATCACATTGAAGATGATGGGGAGGTCACAGTTATGTGCTTCGAAACTATGAATGATGCTAGGAAGCCGTTCAGAGCTGATGACAGAGATACCTCTTACATCCACTTTGACCAGATACTAAAAATTTTGCTAGAGCCAAAATTCAAACCACGAGGGGAGGTGGGGGCGTGTTTTTTGAATTTCCTCATAACGTGGATGTTTTTCAGATGTTATAGAGGAGTCTCTGGGATAACTTTCATATTGTCTATATAATTGTTGAAAGAATAAAAGCGTATTTAGAATAACTGTGATTGCTTACTCTAAGTTATACATTTCTGTCCACTCTTGTTACGCGAAGCATTTTTGCAGTTCACAGGCAAAAACAAATTAAAAAGCACTTCAAACTAAGATGTTAAATTATGAGTTATCAACCCATTGTCTACCAGAAATAAAAAAAATTAATTTTAAGTAGTTGAAAAAATGTAAAAAAATAAACTTCCTATGTGATATTTCGAAAAATCCATGAAAAATGATCAAAATGAACTACTTTTTTCTCAGCCCATGTGTAAGAAATAAGCTGATTTCATTATTTCATGGGGTTAAAACAGCAGAAATAATAATATATATATTTTTTTACAGATATTTGTTTTCGTAACAGAGTGAACAAAATCCATCATTTTCAGTCATAAAACCCAAAAAATAAAACATTATTACAAAATAAAAGTGAAAAATATTTATGAAATATTAAACTTCAACGTATTGGCTATAATTTGAGAGCAATTTTATTTCGAAAATTCAACTTTGAATTTTTCATCTCAAAAATGTGGAATGCACACTTTTTTTTGGGAACGACCCTTATACAGGAAATTGTGTTGTGATTCAATTCCAGGGGTGCTGCAACCTGTCCTACACCATTTTGTGGGTGCGCACCTCCGGCGGCACTGTTACGGTCTATTTACCATCAAATAAATACAGGGAAGCTTCCCCCCCCACCCCCGAAAGTTTCTATTATTTTTTGGTTGATCTGAGTTTTCGTCAATCCGAGGTAGTCTTTGTCTTATACAAGGATGACGTTACTTTCCGCTACCATACGAAGGTTTTTTTAACCAACTGGCTGTCGCGAAGATATATTTTGGAAAGAGAGAAAATTCAACTGCCCCTGCGGGGAATCGAACCCACGTCCTTTCATTTTCCGGGTGAACGCCCTAGACCACTAGATTCCCCGCAGGTGCAGTTGAATTTTCTCTCTTTCCAAACTATATCTTCGCAATAGCCAGTTGTTAAAACCATCGTAGTCTTTCCAAGGCCTCAAGCCAAATTGGGGCCCCCACCAAAAATGCAGTTCTATTTTGCATCGGAATAGCCCTTTCGGGTGGCCCCAAGAAAAAATCTGCCCCCCCTCCCCACAAAGGTGGGGCAGACAGGGCTCCAGTCCTGGAGGAGCCGGGACAATTACTATAATTTTTTTGTTTTTTCATGATATAAATTCACTACAGAAGGGCCCTTGAAAAGTCTGGTTTGGAGGCCCGCTAAAACTTCTAGTCTAGGGCCCCTGCTCAAGGATGTGGGGGGGGGAAACATCCCCCACATCGACCCTGCACCGCCTTAAAAAAAAATTCAACACTGGCAAAGATGGCGTTTGTAGTCTTGTTGGGGTTCTCGGAAATTTTAGAGGATCAGCTGATTATACGTGTGACACGAAAAAATAGATCTGAGAACCCGTGAAATTTGTTTTAAGAACTCGTAAACAAACAAAACAAATCAGGGGATTCCTGAAGGCTGCTGCTGTTGTCACACGTGACTGTGCAGGACGTGGCCAGACGTCCTGGCCTAGGGATATGTGGATTCAGAGACGGGTACCAATGCCAATCGGGATAATGGTCGTTTCTGTCCTGCAATTTGTGAAACTTCACTAAAAATTCATTTGGTCCCCGCCGGGAAATTTGGGAAACTGGTCCCCTCCCCCTCAACTGCAAGTCCATGTCTATATCCAATGAGGTCTGCCAGCGGAAGATGACCTGGGTGTGACAGTCACAGATATCACAGCTGACAACGATACCACAAAGCAGAGTCGGATTTATGGCTTTTACCGCCTGTGGGCTGCACAAATTTCTGCCACCCTAAACCCGGGATCGTAACAAGGACTTTTTCCGCCCGGGGCAAACATGATTTTGCTGCCCCCCACTCTGAAAATTCAACAATTTTATGGGGTTGTTTTTGTATGTTTCCACCTAAAATTGCCGCCCGGGGCAATAATTGTCCGCCACCTCCCCCCAGTTACCTGCTAAACCCATTCTATAGTTGAATTTTCTTGACTACTCTTTCCTGAAATTGGAATTCCCACACTCTATAGGTACTCTTTTCGGACTCATACTGACCTAGTTCCCCGCCCCCCACATCATTCTTTTCAGCATTCACGTAACTGTACTTTCACACTCTCTATGTCACTCCCATGTTACACCAGGGCCGTCTTAAGAACATCATGGGGGCCCCCCAGGCCACCAAGTGATTTCTCTGAGGTCCTGTACCTAGAAAATTCTCGAAAGATTCAACTATTTCTCATTTTTCTGAGAGCCCTCTTCTCTTGAGGCCCCCGGGCCAGACTCACGTGGTTAGTGGATCCATGGACTAAGACGGCATTGTATTGCACTTTCTAGGTCACTCTCTCCTGGTCAGTATTGTTTATAGTCTCATTCATGGGCGGATATACGGGGGGTGGCATGGAGGGAAGGGGGGCGCACCATGCGTCAAAAAAGTTAAACCGACTGATCTAATGTAATTGCGTATATCATCATCATCATGCGGAGTCCCCCCTCCCAGACTTTCATGTCTATTTCCGCCTATGGTCTCATTCATGCATCGAACTGTTTCCTTCATCACATGCTTGCGCACTCTTTTGGTCTCAACTGACCTAGTCTTTCACTCCGTATAATCTAGATCCCTCTTTTGATCACTCACATACAGTAGTGCTCAAAAGGCTTTTGACAAATGCAATACAATCTTTTTGATAATGCCAGTAGCGTCAATTTATTTGCATGCACTGCCATGAAGTTGGCTGAAGGATCACATTTACTGACACACACACACTCGTAGCTCAAATTTGTTCGTTCGGGGTTAATGAGCTTTTATTATTTTATTTTTGTTTTCTGGGTGGATCGAAAGTGTTTTGACCAACGCAGTTTAATCATATGAAGTAATTAATACTTATTCCAAATGCATCCACAGCAGAATTATGAAAAAAACATACTAAACACTTAAGGTATATTTCGTGTGTTACAGCTCAAAAGTTGTTGAAAATTACTTGAAAAGCAACAAATTTAGAGTTTTACGGGTCCGATTCCTCACTTGAATTATATATTAAGCCTTCGTGGATCGAGCTCGAAAGACGAGGCGGAGCCAGAAATTACCCGAATCCGATGGATTTTTACAATCGTGTGAAAAAAGAATCGGAATAGTGCCCACTGGTCATGGGTCAAACTTATTGAGTCCATGCTATAGACATGGCATAAGTAATTTTACCACGCAAATTGCTCTCAACACAAACAACTGACTTATACTACTTCGCTATGGAGGCCATTGCATGACCGATTTAGTAGTTTGCTTTCTTGTTTGTTTGTGTCAAAAGACTTTCGACCCAACATCAAATTAGATTGGTTTTTTTCCCTAAAAAAAAAAATTAATTTGCAATTTTTTGTTCACAATAATTAGTAATGTGCGTAATCAGTGTTTGTGCGTTTCATAGGGGATGTATTTTAATCAAAATTCAAAATTGCAGACCAAGCCCGTGGCCAGAAATTTCGTTCGGAGGGGCGGGGGAGACCAAAGTGGCAGAACAATAGATAGAACAAACCCCCGCCCTCTTTGCGGGCACCGATGACCGTGATAGGCCTACACGGGTTTTGAAAGTTGACGTATTCTACGCCAGAGCAGTGATTGGAGCAGTAGTTCTTGACCAAGGGTCCACGGAGATTTCGTGGGGGGGGGGGAGATATCCATGAGCTCAATTCATTAGTTTTACACTGCTATGTACTGAAAACTATCTTGTAAAAGGGGTCCGTAACTTTCAATTTTAATGGCACGTGGAAGGGGGTCCACGGATCATGAAAGGTTAAGAACTCTTGGTTTTTAGGGCTACACCGGAAATGCAAACGACAGAGGCATGCGCAGGAAGGGGGGGGGGAAGCGGAATCACCCGAAGACGATCAAAAATATTCTTATATTTAAAAAAAAAATGTAATGTTAGAAGCAAATACATCTATATGTCATCTTAATCGATTTCTAATAATTTAAATTAAAAAAGAAAATTAAACTGTAAGAATTTCATCTGAAGATTCCTTATGCCCCCTCCAAAACTTCGATACTCCCCACGCCACTGCTGATGGCACTTCACTACTCAATACATGTGAGGAAAAAACCCTGATAAATTTAAAAAAAAGCATCGAACAAATTGAATAAGAACATAAAAAGGACTACCGCAGGAATTCCCCCATCGAAGGGTTATCGCACCAACCTCTAGATGAGTATAAAAAAATAAGCCTGCCGTTCGGAATCAGCAATAAATTGTAGGTCCGGTCTAATTAGCCCTCGTGTACAGAAAATGACCGTGGTGCGACAAACATGACCAAACATAAAAAGCAAACAGAAACCTCTTTCTAGACCTCTTATATAGCTTCTTACGTTCCAATGCAAAGGTTATTATGCAAAAAAAAGCACACGATTATTAAACATAAATTTTTATTGTAATTCAGAAAACATTCTGGAACAGATTAAAAATTTCTGGCAATACAGATACTTACCCCGCGGGAAGTCATGGCGCAGTTCAAACTGACGACACTTTCAGACACGAAAAGATTCAATTCCTCTTAATCAGTATATTGACTTTTTTTTTATTTCCGTGATTTATTTGTGCATTTCAGACGCATTTTTTCAATAAGACTAACATGAATTAATATACGACTCACATGTTCCGATCTTCAATAGCAACGAGGAATTGCACGCACGAACATGGAGGATGTACGAACTTCGATATACCCTTATCCGGTCGGCAGTGACTTCCAGTTTTTGTGATCACGTGATCTTCAATCAGGGTTGCCAGGTCATTGAAAATTTTTCTGCCAAAATTTCCTTCAAAAGTAGCCAAAAAGTAGCCCAAAACGTTCGGATTTGTGCTTCCATCTATAAGTTTAAATATGAACAAATCCTTTTACTGCTCTCTATCTTCTCCCCCCCCCCCGTTTTTTTTGAATCAGAAGTGCGTGCGGGGGAAAAGGGGGGGGGGGCATAGGCCGTGCTCTCTTCGTGATCATCAAAAATTCGAAAGAAAATCATGTCAATTCAGACAATTTCTGTCAATTTAAAATGTTTCTTGAAGATGAGTAACAAGATTTCTACCTAAGGAAATATATTCTTGGGACCCCCAACATTAAAAGAATGAGACTATTTCGACTTTTCTTCTGTTTTACTTTTGAATTTGTGAATAAGTTTGTTATAAGATTATAAATTCTGATAAAATTATAACCTTTGTCGATGATTCAGTGCTTTATGTAGAAGACACTGATACAGCAAATTTAATTAGAAAAAGTATAAGATGATCTGAAAAATATTAATACCGGGTTAATTAAACATAAATTAAAACTTAACACGCAAAAAAACAAAATTTATTTATATGAAGACAAGAAACATAAATTATAACACAAACATTCATCTAAGAATATACAATCATTGTCAGTGCCTGAAGAACAATCAGTGCCATTGCCAAGAAATATATATTGTTCGGAAGTATAACTATTTGTACAAACACAATACAGAATGATCGTAAATGGAACGCGCACTATGATATTATAATAAAAATATTACAAAATATACAGTGATTATTTTAACGAAAAACTTGATTGATGAACATTTTTTAAAAGATTCATTCTATGCAGTGCTTAGGAAGAGCATATTACGAGAATATTCGGAAATTAGATAATACATATAACAGAATAAGATATCAAATGTTAATCGATAGTTCCAAAATACAATGCCATACTCTAACCTTTTGAGGCAAAACTTTTTGTACACAGTTATCAAATTTTCACAATTAAATGAAAATTACTTAAAGAAAAATCAAAATAGAACTACAAATAGATATAATCGAGTTTATCAAGTACCAAAACCAAATAAAACATTACATAAAAAGAGCTTTTCCTTCATTGCCTCTAAGATATTAAACATTTTTCACCCTGAAAATCAATTTAGTAGCAATAAAAACATAAATCATGTGATTTTTGACTTCGTCAGACGCATAGATCACGAAACGATTTAGATGAAAGTATTGAAAGAATATATAAAAGCAATATATATTGAACTGAGCAAAAGAATATAATAATAAAAAAGAGAAATGATGTACGATAATTATATTGAGCTTCACGATAAGCAAATTAATTGTGAACATTATTCAGATATATACATAAACGAAAATACATTTGAACACATATCTAATAAATATAATAATGCTGTTGCAAAAGAAAAAAAAATATTCTATAGCTTATTCCTCTAGGCCTGCTGGAAGGACTTTTCAGTCCCTTGAGGCCACAAAGTGTTTTGTGATATGTGTGCATGTATTTTTTGTGTATTAAACTGAAGAGCCAAAAAAACTAGTACAGGCATGCTAAGCAAATAAAGATATATGGAACCAATCAGAGTACGGCGCTGCGGTCGGCAACGCCTATATAACACAACTAGTGTCTGGCATAGTTGTCAGATCGGTTACTGCCGCTATGGATGGAGGGCAAAGCCTTATTAAAGGTCATTCAAGTATTACGTCAGCATCGATGGGGGGGGGGGGAATTCCGATTTCCTGACTTTTGATGACGGGGGAGGGGGGTTTGGATGATGCTTACGTCATCAACCACCCTTTATGAAGATATGAAATATTCTTGATGGCATCTTATATTCGGTGCGCCAAGAACGGAAAAAAAACCATTCGATAGTTATTGGGCACCTGAACTAACATTCTACCTATTGATAAGTCCCCTACAGAGCCACTTCAGTGATCTCTAAATGTTTCACGGATCCTTGAAGTGCTCTGGAAATGTTTCCGGGCCACTTGTTCCGGGCCACTCTGGAACTGTGCCACGCATCACTCAAGTGATCCGTAATTATTCCACGGATCTCTTAAGTAATCTGGGAATGTTCCGCGGGTAACTTGAGTGATGTAGAACCTCACTGGGGGCCGCTTAAGTGCTCTAAAAATGTGTCACATTTCCCTCAAGGGATCACTAACTTTTCCACGGATCGTTTAATTGTTCTGTAACTGTGCCACGGGCCACTTAAATGCTCTAGAATTGTGCCACGGGTCATTTAAGCTATCTGTAAATGTGCCGCTTAGTTTATTTTTACGAAATTGGGTTTGGGGGGGGGCGCAAGCCGCATCAGATAACCTACCTTCAGGGCCACATTTGGTCTGCGGGTCAAGGGTTTACCATATATGGCTTAAAGGGTGGGTCGCAATGAATTTCTTAAAGAGAAATTTTGAGTTCTTACCCTTCAAATAGCATTGAAATCAACAGAAAGCGATTATAATTACATGTAAAGGTATTTTCTTTCGAAATTTTAATCTTTTTTAAAATGCTTTTTACATTAAAATTTTATTTTTCATCGGGGGGGGGGGCACGAACTCCCCTATGCCCCCCCCCCTCTCGTACGTTTCTGATCCCACCAATATGCGTTATGATTTAAGGGGCAGTGATGACGAAATTTTGCTGACAAGGGGACGTTAGAGTTTTGCTGACTTGCTGACAAAGGGGGGGGAGGGGGGTGAAAAATGGCTAAAAATTTGCTTACGTAATACTTGAACGCCCCTTATGAAGCTGTCACCACCCAAAGAAACCACTAGCAGCTCTGATGGAAGGGGGAGGGGGTTACTACTCAGAAAAAGAGGGGGTGAAACACCACGCACACTAGTGATGATTGATACGGAAGCCAATGGCGGAAAACAAAGGGCGTTTTTACCTCTTCAAGAAAAGAAAAAAACGAAAAACCGCCGGGATGACTGTTTAAAGGAGGAAAAAAGAAGTCCAAAAAACCGCCACCCGCCGGAACTTTTCCGAACCAGCCCAGTTTGGCAAGAATACCGCCAATCTGGCAACTCTGTCTTCAACGTGCGTGAACTTACCATATATCTTCGAGAAAAATACGACTTATGGAGATCCAACATCTAGGTTTGCTACTATACACTGAACCACAATTGCACCTCGTACATATTCTTCTGCGGAACTTCCAACAAATTGGTACATGCTGGAAATGTGTGTGTGTGTGTGTGTGTGTGTGTGTGTGTGTGTAGCGAACCTGACGTGAAGTTTGTTTCGGTGTAATGCTTGTTGTGTGTGTGGTGCTTCCATCTGCCTCCAATTTTTTCTAACTATGAGTGAAGTGTAATGATTGAATAATTGTATCGTTGTGGGCCTGTTGCTCTCTTCAAGGCGCCTTGAAAGTTGGGAACCACAGAAAACCAACTCCAGCCGACCACCACTATAGTGACGGTGGGGTTCGAACCGGGGTCCTCCGTAGGCGAGATAGACTTGGAATTCTAGGGGGGGGGGGCACGATGTCGATGATGATGATGCCAATTCTTATATACATTAGATCAGTCGAATCCGAATTTGACAGTTGGGGGAGGGGCAGTTTCCCCTCCCCCCCCCCGCACCTCCACCTATGGGTCCAAGTGGTGCGAGTCCGTCGTTATGACCACTCGATCACCACAGCGGCCACATCTAGGGCAGTGTTTCCCAACCGATGAACCCCGGCACCTTAGGGTGCCGCGATATCGGCTAAGGGGTGCCGTGAGATATTATGGAGATAAATAAAAAACAAGTGGCAGTCCACTCAAGGTCTTAAAATTTTTTTCACGTCGAATTGATTGTTTTCATGCATGACAAACTCATCGGATAAGTCAACAATTTTCCCACTGTGATAGTCGAATGGTCATAGTGACGGAATGGCATCGCGGGGACCCGGGTTCGAGCCCCACCGTCGCCACAGTAGTGGTCGGCTGAAGTTGGTTTTCTGTGGTTCCCAACTTCGAGGCGCAAAAATTCGAGCCGATCTCCCCGTTAAAAACTCGCCACAGGGAGCAACAGGCCTACAAACAGTACAATTATTTAGACATTACACTTCACTTTTGAAATATTGATGGCAGCACTGAAAAATCGTACACAACACTCACTCAGACTGTTAGGTACACACACACTTACACTTCCGGCACAACTCACTAAGGTAGTAAATTGCCCGTGGCGATAGACCTGAGTTGTGCTCGGTTTGAATAAAAGAAAGAAAGTTTCAACAATGTGAGCTCTGGCCTGGGTTAGGTCTGGCTGTCCATGTACAGCCCCGTTCAGCCAACACTATCTATAGCAGAAACCCTCCGCGCGAAGCTCGTGACGTTTTCGAGGAGGTCCATTTCACCTAATAGCCATTGGATATATATTTCAGAAAGAGGGGGTAAAGATATCGCATGTATCGGCCTAATGGCTATATCCAATGGCTACAGGTGAAATGGACTTCAGTGACGTCAAAGTCTCGCGTGGAGGCCTTCTTCTGTAGATGGTGTTGGTTCAGCGCACACGAGCTTAAGGAAAGAGGACTCGTTGGCTTTGTAGTTTAGTGGTGCTCACTCGGCAAGTTAGAGGACGGGGGTTCGATTCCCCGCAAGGCCAATTCAATTTTCTTTCTTGGATTTATCTTTGCATCAGCCAGCTCTCGAAACCTTAAGTAACAGCGGAGAGTGACATCACCTTCGGATAAGCTGAAAGACCTCACTTGTCAACACTTAGCAATATTGCAAGATGCAATAGGTATGTACTTTCCATCTCATCTCTTTCCACTGAGAATCTCGACTGCGTTGTCTCACCATTTGATTTCTCAGGCAGGAAATTAATTTCACTGCTTGCGAACGAAATGAATTTATTGATCTTTGCGCTGATTCCATGCTCAGAGGTAAGTTTACCTCTGACTGAGGCGTCTTTTGGTTTTTTTAGAAAGAAAAATAATTCCAGAAACTTAAAACGGGAACAAAAGTAAGGAATTTAAAAAATGCATAAGGTTGCTTGAAAATGCCATACATAAAAAATGAGGACTTGTCCTGATGAATGGCAGTGTCTGGTAACCCTGCCTACATCAAGAGTGTCAAACTGATGGTCCGAACTAGTTCTGGCCCACAGGGTCCCAACAAGATGTAAAAAAATATATATAAGGGAAAGTGACGTATGTTGTTAGAGGCATGCACTATTAGCTCGACGGTAGATAGAGTTGCCAACAACATAACCTTACTCATTTGCATGCGGCTCCAGCTTCAGGAGCCTACTTAACTGCGCAGCCTGCACAAGAGTTTTAGAAGTTACTTTTCGACGGGTTTTACAATGCACGTTGTAAGTCATTTTCAAACATTTCGTTATTAGTACATACGCAGCATTACACGTAGTTTCATATTCATGTATTGATTTCTCAATTCTTTTGCGTATTTCTTGATTTATTCGATGATATTTCTTAAACATTGGTTGTGCCCAATATGAGATACAGTGAAAAGTCCCTAATATGGGATACCTGATATTAAGACCTCATTTTGTAGACAACGCCTAAAGTACCACTTCTTCTCATTTATTTCCAGTAATCTTAAAGCAAATTAAAATTTTTATGATGGATCCTGTAAAGCGAAAGAAATAGTCCCGAGAAGCAATGGTGGGAGCAGTTAATGCTGTTAAGGAGAAGAGGATGGATTACCTCAAGGCTGCAAAATAATTTGGCGTGCCAAAAGGCACAACTGAAAGGTGAGTCAAAGATGCAAGATCGATCGAGGAACTCGTAGGAGTCAGCTTGGGGAGAAAGACGGCCTTGACTGCAGAGTTGGAGGAACAATTATCGCAATACTGTTATTGTTGCGTCACACCACCGGGTCACTCGTCAAACCTCTAGTCACCAGATTTGTCCCGTAGCGCGGATCTCTCCTCGGCGGGTTCTTCGCCGAGGACTTGAATATGGCCCAGACACTCACGGGAACGCGGATTCGAGAACAAATAAGCGCCTTTATTTACATGAAAGAAAAGTACTGCTAACACTAGAGCACAGCCTTCCAAACGTACCCTTTCTTCAAATTCTCACTTTTCAAGTCTCTTTATAATCTCGTTCTTCTCTCTACCAAGCCTTTTCAGATTCTATCCTTCGTAACATTATTATGTCTGAACACTTTTTTGGTTTACGTTGTGCAGACGTCAAACACATGGTCTTCCAACTAGCTGATAGAAACGAAATTAGTCATCCATTTAACGAAGCGAAAAAAAATAGCTGGGCAAAAATGGCTACACGGCTTTTTGAAACGGCACCCCAATTTGTCACTGAGGAAACCAAAAGGGTTGAATACGGAAAGTATTAACGTCTTCTAAAGTATAAGTATAAGAGCAAATTTTGACAGTCTGGTGGTATTTCTTAGAACTTTAAATGAATTAATAGATATTATATGCCTAAGTGAAATATGGATTGAAAGTGAAGAATTATTTAATTACTATATTGACAATCTTGAGGGAATAATAGATTACTATTGTTATATAAACAGTAGAACATACAATAGAGCCGGGGGAGTAATAATGTATATAAATAAAAATATCAAATCAATACAAAAGAAAAATGTTAAATTTTTAACTGCTGAAGAATTATGTATATACCTCCCTGATTATGACATTGATTTATTACTCTTATACCGTTCGCATTCTTTTTCCATCTCACAATTTAATGATGAATTAGAACAAAATTTACAGAAATTGAAGCAAAATACTTTAATAGTGGGTGATATTAATATAAATTTACATGGAGATGATAACGAAACTTCTCAATATCTTAACATAATGGCAATAAATGGACTGGTCCCCCTTCACAAAAATATAACAAGAGAAACAAATAATAATAAAACATGTTTAGACCATGTATTCTATAGATCAAAAATAAATTAAATAGAAAAATTCACAGTGTATAAAACTCAGATAACAGATCACTATCCAGTATTAGGATACATAAACTTTTCACAAAAGAAAATAGAAGAAAATGAAAAAAACAAACATATAAAAATAATAAATTATGATAAATTTGAAAAATTCATTGAAAATATAAATTTCGTTAGTGTCATAGAAGAAAGATGCATACAAAATAAATACAAACGATTCGTGGATATCATATCAATCAAACTCTAATTTTTGGACGAAACAAGTCAAGATGAAACCCAAAAAAGGTAAAAAAAACTGGATCACAAAAGAAATAGTAAATAAAATAAATTATAAGGAAAAATTATACAAAAAATACAAAAAGTACCCAAATATTATGTCATACGAGCAAGACTACAAAGAATACAATAAGGAACTGAAAAAGTATATTAGAAAAATAAAACAGGAATATATCAGAGATACTTTTACGAAATGCGAGAATAACAAAAAAATGCAATGGAAATGTATAAATCAGAATATACTTAATAAAAGTGCAAAGCAAAATATACTCCCTATCTGTGATAACCATAACATTTTAGCGAAGAAATTTAACGAAGACTTTGTTACAAGAAACTTGGAAGAAATAGAAATAAACAGTCTGTAATTGTGAAGATGACCAAACAATGACTAATTCTAACAATTCTATGTACTTCTTTGAAATTAACGATTATGATATTGATAAGGTTATGTCAGAATTGAAGACTAATAAAGCAAGTGGAATTGACCAAATTACCCCTAAGATGATGAAAATAATTGCTCATTATCACGTGGATGTAATAAAAAACCTAATTAACTCATCTATAACGGAAGGAGTCTTTTATAGTGATTTAAAGTATGGCATAGTACACCCCATTTATAAATCAGGAGAGACAAATAACTTACTGAACTATAGACCCATATCAATTCTTCCAATATTTTCGAAAGTAATAGAAAAGTGCATAAAAAAACAGCTCGTAGATTTTCTTAATTATCAGCATTATTTAGCTCCTAACCAATACGGGTTTCAGAAAAGTAAGAATACAGAAATGGCCATCTTAGAGCTGTGCAATTATTTAAATACCGGGTTCAACTGCAATAAATTTTCTATAACGATATTTCTGGATTTAAAAAGAGCCTTTGACTACGTAGATTTAGAGATACTCACAGGAAAATTGTCAACAGCTGGTATACGTGGAAACATATTGAGCTGGTTTAAATCATACTATTCTAATAGGAAACAATCAGTTAAAATAGGTGAAGAAATGAGTACATTCATAGAAGTAAAAAAAGGTGTCCCCCAGGGATCTGTGCTTGGCCCGATATTGTTTCTCATTTACATAAATGATATATTCAAACTCAACATAAATGGTAAATTAAATCTCATTCGCGGACGATACAGTACTGTATGTTGAAGACACTGAAATTACAAATTTAATAAAAAAAAGTTGAAGAGGACCTATTTAAAATCAGTAACTGGCTCAAGAAAAATAAACTAAAACTAAACATACAGAAAACTAAATACATATGCTTAAAAACAAGAAACATAAATAGTTTGGCAAATTTAAGTATAAAAATTCATGATCATTGTCCGTGTCAACATATATTACAATGTAACTGTCAAGAAATTGAAAGAGTACATGAATACAACTACCTAGGAATAATAATACAAGACGATTTAAAATGGAAATCACAGTGTGAAAAAATAATAAAAAAATTAAGAATATATGCAGCAATTCTTTATAGACTAAGAGACACAATAGACAATAACTTTCTAAAAGATTTATTTTATGCTTGGATATATTCAACAGTAACATATGGAATCACTGCTTGGGGAGGTGCATATCAAACAGATATACAAAAACTAGATAATATATATAACAAGATAAGATCCCAAATAACAAGCACCACAATAAACACCAACAAAACAGAATGCCATAAGCTAACTATAAGACAAAACTATGTTTATAGACTAATAAAATTTTCATTCTTAAACAATAATTGGTTAGAAATGAAACAAAATAGAACGTCGTCTAGATTAAATAACATATATAAAGTTCCAAAAACAAGTAAAACGTTATTTCAAAAGAGTTATAGATACACCGCTCCAAAAATAATGAATCTATACCATACAATCAATCATGCAAATAATTACATAAGATCTAATAACAATATATTCACGTTTTCTATGAATACCAGTCTAGAATCTATATTACAACAATAATACAACCACATGATACAATCCATCTGTATGTAAAATTTCTTTGTAACATAAATACAAAAAAAAAAACAAAAAAAAAAAAACTGTATATTGAACAATTATAAACCGACCTAAACCATAATAGGCTGTTGCTAAGAAAAATAATCTACGGAGAAACCCTGTAGACCTACTGGAAGGACAGGCATGTCCCTTGAGGTCAAAAGTGTATGTTTAATGTGTTTCTGTACATGCTTGTAGATATGTTTGTATGTTATTAAAAAAAAAAAAAAAGGATAAATAAATCCTGCTCCACGTCGTTTGTTTAACGTGGATGGAACAAAGTGATAGCCGTAAAAGGTAGAAAACAAATAAACACCCGACTTCCTTAGAAAGGAGGAAATTGAAAGACAACAGCCCCGTTCACATGTGCAATAAAACATCCCGGGAAGTTCCCGGTAACGGGGATTTTCGCTACAGACCGTTTACATGACGTTAAGTTTATGCCGGTAATTCCCCTCTTCTTTCCGGAAGTCGTCACTGGTTACGTAGGTTGAACGGAAGTGATTGATTCAAGATGGTTGACGATGGAACTTATAGTAGTCTTCGCGGCGCAAAGGATTATGGGAGAGAAGGTCGGTGTCGACCCCCAATCCACCCCAAGAAAGATGGGCTTTTTTCGATTGGCTTCTCTCCCATTTTTTTCCTCCCTACGAGGGGAAAAAGTTGCCATGCCGGTAATTATCACCAAAGCGACCCTTAATCTTGCACATGTGAACGGGGCTATAATACGGGGCGTTTAGTGAAGACAAAACGTGCGATGACGAAGAACAACCTCTACAGGACTCAGATGATTCAGATTTCAATTACGATGAGTCGGATCCAGAATGCATGCTCTGTTCAACCCGATTTTCAGAGGACACCCATGAAGGGAAGTGGGCAAGATGTACAATATGTATGCTATGCTCTCGATGGTCTCACGAGGACTGTGGAGAAATTAAGGAGACAGTATTTTGTGCAATGTTTGTTATTCGTAAAAAAAAATTTATTTGTTATTTACTATCCTTTCAATTTTGACGATTAGTTAAATTCAATAAATAACTTTTTCATGCAAATGTTTCTTTCTCAGTGTGACTGCACAATATGAGGTAGTGTCTCATGTTGGGCGACCTGTTCCAAAAACACCTGATTCGAACATTTTGATAAAATCATTTTTTGAGTATGTGTGTGTGTGCTTGCAATACTTTTTTCTGAAAATTCAATCAATATTTCGAATCAGCTATATTTATAGTGTACAAAATCAGTTTTAGGATAAATAAAAGATGATTAATATTGAAAAAAAAATAAAGATTTGTGTTGACATATAGGTTTAATGCATTTTCTGGGTATAAAAAATGCACACAAATACATTTTGAAAATTCCGAAAAATGAATGCTCGAGTTTTAAAGGGCTGTAGCGAATTTATAGCGTGAAAAAACAAGAAATTACCAGAATCGTCCCAGGCTGGAGACCGGTCCACTGGTTCCTTGTGGAGGTCATGATCATTGCTTTTTCCGTAAACAGGGGCGTCGGAAGTATTTCGAACCTGATCCGGTGCTGGTCTAAAGCTTTATGCAGAAAATTTCGATTTCTGAGCCAGTTCTGTCTGCAGAGAATGAATGCAGGATGCTCAGACACATGCCGCAAATGTCTGAGTATTCGTGGCTCTAACGTCAATGGCCTTAAAGAAGTATATAACGAGGCGAGAGTCCTTTTATGAAATTTATTTAAATTAGTTTCTGGTGCTCCCCCCCAAAGCGCGCAAGAAAGCCAAGTTTTTCCCTTTGCTTTTATTTGACCGTTCCGAAAAAATAACTGGATGGAGGAGGGGGGAAGGCACCAAAATGCAGACTTGTGACTGCCTACATTCTAGTTTCTGATATCAGGATCTCTGCTTGTTCCCTAAAGTTTTCTCAACATCTTCGTCGTAAAGGTTTGGCTCCAAAGGATGATATCATGTGAATTTTCATTACTGGAAGTTCTTTAAAAAATTTATGAAAAGAGAGCCTGAATTGCCGCCTCTTACAACCTGCCGCCCGGGTGCACCGTACCCCTTGCACCCTTGCTTAAACCACCCCTGACTGTAAGTCCCGATCAAATTGGCCTTCATGTGAGGGAAATGACCGTTTTGTGACAAAAATGATCTAGCAGCGCAGTGACGTCATAAGACATAGTTCAAATCGCAGTGAAACCCAACGGCAATGCTCACGTCAGTATCGTGCTGTAGGTCTGCCTACTCTCTGCGGAGAGACTTTTTCAAATGGAAGACCCTCTCTCTCGCGCGCGCGCGCGCTCGTATTCGCACCTCGAAGCTGGAAAACCGCAGAAAAACCCCCCTTCATCTAACCACCACTGTGCCTGCAACGGGGGTTCCTCAAGACGGGAATCCCGCACGATACCCAAACGGGCACACAGCGGCACTTTAGGAAACACTGCTCCACAACGATTTTCGTGGTTTGCAGAATATCGTAATATCGAGATTTCACTATTTTACTGGCACGAAGGCCTTCATGTCATCAGTTTAGAGTCGGGTCTAAAACTGTAAATCAACCCAAACTATCAATAGCACTATTCTTGAAGAAAGACGGGTCTACCAACAATGGACCTATCAATAAACAGACGATCTTATTCCTCTGTTTTACTGACAGGATCTCTCTCGATTGTTAGATGCAAAATACCATAATCTAATTGTTGCAGCGGTATATATAAAGCCATTATTTCAAAACGTACGTCTCTCTGGAGGTACACCTCTCAAACCATAGGGTGCGACGATGGGCGATTCGGGTAGACGCGGCCTGATAACGGTAAACTATAAATAAATGAGTGCATTAATTACCTATCTGTCTATATTTATATATATACACCCGGAGTATACTTATGTATATCTCGCGGTATATATCAGTCCCTTGTACGTGTATACATGGCAGTAATGGAGTGCGTGGTCTAGTCGAGAGTCTGTTCACTTCGGGTGATAGGATTCCGAGCTTCGACCAAAGCAAATTACTTACGTGTATGCACGTTAAAAAAGAAGACCCTGGGTCCATTGGCTCGTGCAATACGGGTCAATTCGGGTAGACGCGGCCTGATAACGGTAAACTATAAATAAAGGAAATTGATTTAATAGCCTATCTCTATCTATTGCATACGTGTTGAGGGTTGTATGCGTGCATGCTACGGGCGATCCCGGAGTCCAGACTCTTCACAAAATGGTCGGCCAAGTACTATCTGGTCGAAGCTAGAAAAGAAGGCCGGCTATCTGGCAGCGGTCAGGAGTGGCCGACCAAGCAATTTGTGGCTTGACCGGTTTTCGGATCCTGCCCGGAGCATACGCGTATACTTAAAAAAGTTAGTTTGGGTCCATTGTCTCTTCGCCGCTTAGCCCCCAAGTACTCGGGGGCCCCACGAGAGGAAAGCCCCGGGTGATTGCGCTTGCTCACGCAACGGGCTGAGTTGTTATTATGTTTCCGGAACACAGTTTCGAGAGATAATAATAGGAAACCTTTAGTTGTTCTTCAATTAGTGGCAAGATCTCGCTAGATGGTGCTGTAACCGCACAGCCCCGATCCGGCCAGACATTGTCATCAGTCGGGTGAGTCAAAGCTCGGGGCTCGTAACGGAGGTGGTTCTGATTCGTCTCTCGAAATTCGTCGAGGAACCATTGCTCCTGCCCAGAGAGTGTTCCGTAAATATGTATCTATGAATTCATAGCAGATGTTGGATATACACCATTCATATTTTTATTTGACCATCATATTATTTAGCCATAACTCAGTGTCCAGCTTGGAGGTAAGACATTTCTCAGAACTTATAGAAAACTACTTGATGAATTGTTCTGAAATTTCATTCATGTAAACAGAAGTCTTGAGGCGCATTTATGGTTTTGCCTCCCGTGGGCTAGACGAATATTTTCGCCCTTCTCCAATTTTCTTGATTACTATCTCCTTGATTTCACCACCCTGTGCTATAACACAGCGGGAGTGGTTATAGTGCCGGACTCGTGATGCGAGGATCCGGGTTCGAACCCCACAGTGGTGGTCGGCTGAAGTTGGTTTTCTGTGGTTCCCAACTTCAAGGCGCAAATGCGAGCCGATCTCCCCGTTAAAAAGTCTCGCCACAGAGAGCAACAGTCCTACAACGGTAAATCATTCAACCATAACACTTCACTCATAGTTAGTAAAACTGGGGGCAGATGGCAGCACTACACATAACAAGCATTACACAGAAACAAACTTTACGTCAGGTTGCACTACACGCACACGCACATTCCCGCATGTACCGATTCGTTGGGGGGGGGGGTTGCATGTGTGGTGTAGCAGTAGTAGGTAGGGGCTCGGGGATCCATGATGTTCTTAAGTCAGCCACCTCGTTGGGCAATTTGCCTGTTGTGGCGTTGTATTTGTATTTGTATTTGTATATAATGGGCCTTCCGCCAAGTACAGCTGTGTCTCTAAGTATGAAATGCTTTACTAGTGCTATTAGTTCTAGTTTAACTTAGTTTAATATTCAATTATGGTTATACAGGGTTCCCAGCAAAATCTGCTCGATCATTTCCCTGACCAAAAATGCATACACAGGGTTCCCACTCAAAAAATTAGAAAACGTAGGAAAACGGGACACCCCCTCAGACAACATAATCATAGCATAACGTTTAAAAAATTCCTCAAAAATCCCTTTATTTTAAAAATTCAAAAATAATTTATTTTTTCACAGCACTATTTTAGTATCCTATAAGATTGACACAAGCTAAAGCAAAATGGCAGGATAGACTTGGCAACAAAAACAGTTTTTGGCCAAAACAGTGTGCTAGCAACCTCAGATAAATCCTTTGTGTCTCTCCTCACAATATGTTACCTTCTTTTCTCGAGGAGTCTTCAAAAGTCCTGAGTGTAAACTCTCTTCCTTGATGCACAACAAATTACGAAAACATGCAAGCTTTTTAAAGAATGAAGCTCCTTTGCGAACACTCATGCCAAATCTCAATGCTCTCCGGAAAATCTCAATGCCAAATTACAGAGTCCAAAGTAAATAAGTCCAGGTGAACTGGATGGTTTTAGTGCGATGTCCATCTTTTTTAAAGGGATTTGTTTACATTTTACTGTTCAATGCCAATCCAGTGTCGTAATTTTTGATAAAATGAAGCACTTTTATTTCTAGCTCTTCGCAGAGCTTTGTGAACACTGTTTATATGCCTCGGCATGTCTTAAAAATACAGAACGCAATCTAATGCTATTGGGTAGTAGCATCAGAGTCACAAAACTTAGAATAAGCGGTTCTTAACCGGGGATGCGCGAAAGAGCATTTTGAGGGGTGTCAGATTTTAAAAAACAATACATGTTGACTGATTATTCGGGAAAATTAAAATCGGGGCGTCTTCCCAATCCAGATCAATTTCAGGAAGTTTCTTTTGTGGAAGCTGCAGCCTCCAACGTACGGGGTTCCAATCTTGCAATAAGTTTTCACACGAGATCTTGAAAAGAGCTTCAAACAAAAATGAAGCAAAATGTTCGGAGCTTTGAAATCTTTTTAGAAATGACTTGCACTCTAGGAGGAGTCTTAAAAAACTCATCTCACACTTAATGGGGGTATCTTTTTGCTGCTAGGCTAACATAGGTAGCAGGCTTACCTGAAAGAGACTTGTTGTCCTATATGTACTGTACTTCACATTGACAAAAATCTCTATAGCTCTTTCCAAACATCGCACATTTTCAACCCATCCCTTTCTAAAAATGTTCAGAGAAAAACAAGAAGCAATTGAGAGCTTCTTTCAGTTTTACTCATTTGTGGTGTCTTGTAATGCCTGTGTGAACTGCGTGTAGTAAGGAGCCGAATTCTATAAACAAAAATTTTTTTCCATTGACAAATTGTTTCATCCCATCCAGCAACCCACAGGTAGAAACCCCCAATCTTGACATAATATTTGAATGCCCCCCTCCGCCTATACAAAGGCCGCAAAAACAAAAGAAAAGAAAGCAAGAGAATAAACCATTTTCTCAGAAGAGATAGAAAAGAAATTAGAGCTGGGGTATTGGCTTTGTTTTCAACAATACACAATGGAAAAGAATGACCCCTTCGGGGCGTAGCCAGAAATTTCGTTCGGGGGGGGGGGGCAAAGTGACAGAACAATGGATTTGGCCATCTTTTTCCCTTTTTTGGGTCATTTTCTCGAATTTCGGGGGGGGGGGACTTGGGGGTCTGGTCCCCCCCCCCCCGCTACGCCCTTGGACCCCTTCATCCATTTACTGACAAAGCAGGTTCAGTGACCTTGGTCTTCACTTTTTTCCCGATAGAAGACCAACCACTGGAATAGGAATTCCCTTTCGACAAATATTTAACATTTTTCCTGACTTTCCCTGACCATTTTCTGATTCCCTGACTTTCCAGGTTCCAGGAAACCCTGTTATTACAATAATGCAGTACACGCCATTTTCACACAAGGTGGCGATCGGCATAAAAAAACGTGAACAGCACAAATCCGTTGCCGTATTTAGCATACGTATTGTTGACTTTTCTGACAAGGAAGAATTTTTCTCGTGAGGAACTTCGATAACACATTTAACACTCCCTCCAATTCTTACTTGTCAACAAATATACGGTTTATCTATGCAATTAATCAAATTTTTAAGCTTTTCAAATCTATCCCTAGATAAAGCCTTGGTGAAGATGTCTGCTAATTGTTCACTGGTGCTTATGTACTCAATATTGACAGTTCTGTCTAGAAACGTGCCACGTATGAAATGGAACTTCACATCAATATGCTTTGTACTCTTGTGGTGTATATACATACAGGATTTTTAATTAGTTTGATAGCAATTTCATTATCGATACATAAGTAACACCTTTATCACTAACTGATGACTGATTCACTTTACATAGAAGTTGTCGAAGCCATGTGACTTCTTTCACAGCAGTAGATGCTGCTATATACTCTGATTCTGTGGTTGATGTTGACACCGAAGACTGCCTCATAGTGAACCATGTAATAGCACCACTTGATAGCATGATGACATAGCCAGTGGTAGATCTTCTAGCGTATATATGACTACTACTTCACCAAACACTAACTCTGGCCATATCGCTATATTGCAATTTATTGCCATTAATGAGATAGGTCGGAAACGTCTATATGACTAGCGAAATCAGCATCTGAATAGCCAATAAGGCAAGGATCTTAAGGTTCAGGTATAAATAGAATACCGTGATGCATGGTTGACTTCAGGTATTTCATGATTCTCTTCACTGCGTTCCAATGTATTTGGCTATAACTATTTTGAAAACCAGATTAATAGCGTACATAAGGCCAGGTCTGGTGGTAACAAAATTAAACATATTAGAGACTCCATTGCTTCTCGATAAGGTATGCCTGTATCTCCTAACGTTGCATCTGGTTCGAACGATATATTAAGTCTCGCCACAGAGAGCAACAGTCCTACAAACAGTACAAATATCCAGTCACTACACATCTTTCACTTCACTTCTGAGATATAGATGGCAGCACTGAAAAATCACACACAACACTGGATACGCACTCAGACTGTTAGGTACGCACACTTACACTTCCGGCACAACTCACTAGGTAGTAAATTGCCTATGGCAATAGACCTGAGTTGTGCTCGGTCTGAAAAAAAAAAAAAAAAGGTTCGAACGATAAAATGACATTGGGATCAGCTGAGACACTAAATTGGCTTACAATCTAGAAAGTTGAATTTCTTTAACACTTTGCTGATGTAAGTTTGTGAAGGGATAAAAATAGAACCATCATCATTTTGTTCCGTTTCAATCCCAACAAAACATCCTGATTGACAAACAGTAGCCTCAAAGTTTTCATATAGGCCTTTCATTATGTTGCACAAAATTCTTGTTTCATCACATAATAGGAGAATATCATTAACGTACAAAATGAGGAAAACTTTCTTTCAAAACTACCATGGAATGCACAAGGGTCAGAAACACTTCGCTGGAAACCAAAGTTTAGTAAGAACTCAGAACATTTTCTGTTCCAACACTTGGAAGACTGCTTCAATCCATATATGGATTTTCTCAGTTTTCACACAAAGTCTTCTTTGATGGACAAACCCAGAGGAGATGGCATGTGATATCGCCATGCAAGAATGCTGTTTTTATATAGCACTGTAAGATTTTCAACTTCTTCTGAGCAGCAATTGCAAGGATGGTTCTTATAGTGTCATACCTTGATGTTGGTGAGAACGTTTCAATGAAATCAACTCCCTCCACTTGTGGAAACCTTTTCGCACGTAAGCGAGCTTTGTAACGTTCGATTTTTCCGATGGGGAAGTATTTCATGTTAAACAACCACTATGAGATCCAATTACATTCTTCCCTTCATGATATCCCACCAGTTGCCAAGTGTTGTTTTTCTGAAGTGACTCAAGTTTTTGTATGATTGCTTCGTTCCATTCTTCAGATTGATGAGAATTCATGGATTCTTCGTATGCCTTTGGGATTTCTATTTCAGCAACATTGACATCGTAGCAATCTGGGACAGTCTGGGAGTTCTTAAACTTCCTCTAGGTCCGAGATCATATGATGGAATTTCTTCATCTGTTGAATTAACGTAATTACAGATCACTCATCATCAAGTGATAATGCTGCCAGGTTAATTGCCAATTCCCCTAACACACACCCACTCATCAATAACACTTACACTCTCAGCGCACTTACAGATCACCCATGAAGCCACCTTACTAACACAAGGGTAACACATAAGCCAGTGTTAGAGACAAGTTGTGTGGACAATAGCACTCCAGCTTCATCAGACAAATCTTCTCACAGCAATTTAGCTGAAATTAGTCATCTTAGTGATACTTTTTGACAAACACTGAGTAATGCAGGTATCTCTAAGGACAAAATTGAACAGATTCTACAATTTCTGATTTTGATTACACAGCCCAAAAATTAGTACATCAAATAACACGTACAGTAGGCCATTGTGCATTAGGACTTGGAATGCCAATGGTCTTAAAAACAGTATAAGAGAATTAAAAGAAGAATTATTTATTAACCAGGTAGACATTCTCTTGGTCTCAGAAACCTGGTTACTTCCAAGCCAAAAAATTAAGTTATAATGAAATTAGAGAAGACCGTTTACACAATCGAGGTGGAGGAACAGCAATTTATATTAAGGCTGCTATCCCCCTATCAGGTCAATACCCTCCAAGGAACACCATTGATGTGCCCCTACTTGGACACATTTTCAACACTTCTATACCGACACTAGTGGCAGGAGAGTTTAATAGCAAAAATAGTATTTTCCATAGTAGAGGTAGCAACAGATGTGGGCGAATCCTGAGAAAATTTTGTCTGGACAATTTTCTAGAAATTCATTCATCTGACTTTCCTTCATGTGCTAGATATCGCCCTGATGTCATTGACTTCGGTTTATCAAAAAATTTTCTATACAATATTCATATGCATGGCCCCCACAAGGGGTGGGCTGACAAGGCTCCAGCCCTGGGGCCAGGGACGATTTTCACCTTTTTTCTGTTTTTTCACGCTGTAAATTCATCATAAAGGGGGGCCCGCATAAGACACTGGCCTGGGGCCCTGTTCCAGGATGTCGGGGCCATGTTCATATGTATACCAAAACAGTGTTAAATTCCCCACATAACTCTATATTTTTCCAAATTGATTACCCTGTCCCTCATAAACAAAAAATCTATCGCAAAACTGATTGGAATAAATTTAAAGAAATTCTTTCGAACGAAGGTTCGCATAATAGCATTCCAACATTTGCTTCTTCAATAGATAGTGCAGTAGATCAAATTACGGGCAAAATTCAATTTTAGCAATAGATCAATCCACAACTATTTCTGTACAAAAAGAAAATAAATACGGTTTAACTAAAGAAATACTGCAGAAAATAAGACACAAAAATCGAGTTCGAACCTTTGGCAGAGATTCAGAAGACGCTCTGATAAAATTACACCAAACAAATTAAACTTGAGATTCAAAATTTTATAAATAACAGATTTACCAACTTTATAGAAACAGCCACATGTGAAAATAGCAATATATGGAAAGCTTAGTGAATATGCAAGCCCTATAACAGTAGACGAATAAACAAGATTTTAAGCCCAGGTGGCATGGTCTTTACAGACAGTGAAATAGTCGAGACTTTTGCGGAGGCATACAGAAGGCAACTAGCACCTAATCATGTACAACCACTACACACTGAAGTTGAGTTACAAAACAGAGTAGTACGTTATGTCCATCGGAACATCAACAGATATGATGAACAAATTCAACCAACAAGTGTTGACGAAGTGATTGACATTATATCCGACCTTAAAACAGAAAAAGCATCTGGGTATGACTATATATCTAACACAACACTGAAAAATCTTCCTTTCAGCATAATTTTAGCGATATTTTCAATACAGCACTCAAAATTCATTACTTTCCAAAGCCATGGAAACATTCCATTATAAAGACTATACATAAAAATGGAAACGATATATTGCTACCAACCTCATATCGTCCCATAAGTCTTCTAACTAATGTTAGTAAAATCTTTGAAAAAAATCATAGCCAGCAGGTTGGAAACATGTATTGATGTTAACAGTATCTTAAGACAGGAGCAGCATGGCTTCAGACGAGAACACTCTTGTGTGACTCAATTACTCAGAGTCACCGAATATATTACTGGATATTAATAAAGCTTTTGACAAGTGTGATTTCGTAACGCTTCTCAACAAAATGATAAACTTACAATTTCCATACTTCTACATAATTTCTTTCTACCATTATATAACGGGTTGAACATTTCAAGTAAATATCAACGACACACTGTCTACCACTCAACCTATAACTGCATCTGTACCACAAGGTAGCGTTTTGGATCCTCAGTTATTTTTATTATACATAAATGACTTTCCAGCACCCCAGGCTGGCATCCTATCACTTTTTGCTGATGATGCTGTAGTCATCTGTCGCCATAAAAATTTAGGAGATGCTGCTGACATCCTACAAGACACAATAGACCAGTGGTTCTCAACCGGGGGCCATATGGCCCCCTTGTGGTACTGGGATACTTCGGGGGGGGCACGGAAGGAAATGGAAAAAGGGGCCATGACAGGTGGTTTGGAGAACTGAGAAGAAAAATTAAGGTGTGAAGAAATAAAGATTTTACATTAGTGACTAACACTTACAGTGAGAGAGAGAGAATCCAACAAAACCACTCATAAAACCAGGGCCTTCTTCAGGGCATGGACCCACCCAGGCCTCACCGCCTACATTTTGCAACAAGTTCCCTAGGATGGGGTTTTTCTCAAGTCCCACGTTAAATTTTTTAGACTCCCCCCCCCTTCCCTATATGAAATTTATTGTATGAAAAACAAAAAAAATGATGAAAACAATATTAGGCCCCGGGCTGTAGCTCTGTGAGTCCCACTCTTGTAAGGGGTCATGTCCAGGGGCCTCATGCCCATAAGTGACCCCACTTTATGATATTTTGTATAGTACAATTAATTTTGGAAATAAGTAGGAAATATGTAGGCTGTTTATTTCCAGCTAAAGTATGGGACTACCATATGGGACTTTGCCAAAGGAGGAGAGGGGGGGGGGCCCCATGATATTGAGACGGTCCTGATAGAACTCGGACTAGCAGGGAGATCAATAAATTCTAGGCCAGTGGTCTGGAGGCCAATTTTCTTTGCAAAATTTCAGTTCAGTATAAATTCACTGAAAAAAATCATTTCAATACGTATAAAGTGCCTTGCTTCTAGATGAGAGTTGAAAACTCTGGGTAAGACAGGGGAGCCACGAGAAAAAGAATATGGTTCAAAGGGGCCCACGGGCAAAAAAAGGCTAAGAAACACTGCAATAGACGACATCACAGAGTGGTGTAAGGAATCAGATATAGTCTTAAACAGCAACAAATGCCAATTCACTTGGTTTACCCGCTACAAAAAACTACCCAGACATCAATAATTGTTCACTTGCTCCAGTTAACCAGATAAAATATCTCGGAGTTATTCTCAACAGTGCACTTACCTTCAAACAGCACATTAGATATGTGCGTAATAAAGCTAACAGCATACTTGGAGCCTTAAATAAAAGTACTTTCCCTAGAGCCAAGCTCTCTATTGAAAATAAAATTTTACTCTGCAAATCCATCATTAGACCCACCCTTCTGTATGCCTCCCCAGCATGGGCACATGCCAACAAAGCTTAACATTAAGTCCCTGTAAACCATCCAGAACAAGACACTACGGAAGTTCACTGGGGCACCTTGGTTCATAAGAGGTAAGAATATAAGAAACGATCTCAGAATTAATCATGTATGGAAATACGTTAAAATACTTAATAAAAATCAATTTGACCGTATGTCTAACTCTGTTTAGACTCACACATCAGTGAAATTGTTGACTACAGTGAAATTCCGCCACCTAGGATCTCAAGGAGAAAGATCTACAGGCGTCCCAAACAAATCTTCCACCTTCCTTGGGGGAATTTTTGAGCGTCTAAAATGGCTCCTATTTATCTAATATGTTGGGATTATTCCCGCTCTTACTCTTGAAATTGGCACCTATTTAAGCTCTTGATTTACCGTTTATTGCTAATTCTTGTGCATCTATTACTAGCACAGTATTCTGTATGTATCATGGCACCTATTTCAAGTGGACTGCTTTAAAAAAAAAAAAAGCCTTACTCTCCTAATTTTTTTCAGGTGTGGCGGCATTGGTGTTGACAACAACTGTTTTTCTCAAACACAACGCAACATGCACACACTCTCTGACACTCACCATTCACAGTCCCTCTTTCGAATTTCTTCGTAGGCCTACCTAGGCCCGTCTGTAATCCCACAATCATCCCCAAGGGCTGGGCATGGGGGTAACCATCTGATGCTGGTCTGGTCTGGTAAGAGAGAGTGTGTGAACATGAGAGTGACTTAGAGACACGTGTATTTGCAGGAGTGTGGGAGGTGAAGACAAGTGTGCGGGGTGGAGGGTTAGAATTAGAGTTCCGGGTGGCGAATTCGAAGAAAGTGTAGTCAAGAAAATCAGCCTAGAATGGGAGAGAAGGGCGGCAAAATTCGTGCCACAGGCGGAAAGACCATAAATGCGCCTCTGGCAATAGCGCTTCATTTCCCGCTGTTGGTGATTTGTGTGCGCGTCTAAAACAGGGGTCTTCAACATTTTCCCAGTCGCGAGCACTGTCTGTACCCCATCAAACAAAAGAACAGCACTTTTATGCTAATGTTTAACACACGATGCATGAAATGACAAAATTATTTCAATTCCTGAATGCGATTCCTCCAAGGTGTTCAATTGTATCGTCGATCAAGTGCTCGCGAGCAAAAGAAATCGGACCCGAGCATCGAGCGCTCTGGGTACTTAAGGGTGGACTCGTGGTGCTCGCGAGCAACGGGTTGAAGGTGCCTGGTCTACAACAATGCACCTGGCAATGAACAAAGGAATGAGGAATAACTCTTCATTGTTGAAAACGCACCATACCGTAAACAATTGTTACAAAAGTATAAATACTGTTATTCCTCTCTTGATGGTACATTCTCTGGAGGTACACCTCTCAAAAACCACAGGGAGCGGTAACGGTCAATTCGAGGAATCGCGGCTCGATAACGGTAAACTATAAATAAATATGAGCACATTAATCGATACCTATCCGTCTATATTTATAAAGATATGTACCAGAGTATACTCATGTATATATCAATCCATTGTACATGCATAAATGGCGGTATTGGAGTGCAGGGGTCACTCGAGAGCCTGTTCACTTCTTCACGCGGGTGACCGAGTTCCGAGCTTCGACCAAAGCACATTACTTACATGTATGTTAGTACGTAAAAAAGAGAACACTCTTCCATTTCGGGGAATCGGGCCCGATAACGGTAAACTATAAATAAACGAAATTGATTTAATAGCCTATCTCTATCTATTGCATACGTGTTGAGGGTTGTATGTGCGCATGCTACGGGCGATCTTAGTGGGTCCAGACTCTTCACAAAATGGTCGGCCAAGTACTATCTGGCCGAAGCTAGAAAAGGAGGCCGGCTATCCGGCAGCGGTCAGGAGTAGCCGACCGAACAATTTGTGGCTTGGCCGGATTTCCGGATCCTGCCCGGAGCATACGCGTGTACTTAAAAAAGTTAGTTTGTGTCCATTGTCTGTTCGCCGCTTAGCCCCCAAGTACTCGGGGGCCCCACGAGAGGAAAGCCCCGGGTGATTGCGCTTGCTCACGCAACAGGCTGAGTTATATTATGTTTCCGGAATACCAGTTTCGAGAGATCATAATAGGAAACCTTTAGTTGTTCTTCAATTAATGGCAAGATCTCGCTAGATGGTGCTGTAAACGCACAGCCCCGATCCGGCCCAGACATTGTCATCAATCGGGTGAGTCAAAGCTCGGGGCTCGTAACGGAGGTGGTTCTGATTCGGAATTCGTCGAGGAACCATTGCTCCTGCCCAGAGAGTGTGTTATGAATTCACACTATGTATGTACCAGTGTCCACCTTGGAGTTGAGACATTTCTCAGAATTTATAAGAACACTGCTTGATGAATGGTTCTGAAATTTTGGTCATGTAAACACAATACAGTTGACGCTCGTTACATCGACACCTCGCGATATAGCGACTAATCCATTACAACGACTGGTTGGATAAGTCTCAAATGTTTTCAAAAAACGACTATCATATTATGCTTTATTTCCGATACAGCGACCCTCCCTATATCACGTCTGTTTTCGATGGGACGAAAGAGGATCGTTATATCGAACGTCGACTGTAAATGGATACACTTTCCAGTGAAGATTTGGTCACGAGTGTTTTTAGGGGACCGACATTGTACATTTATTTTGCTTATAACCGGGGTTTTTAAAGCTTTTTTAATATGTTTTTTAAATTAATGACACGATGACCTTCGTGACCTGCGGTTCCATTTTGAAGTTAAAAATTACTGATCCGGAATAAGTGAGTTCAATCTACTCGTAGTTGGCGTCGTAAGTAGGTCTGTAACAGGGCATGGAAATGCAGTCGAATCCCGTTTTAACGAATACCGTTATAGTGAAAATCTCGTTTTAACGGAAACGTTTCTAATCCCCCAGATAAGTTTATCTTTTCTTTTCGGACTTTGTCCAGGGATCTCACGCCACTTCGTGAACTGGTTTTCCAAAGTCCGAAATTCAGATATTGGCCGAATCCATTTACAACGAAATTGACCGATTCACAAACTGGCCGATTTCGGGCTTTTGCAGTAGCATCTACACACGTGGCCCCCAACGTAGGTTATTTATATTATCAGAGTAGTGTGCTTGTAACGTGTTCTTCCTGGTGCTGCCGTCTGCCTTACTTATTTCGACGTGAAGATGGTAAACGCTTGAATTTTCATGTCATGCAAGTATGGTGTTGGAGATCTGCCTGCTCTCTACGAAGAGAGTTTTTCAAATGAGAAACGAACCTACACCGCAAGGGTTCGGATGACCGAACGCTCCAGCCCGGAGCATTCTTGTTTTTTGTTTCTTTACTCTTTAAAACATATATGCTCATAACCCATGACCTCTCACTTTCCGGACGCGTGCTCTACCATTAAGCTACAGAGAGACATTTTATTTCCTTAGAACACTGTGTTCTTTGAGTTGAACGGGACTCCGCAATAGACAGCCTTCTAACTCAACAATAGCTCGCAACGAAATTAGCCCCCAGATGGCGACATGAAACGAAACGATGGACCTTTCTGCTAATTATACGGGAATAATACTCGGAGGATTGTGACTGTTCTTTGCAATCATCTTGCAAAGATGCAAAGAAATAGCGGAGAGGTTCATCATTTCGTTCAACTGTTAGTTCCTTTGCCAATAGGGTGACCATACGTCCCGTATTTCCCGGGACAGTCCCGGTATTTTCAGTTTTTTTGGCCGTCCCGACTTTTTAGCTAAAGTGTCCCGGTTTTTCCCATATTTCCCACGAAGTCTACTTGAATTGTTATTCTTAATTGAAGTGAAAGATTGACATTTTTCTTTTTTTAATTGGCGATGTCCCGTATTTTCCCGTATTTGGAACCCCAGTTTCCCGTATTTCTCTCGAGGAAATATGGTCAGCTTATTTCTCAACCATCTTGTGTGAGGCACTTCCGTTCAACCCATGTGACCAGTGACGACTTCCGGAAAGAATGGGGAAATACCGGTATAAATAGGCTGACCATATTTGCTCGAGAAAAATACGTGAAATTGGATTGGGCCCCGAAATACTGTAAAATACGGGACATCGCCAATAATCGCCAAAGATGATGCCAAAAGGAAACAAAGTCGCCGACTCGTGGCAATATCACAGAAAAGTATCTAATCGAGAAAAATGAAGCACCACTTCAAATTGTGATGAATGTAAAAAAAAAAAAAATCGCAAACATGTGAAATAATTATTCTTATCCGTAGTCGTAATTATCTTAATGTAATTTCTGAGTTGGGAAGATAATTTTAATCATTGATTTGAAAAATAAACGTCAAGTTGGTTTCGTTTAAAATACGTCAAGAACAAGGGTTACTTTTGCAAAAAAGTCAGGACAACCAGAAAAAAAGAAAAAATCGGAACTGACCCGGAAAATACGGGACGTATGGTCAAACTAGGTACAAACTAAACACCGTGTAAACGGGTTGTAGCTAAGATCATGTTACCGGTAATTGCCCCGGATACTTTATGTCCCATGTGAACGGGGCTTATAAGTCACCCCTACTGACACTGCCCAGGACCAACACCACCAACAGAAGAAGGCCTCCGAACGAAGCTCGCGACGTCACGGAAGAAGGCCATTTCATCTATTACCATTGGATACAGCATGCGCCATTTTTACTTCTTTTTTTTTTTTTTTTTTTTTGTAGTACAGTATATCCAATAGCTATAGGTGAAATGACCTTCTTTATTGACGTCCCAAGCTTCGTACGGAGGCCTTCTTCTATATGTGGCGCATCTGGGCCCCCATGGCCCCCACATCCTGAAGAAGAACCCCTAGGCTGGGATCTTTTGCTGGTCCCCCCCCCCCCGGTCAGACTTTTCACGGACCCCTTCTATAGTTGATTCTAAACAAAAATTGATGAGAATTGTCCAGGGCCCCAAGACTAGAGCCCTGTCAGCCCCAGCCTCGTGGGAGCCATGTCTGGGGCTCACTGTAATTCGAGACGTTTTGGGATAGGGCGATTTCTGCTGGCACTATCTGTTGCTCACGATAGAAAAAAGAAATTAACCGGAATTCGTAGAAATGATTATTTTGGAAGAAGAAGAAGAAGCCATTAAAACCGAGTTATCATCGCCCTTTGTTTTTATTAGGCCCTTGGCTCTCTCTCTCTCTCTAGATTGTGACTACGGTTGCCTCAACTTGTCACAATAACAAAAGGTATGTACATTATTGCGCACCGGTTTATCTCTTTTATATATATATATATTTCTCCTGATCTTTTTCTTCTTTTTTGACAACACGAGATAAAGCACTTCTACGTTTTTTTTTTAGGAATCCATCACAAAACAGAGACAAGGCATTTCGATAGAACCGAAATCTCGCGATATCGCACTTTTTCTCGAGCTGTTGTTTATTATGGATATCAAAGCGACGCGATGAAAGCTCTGAAGGGTTGGTTGGAAACCGGCGGCGTCGAGATTTGAGCTCTCTCGTCCAGTTTCGATGTACCGAATCCATTTATCACGATGACGCATAATAATGCATGTAAATATGTTTTTTTCACGCTGCTCGTCACTGTGTTTTGTTGCGTGCACAGCCGTGGAAATTCTGTAGTTTTCGGTAAGTTTCAGAACTTCATGAATTGAAAAATATCGGATTTCACAGTCAAACACTCGTTTGTAACGTCAATAACCTAGTGGTACGATCTCATTCACGTGGAAAATAATGTCAATGAACATCCCTGCTTATAACGTCGATGAAAACGCAAGGCCTGGGATATAAAACGAACGAAAATTCCCCGTTACTTTTGCTTGCGTTTTTCTGGTGCCCCCAGCTCCCCCCAAAGAAATCCCCCTAGAATTAAGGTAATCGCATTGAGGCAACGTTTGTCTGCTGTTGATCAGTGCCGTCTTAACGCATGGGCCCACCCGAGCATGGCCCGAGAGCCTCAAGAGAAGAGGGGCCTCACAGAAATCAGAACCGGTTCAAGTTTTCGAGAATTTGCCTGGTAGGGCCTCGGAAAAATCCCTTGGAAAAATCCATGATGCTCATAAGATGGCCCTGCTGTTGATACGTTAGGAAAATAAATTTATCGCATGTTTGACGCTCCGACTTGATTGCTTGACACGAATTCGATACATTCTCGTATTGCCCCGTAATATTATGCCCTTCCCAACTCTTTTATTTCGTAAAAAAATACTAACAAAATACCCGGTGCTACCGGGGTTCCTCTATATACCAGGAGCACAAGACAAGTAATCAAACCATTGCAAAGGGATAAACATGTCTGAAACGCATTGTTTGGGAACCACGGCAACCAAAGTAAATATCGCAAAAGTCATTGTTCAGGCTGAAGAACCATTGTTACCCGACTGGTTTCCTCCCATTTCGGGAACACATCCCTAGCTCTGACTAATTTCTAACGTAGCCTGTCTTTCAAGTCGGATCCTGTTTGGCATGTAGCGGAACCTCGCTACAACGATACACGATATAACGATAAATCCCTCCACAATGACATTTTTTCAAAATCTTGTTTGGAATTTCCTATAGTCTAATTTAAAACTGCTCTCAATACAACGACATCCTTTACGATGATAAATCCCCCTCCATAACGATATTTTTTTACAGATTTTGAAACCTCTACACAACGGTATTTTCTCATATTTCGGTCAAAATCACATTCAGTATTTTTATATTCCTCTCATCAGTGTGACTATAAATATAGATAAATATTCGTCTCACATATTTGTCATGGCCAAATTATTTCCCATGAAATACAGTTTGAATCACTGCAGATTTGTTGTGGAATGTCATTTTACGCCAAGCGTTATTTAAAGGGCAATATTTGACTATTTCAGTGATAATCGGCAACATTTTTTGGCGACAATTGGCGATGTTCCGCGTATTTATGATCTCAATTCCAAGTATTTTTATCGGTCGAATTTGGTCACCATAACCCCAATGACGTAACAATTTCATGCACTATATTTTCAGAGAATCTGATTGCACTTTTAGTCAAGAAAAATCTTGAAAACGTCCTCGGTTGTAACGACACCAGGGGTTATAACGACAAAATTTAGCGGAATCTTCGACGTCGTTATAATCGAGTTTGACTGTATTATAGGTTTTTTTTAAACTGACCGAAAATAGTTCTGACTGAAATTTATGTGTTGAGAATTTCTAGAGTTCTATCCTCTTCTTTTGTCGGCGTGGCGCCCCCATCCCCCACCCATAAGGGTGGAGCTGACAGGGCTGTGGGGGCACGGCAAGAGTTTTATCATTTCTTGTTTTTTCACAATATATAAATCCACTATCTTCTTTTTTTTCTTTTAAATCGAGCCCAACTTCGGTCTATCGACCCATGGGCAATTCACTACCAATTGAGTTGATATTTCAAATTACAAATAAAGTGTAGTGATTTAATATTTGTACCGTTGTAAGACCGGTTGCTCCTTGCGGCGGGACTTTTTAACTGGGAGATCGGCTTGCATTCGCACCTCAAAGTTGGGAACCACAAGAAACCAACTTCAGCCGACCACCAACTGCGCCTCCTCGAACACGGGCGATGTGAGTCCGTCACTCTGACCACTCGACCGCCATAGCGGCAATATAAATTCACTGTGGAGGCGGGCGCGGATCTATGGAACTCCCTCTTCCCTAAGCGAAATGTGAATATGATAATATTGCATTTAGGGGCCATTCAAGTATTACGGCAGCACCGATGGGGGGGAAAGGGGGTTTCTTTTGCTGACTTGATGACAGGGGGAGGGGTGTTTGGATAACGCTTACGTCATCAACCACCCTTTGTGAAAATATGAAATTTTTTACTGGCATCTTACTCTGTACGCCAAAAACGAGAAAAACCTTTCGATAATTTGTGGGCACTTGAAATAACATTCCCCACTATTGATAAGCGCCCTACCGAGCCATTTTAGCGATCTCTAAATGTTTCGTGGATCCAATTGATCTGGAAATGCGTCCGGGCCGCTTAAGTGCTCTGGAACTGTGCAACGCATTATTCACGTGATCCATAATTCTGTGGTGTTTGATCAGAACATGATATATCCACAAAAAAAAATGGCTTTTTGATCTAAAAGTCTTGCTAATTATAACTAATTAGAAGTGGGATAAATGCACAAATACGTGCGTGCGGCTAAACAACATTCTGATGTATGATATTTTAATTTGTATTTGTGTGTATGCTTTGCTTCATTTTTGATTTTTAAATGACAATGAGAAAATGCATCACATAAATGATACATCATTTTATACCGTGGATCACTTAAACAATCTGAGAATGTGCCACGGATAAATTGAGTGATGTAGAACCGCACAGGGGGCCACTTAAAAGCTCTAAAACTACGTCCCAGGTCATTTAAGTGATCTGAAAATGTGCCACGGGCCGCTTAAATGTTCTAGAAATGTACCACGGGACACTTAAGCGATCTGTAAAAATTGCCGCTGAGTTCATTTTTACAAAAATTAGGTTTGAGGAGGGCAGGCCACATAAGATAACCCCCCCCCCCGGGGGACATATTTGGTCCACAGGCCAAGGGCCTTTATACGATTTATCGTTATATGGCTTAGAGGGTGGGTCGCAATGAATTTGTTAAAGATAAACTTTTTGAGTTCATAGCCTTCAAATAACATTGAAATTCACAGAAATTAATTATAATTACATAATACTTGATTATAGTATCGTAATACTTGAACGGCCCCTTTATAAATCCGTTGAAAATAACTTGTATCAATATTTTTGATTAAATGACAAATTCAGGAAAACTTTGACTAAAAAAAAGGAAAAACTGGGGCATTTTTTTCAAAAAAAAATCAAGACAGAGGAAATCATGACAGGAAAATTCGGGACAATTTATTTATTTATACAATATTGTTGGCCCCTGGGCCTATACAAGAGGATGCGATTGAGAATGCCAAAGATATTGTTTGATGTTGGATAAAAAACTAGTGATAGAGGGAGATTCAACAATAGAGCTTGGGAGTTTGTTCCATTCACCAATGGTATGAGGAAAGAAGCTGTATTTAAGGCAGTCAGTGGAAGCAAAAATAGGTTTTATTTTAAGGGAATGGTCGAGTCTTCTAGAGATGTAGGATGGTTTGGCCAAGATACCAGAAGTATCTATGTTGAACTGACCATGGAAAATTTTATAAAGCAATGTTAATCGAGAGATGAGACGAAGAGTAGAGAGAGGGAGGAGGTGAAGTTCATTCTTAAGTTCGGACACAGAAATGAAAGATGACCAGCATCGTGAGCAGATCGTGAACAAATCGGGCGGATTTATTTTGAATAGATTCAAGTTTGTCTATATTACTGGAGGTGTAAGGGTCCCAGATTTCAGCGGCGTAGGAGAGGATGGGGGATATATAAGTTTGGTAACAGAGAATTCTGATATCCCGAGTAGAGTGTTTAAGATTGCGGCGGAGGAAGAAAAGTTTGTTAAGACACTTCTGGTAAATGTAGTCGATGTGTTTGTTCCAACGTAGGTCGGCTGAAATAATGACACCAAGGTATTTGATATGTGAAACTTGGGATAACGGTAAATGATTGATGGAGTAGGAGTATTCAAGAGGAAGAAGTTTACGGGTAACTTTCATGTGAACCGTTTTTGAGATATTCATTGGCATTTGCCATAGGGAACACCAGTCGGCGATGGAAGCCAGGTTATGTTGGAGAAGTTCTTGATCAGATTGATGGTGAATGATACGGTAAATTACACAGTCATCAGCAAAAAGTCTAGTGGTGCAGTTGAGGGATTGAGGAAGGTCATTGATATAAATTAGGAAAAGTAACGGGGAGAGGACCGATCCTTGAGGGGTCCCAGACTTTACGGAGGCGGATGACGAGTTATGATCATTAAAATGAACAAACTGTTTACGGTGTTTTAGGAAAGCCTCCACCCAATTAAGTAATTGAACGTTAAGGCCAAGGCGGGAGAGTTTGAAAAGAAGTTTATCGTGGGGAACTTTATCAAAGGCTTTAGAGAAATCTAGGAATACGATATCAGTTTGTAGGTTTTTATCAATGGCTTCAGAGAGGTCGTGGATGAAGAGGGCCAGTTGAGAGGTAGTAGAGAGAGATTGTCTAAAGCCGTGTTGGTTGGGGAAAAAGAAGCTGATGGAGTCTAAGTGGATACGGATTTCTTTTGCTACAATATGCTCGAAGATTTTACAGCAGGAAGAGGTGATTGCTATTGGCCTGAAGTTAAGGGGATTGGAAAGTGAACCCGTTTTGTGGATAGGAATAATTTTATTGATTTTCCAGTCGTTCGGGAGGGTAGCAGAATTTAGTGAAACATTGAACAGGATTAAAAGATAGTCGGCGACTTCATCAGCACAGAATTTAAGAATAGAATTTGGGATGTCGTCAGGGCCAACAGAATGGGGTTTCAGTTTTTTCAAAAGTTTTAGGATACCTTGTTTGGAGAAGGATATAGGGGGTGAGTTGTGGATAGAATCAAAAAAAGAGTATTGGGGAGGAGAGGGGTCTATTGAGAAAACCGAGCAGAAAGCTAAATTGAATTCGGTAGCCATCTCTGAAGGAGAAAATGTATATTTATTTGAACTTCTCAGGGAAGTGGGACCAACAGATTTAGGTCTAAGGTAACTCCAGAATTTTGTTGGATTGGTTTTTAAGTAATGGGATAGAGAATGAGAGAGGTATCTGGACTTTTGGACGGAAATGAGGTTTCTGAGGTCTCGGGTGGAGGCTGAAATTATGGATTTGAGTGAATTGGATTTGTTAGTTTTATATTTGAAGGCGATTCGGCGGATTTTCCTCTTTAAATGAATAATATCTCTGGTGATCCATGGATTAAAAAAAGACTTAGGAGAAACATTTTTAATTGGAACTGTAGTTAAGCATTTGTCTATAATACATTTAAAAGAGGTCCAGAGGGTGTGGATATTGTTAGAAGAGGATATGGATAAGAAATCATTCAAGTGAGAGCGAAAAATATTTTGCATAAGTGGATAATTTGCCTTGTTGAAATTACGTTTAGGGGCGAGTTTGTAGGATGGGATAGAGTGGCGGAGGGAAAAGTTAATGACTGGGATATTATGGTCGGAGCAACCCTCAAAGATGGAGGTGGAAAGGACTGAAATTCGATTGGAGGTAGCAATGAGATCTAAGGTAGAGCTGGAGTAGAGGGTGGTTCTTGTGGGTTCAAAAATGGATTGGACCAAGTTAAATTTAAGGAAGATATCTAGTACTTTGTTATTAATTCCGTGATTGCCGGACAGGGATTCCATATTTTTCCAGTCAATGCCGGGAAGATTCCAGTCTCCGGAGATAAGAATAGAATGTGTGTTATAAAATTTTTCAAGAATAATTTCCAGTTGTTCAAAAAGGTGGAAATCAGGAGAGGGAGGGAAATAGACAGAAAAGATGGCAAGTGGGGGACAGTTGGGTTGAAGCCATTCGGCTCCAACAATTTCGAGTTCGGAATCTAATAGAATTTCAGTTAAAGGGATAGAATTTTTGAAAATAAGTAAGACACAAATAATAAGTACAATGCGGGACATATGGTTATCTCATTTACACCAATGATAAAAAAAACATCCCCTCCCAACAGCGAGCTCTAGATCCGTCCCAGAGTGGAGGAGGGCCCGTCGATCCTGGGGGACCCGTCGAGAATCTCAGCCTATGGACCCTGTTGGCAGATGTGAAGATGATGGCTCTCCCATTAAAAAACCTTGTATTTGCTTTTTTTTATTTGAATTTTGGTCGACCCTATCCAAATACAGAAGCATGAAGTGTTTGGTGCAGCGGCGTCGGAGCACCCCGAAAATTAATTCAGAAATTAAAATCTCTTTTCTTTTTCAAGTCGAGCACTCATATGTCTCAAACACTTCCGACGCCTTTGGTTTGGTGGCTTATCACTTGATCTCATAGAATTACCCCGAAATAGGCATTCATTCAGGGCATGGCAGGGAAATAGGGAGCACTTTATTTTGGATGCAGGGCATTTCTTGATGATCTTGAAGTGGTGAAGGGGACACGTGCCTTCTTCTCTCCTCGTTTCCCCTCCTTCATACGCCATTGAAGCAAAAGATTGCCTGTGAATGAATTGTGATATCCTTGTCTACGAAGTGGTGCCTTGCAATCAGAAACGCCGGAACATATGTGCTCATGTTGCTAAAGCAACACCAATCATCTGAATGGTAAGTGAATAGAATGGCAACAGTAAGTCATCTGAATGGCTCTCAGCAACACACACCAACCATCATTCAAATGTAACTCATTGGACTCTCAGTTCGGGCGATGGGCGATTTACCAAAAACGGGACATTTTTGTTGAATGTGTGACGTACGGCCTTCAAACATGTCCAAGTGAACATTATGTGTTATTATTACTCCAGCAATACAAACATTTTCGACTTCCGGCGTCCCTGCTCGCAATTCAACACTAATCCTTCATTTACCTCGTGTCGAATTTCTGACCAATGTTATCTACACTGTACGAGTCCATTCGGCAACTTTATTCATGCGACAAAGTCGAGAGTTGAACTGCGGGACTGTGTCAAATTGCAGGACTGAATTGTGTGGGAGTATCGGAGCACATCGAACTGCAAGATAACACTATAACTTCTGTAGCTCCCTCACTTTAAACCAGTGTTTCCCAAAGTGGGCAATATCGCCGCCTGGTGGGCGATGTAATGGTCCGGGGGGGGGCGATAGAAGCTATGGATTTAACACAGGATCCTATGGGTTCACTTGAGTTGTGGGGCGATGAGAAAGGGAAAAATTCTGATGAAGGGGCCGATGGAACAAAAAAGTTTGGAAAACTATGCTTTAAACCATGAAATACCCATGTGTTAACCCCTCCTGGAGGTCTTCAACTATTTGGTTGAGTCCTAATACCGTAGCTATGAACAGACGAGATATCTCGTCCAAACGCTAATGGAAGAAATTCATTCCAGCTCTTCTTATTCTTTTTACCTCTTTTTTCTCATCACTGTGAAGCTATATTGTAACACTATAGGTAATAAGTTGTTCCCTCCTCCCGTTATATATCTGTACTCTAGTTTCGTGATTCCCCCCCCCCCCCAACATATAATACGTATTTCCATGTTTCGAAAGATACTTCGATATAGGGTGATTTAGGTACTTCAAAAAATAGGCAGGATCGCTTCCCCCTCTCGTTCACGAGGAAAAATGTGTTATTGGCGTAAGCGGGAGGGCAGAAGTACCCCCCCCTATTCGAGAATCTTATATCTGTTTATAAATCTGACCCTTTCAGCTGTGGGAGGCCATTCAAGTACGAAAAAGTCAGCAAAACACTGACCCCCCCCCTCCCCCCTTGTCAGTGAAATTTCGTCAGCAGCTTAGAATATTTCATATCTTCAAAAAGGGTGGTTGATGACGTGAGCAACCTTCAAATCGCCCCCCCCCCTCGATGCTGACGTAATACTTGAATGACCCCCTTGGAATACGCCAGAAGCTTATACTCATGGATGCGCAACGTTTTCAGTCCGCAGGCCAGAAACTAGTATATATAGGGTGACCGTATGGCTTGTTTTCTACGGGATATTCTCGTTATTTTGACCGACAAACCAGTCACGCCCAGGCTCTGTCCCTCCAGGGATATAAGCCTTTTACCCTTGCGGGTTGGGTCGCGCTGGGGAGTCGTTATTTTGACCGGCTCGACTTTTACAAATGTATTCATCTCTAGACTGACCATATTTTTCCGGAAAAAAAACGGGAAATTGGAATCTAGAATTCAAGAAATCGCTAATTGTTGCCGAAAAATGATGCCGAAGGTAAACAAATGTTTCCAAAACTACAGCCAATAAAACTTTTTTCTCGCCATATTCGTGTTCAGCGGGATTTAATATTTTCATGTCGGACGCGATGCCATTTTTGTTCTGTGTAATAATAATAGTGCGATGTACTGTATTATAACTTAATTATACATATCCAAATGACGAAGGAAGAAAAATCCCCTATCACCAGTAAAAATAGCTTGATTATCCGCGATAACTTCCCAATAATAATAATTCTTATCTTCTGTTGCTGATTGACAGGCCCCTTTGTGACCTTATCGAGTGCCATGCGTAATTCTGACAATTCTTTTTTATTGTACAATATGATGACAGGTTGCACGTTGAATAATATCAGTTGGTCATGTTCCTTTCCACTCCTCGGTAATGATGTTATAACACATAGGATTAGATTGAACACAGAAATCGGGAAAAGCCAAGCGAACATGATGAAAAGGGGTGGGAGTGTTTCGGATTTCTCTGCCTCGACAGATCTGGTTAGTTTCTGGCTTTTCGCGGTAATTTAAGAAATTATGAAACTCTTCAAACAGGTCTTACGAAAATGTGCTGTAAAAGCTACTGCGAAATTATGAAGATGAATGCAATGCGCACGAATCATGCGCTGTGGCTTTCCTGAAGTTATGGGGGAAAATACGTCAATGTTCCTTAAAATAGGGATAATATGGTCACCATACCCCCCCCCCCCCATAGATAAAACAGGCAAAATAACTTGCCGAAGTGTTTGCATCCGAATTAGGGAATTAGGGGGGGGGGGCATGTGGTAGTACTTATTCAATATTCACACATACAGTCGAATCCCGTTATAACGAACTCCGAAAGACCGGAGAAATCACTTCGTTAAAATGAAATTTCGTTATAAAGGAATTCTAGGTTTTCGCATTGTTCCTATGTAAACTTATCTGGCGGATTAGAAAAGTGTTCGTTAAAACGAGATTTTCGCAATATCGGTATTCGTTAAAACGGTATTCGACTGTATAACAAGCACACACACATTCCTCAGAAACATATACTTCATGTTGTGTTCATAACATCACGCACATACAGCACATTCCGACATGAGCAAATTCGGTAGAAGTTTCTGGGAGGAATATTTAAGAGGTGTGCGGTTTAGCAGCAGAAGTTATCGGGACACCTTTTTAGCAATAACTTTCAATGACTGAGTACAATAATACAATTTGCAATGACAAATATCTTTTTTTTCCCTTGATGAAGTTTGGTTAACGAAGACAAAAACCATAAATGTACTTTGCACCATTCGGGGTCATTCAAGTATTACGTCAGCATCGTGGGGGAGGGGGTTCCGGATTTGCTGACTTTTGATGACAAGGCGGGGGGGGGGGGTTTGAAGGTTGCTTACGTCATCAACCACTCGTTTTTGAAGATATGAAATATTCTAAGCTGCTGACGAAATTTTGCTGACAAGGGGGGAGGGGGGATCACTGTTTTGCTGACTTTTGCTGACGGGGGGGGGGGGTCAAAAAAAAATGGCTGAAAATCTGCTTACGACCCCTTCTTACATTACAGTGCTATTAGTGCAAACCATATGTTGTCTTATTCTATCATTCCCAACTGCTACTTTACCCATACTTGCACCTCGTAAACATTCCTCCGAGGAGGTTTTAACGATTTCATGCATGCCGGAACGTGTATGACTTTAATCTATTCATGTTGTCAGAATTATGAATGTTCCGTTTTATAAAAGTCTTTCATCTGTCTTCAATTTTCGGAACACATTCACAACTGAAAAAAGTACGTATTACTGTACTCTTGATGTTGTTTTTTTACCCTCGAAAGGTCTACTTTGAGAGTTTCTAAAAATCAGTTGCATTCAGGCAAGGATTCAAGGTGATGATTCGAGAAAGGCGACTTCTTGTGTAGGTTCGTGGGATTCTGTGCATTTTAAGGGACAGGCCAATTTTTCCCACTTTTCTCTGGTTCGTAGGAGGGACGATCACCCGCATCGCATTCCTCTGGATTCGAGTCGGGTTGAATGGCATTCCCGAAAACATAATTGTGAAGAAAAAAAATACACGTGCCGCGCCGCAGGTATAAGCAAAGTGCATAATTATTGCAGGAATGACCGAAAAATCGCCAACTGAGGAATTGGAAGCGTTACTGCAAATTGACAATGAATTCTACGGATAAAACGAATAATAGTATATGAGACGAATATTCGTATTTATAGTCACAAGAACAAAACAAAAAATTGGGAAAGTTGGGAAAATAACACTTTACTCCTTGCTTTTTCAACAAAGAATAAAAATTCAAATTGGGGGGGGGGGGGGCTTCGTAGCAAACATGAGAAAAAATAGGGTGGGGGGGTTAACAACGTCGGGATGACCAATATATATATATATATATGCCGGAGAAAACATGGGTCATACGATCACCCTGATCTAACATATCTGTGAATTTAAAGGGGTTTTTTTTTTGTCGTGAATTACATTTTAACCCTTACAGTGGCAATGAGAAAATGTCTGTCTCGCTATGCTTGATGCGCTTTATTTTTAAATCGAGAAATATTTCCCATACTTGAGTCTCTCAATTGGGCAATGTCGAGCCCAAATAGATTTATTTTCAGCTTCATCTTCGAGCATGTATTTCATCCTCCGCCGGCAAGTCCGTAATTACGACTTTTTTTTGGGGGGGGGGGGGGGGCAACAAACATGGTTTCGCTGTTTGCCTTCCTTTGTTCTGATCCTGCTTCCTAAACCTGCTAGTCGGAGCAGTCAGCCCATATATATACACTGAAGAGCCAAAAAAAAAAAACTGGTACACCTGCTAATATCGTGTAGGGCCCCCGCGAGACCGTAGAAGTGCCGCAACACGACGTGGCATGGACTCGACTAATGTCCGAAGTAGTACTGGAGGTAATTGACACCATGAATCCTGCAGGGCTGTCCATAAATCCGTAGGAGTAAGAGGGGGTGGAGATCTCTTCTGAACAGCACGTTGCAAGGCATCCCAGATATGTTCAATAATGTTCGTGTCTGGGGATTTTGGTGGCCAGCGGAAGTGTCTAAAGTCAGAAGAGTGTTCCTGGAGCCACTTTGTAGCAATTCTGGACGTGTGGGGTGTCCCATTGTCCTGCTGAAATTGTCCAAGTCCGTCGGAATGCACAATGGACATGAATGGGTGCAGGTGATCAGACAGGATGCTTACGTACCTGTCAGAGTCGTATCTAGACGTATCAGGGGTCCCATATCACGCCAACTGTACACGCCCCATACCATCACAGAGCCTCCACCAGCTTGAACAGTCCCCTGTTGACATGTAGAGTCCATGGATTCATGAGGTTGTCTCCATACCCATACACGTCCATCAGCTCGAAGCAATTGGAACCGAGACTCGTCAGACCAGGCAACGTGTTTCCAGTCCTCAACAGTCCAATGTCGGTGTTGTCGGGCCCAGGCGAGGCGTAAAGCTTTGTGTCGTGCAGTCATCAAGGGTACACGAGTGGGCCTTCGGCTCCGAAAGCCCATATCGATGATGTTTCGTTGAATGGTTCGCACGCTGACACTTGGTGATGGCCCAGCATTGAAATCTACAGCAATTTGCGGAAGGGTTGCGCGTCGGTCACGTTTAATGATTCTCGTCAGTCCCGTTCTTGCATGATCTTTTTCCGGCCGCAGCGATGTCGTAGATTTAATTTTTTACCGGATTCCCGATATTTACGGTACACTCGTGAAATGGTCGTACGGGAAAATCCAAATTTCATCGCTACCTCGGAGATGCTATGTCCCATCTCTCGTGCGCCAACTATAACACCACGTTCAAACTCACTTAAATCTCGATAACCTGCCATTGTAGCAGCAGTAACCGATCTAACAACCATGCCAGACACTTGTGTTATATAGGCGTTGCCGACCGCAGCGCCGTACTCTGATTGGTTCCATATCTCTTTATTTGCATACGCATGCCTGTACCAGTTTTTTTGGCTCTTCAGTTTATATATATATATACAGTCAAACCTCGTTAATGCGTCACTCTTGGGAGAGCAAAAATATGACTTAGTAAGCGGAGTGACTCGTTCAACGGAGTAAGCCATAGCTGTGCCAATTCCTGTCCGAGGACAACTGGGAATTCCAAAAAGTGACCCAGTAAGCGGAGTGACGCACTAACGAGGTTTGACTGTATATATAAAATCGAAAAAAAAAATTCTTCTTGGAAATAGGTGGAAATTTTCCTTTTGTGGCAGTTTATGATTTGGGTCAGAGAAATTTTAAAAATTTCTTAAAAAATGTTTTACTTAACTTTTTTTTTTTACCTTGAAGTTTGCAACCAGAATTTTTTTAGTATACATACTTCCAATCAGAAAAAAAAAAATCTTAACGAAATCTTCTTTCTAAGGCTCTGTATAAGCAGCACAATTTGAAAAATATGTTTTAAGGTTTTAAGTATGATTTTTTTTTTTCTGGCTGTCTGTACGTTCCAGTTACTGTGAAAAAAATTAACAGTTCGAAAAAAAAAATCATGCATTGTAAGGTTGAACGGTTTTAATTCATCCCCATAGCGACTTAAAGAAAATAAACAAAGCGCAAAATTTTTGCTCGTAATGTGAATCATCGCTCGTTAACCGAGTCAAAATTTGTTCAAAATTTTTTTTTGTTATGCGAATTGCTCGTTAACCGAAGTTCCATTGTATCTGGGATCCTAAAGCCGGGTTTTCCGTTCCGCGCGCAACGTGATTCACCCAGCGCGACACGCCGTCCACTCACCAATGAGAAAAACCGTATGACTGTTTTCCTACAGAGCGCGATACGCCTGGCGACAGCGCTTTACGTCGGGCGTGATTGGCCGACTGCTTCTGGAGGAGTCAAATGCGTCGTGCGCCGCGGTTTCGCCGATATTCTCTTCACTCTTGTGTGTCTTCTTTCCCTTCCCTTCAAACCGGAGCATGCAGAAGACAGTGTAGCTGATGCCAAAGCTATATAATTTATATAGCCACCCTGATCTGACGCGTCCCGCTAGGAAAACACAAACGCGTAGTGTGATTATGTAACTCGTTTCTGTTGGCGCGAAATAGTCTGATTCGGTTCACGCTGCGCAACAAACCTATTCCTAGGAAAACCCGGCTTTAATTCCCGTATGAGGCTTTTCGAATAGACGTCATAATCATCATCAGCATCACTCCCGAGGGACATACACTGGATGATCATACACTGAGGACATACACAATGTTAAAATTGCCAATTTTAGCTTAGAAATGCGGAAATTCATTGCGGTTTTCCGCCACATCAATAATTTTAAAAATTCAATTGAATCTTTGGTTTTCGAAATATTGAGCTCGCTTAGAGATACGAAGCCTAGAAAATTAAATATAAAATAATGAGCCAGATCCACTTTTGAGGTGGATATTCATGCAATAACATTGATTTCAAATTTTTATTTATATCTTCTCAAGCGGGAAAATGAGAATTAGTGTCTTATATTATCCAATTGCATCAATCCATATAGTTCAGGATGTTTTTAAATTAATTATGGGCCCATAGAAATTACATTGAAGAAATTCCGCAGCTTTAATCAAGCATTTTTTGAAGCAAAAGCAGGCAGATCGATAACTGTTAAGAAGTTAAAAAAAAATTTATCTCAGCTCTCATTAAAAAGAAGAAAAAGCGATTCATTTATATGTTTCTTTAATTTAGATTTGTTTCTTTCATGAATCGCACAAGATGTCGCCATATTGATTACCTTGTATGTCCGTCAAAAAAAAACATATCACGTGACCCAACAAAAGCCTCATTCTTCTCGTGCAAATATGGTCAGCTTTGCAATAATAATTATGACGTCAAAATTATGAAAATCAGTAATTTTCACTTGATCCGAAACGAAACATTCTGCACATTGATTGAGGGACATATTCAATTTTCGAATTTCTCACAAAAAGAAACTCAAGCAGACGAGATAATTAAATACAAAATCCACGGAATCAGCCCTGGACTTTGTGAACAAAGCACAGCAGACGACATCCTTCCACATTTGCCCTTGGAGCCAGCCGTTACAGAGGCGAATCTCCTCATTAGTTCAAAACTTTGTTTTGTAAACATCTTTTCGTACCAGGAAAGAAAGAAGAAAGGCAGTGTTGTAAATGGGGTTGGGTCACTGATTGCCGTTCGTTCGTTCGTTATCTGCGGGAATTTCTCGCTTTTGGGGTTTTTATTGTTGCGTCAGTGCTTCGACGAGTCTCGGTTGTTATGCGGCGTATCGTTCCCTAAAAACGAGGAAAGAAAAGAACTCGTTATTACAACACGTGTTACATCCAGGAAAGAAAAGAAAGAAATTTCTCTTTCTCTCTCAAGATGGACGATGCGATAAGTAGTCATTAGAAGTTGTTCCGTGTATTTCCGAATTGGTGAATATGTTTTGAATTCGTGGATTTGTCAATAAATTCCGATGGCGTCCGTACAGAGAAACCCCGTCACAGAGACAGATTTGGACGCGGCCGATGTCGAGATCAAGCTCCAAGAGACGGATCCTCAAAACGACGCGGATTTCTCCTCCGAAGGCGATCCAGCAGCAGCAGCTGCCGTCGCCACCGCTGCATCCACGGGACACAAATCCAAGCCACCGCCGGTTGAGATCCGGGCGATGAAACAAGACCAGTTGACCACGTCTTCCAGCGACCCCAAGACCCCGACCAGTGCCCCCTACGCGGGTGCTGCGACTGACAAACTGAAGACTAAGGAGCGTAAAATCGGTCACCGCAGAGTCGACGATGAAGGACAGATCACCTTCAAGAAGATCGAGACCTCGCAGATCATGGGTTCGATACAGCTGGGCATCGCCTATGCAGTGGGAAGCCTGGCGTCGTTGCCGCAGCACGATTTGTTGCTGCAAGACTTTGAGATTGTAGAGACGACGTCTTTTCCTCGTGATGGCAGCAGCATCACGCCGGCGCACAGATACAGTAGTTTCAAGTTCAAGACGTATGCTCCTGTTGCATTTAGGCGCTTCAGGGACCTGTTCGGTATTCAACCTGATGATTTCTTGTTGTCTCTGTGCCATCACCCGATGAGGGAGCTGACGAATCCTGGTGCGAGCGGCAGTATATTTTATCTGTCAGACGATGACGAATTCATCATCAAGACGGTGCAGAGGAAAGAGGCAGAGTTCTTGCAGAGATTGCTCCCCGGGTATTACATGAACCTGAATCAGAACCCTCGAACACTGTTGCCAAAGTTTTTTGGCTTGTACTGTTACCAGTGTGGTGGGAAGAATGTGAGACTGATCGTCATGAACAACTTGCTTCCATCCTCGGTTTCGCTGAATGAAAAATATGATCTGAAGGGATCTACTTACAAAAGGAAAGCTAATAGACACGAGAGGGCAAAGAGTTCTCCTACTTACAAGGACCTTGATTTCATGGAACGTCACAGCGAAGGCATCCTTCTTGAAGTGGAGACTTATAATGCCTTGATGAAGACCATACAGAGGGACTGTCGGGTGTTGGAGAGTTTCAAGATCATGGATTACAGTCTTCTCGTTGGGGTACACAACACAGATTTTGTAAAGAGGGAGAAGTGGAAGCAAGAGCATTTATCCATTTCTGCCAATGACCATCAGTTCGGTGAAGGCAAGTCTGTATCTCCTGGGTATGATGTCACTGCTGCAACACAGCTCGCCAGAAGCAAATCATTCATCCGCCAGAGACTGGCAGCTTACACTACTGCTATGGAGTCGATACAAGCAGAAGGAGCAGATCAAGAAGAGGATGTTCCAGCCGGTGGCATACCGGCCAAAAGTTTGAACGGGGATCGCCTGCTGCTATTCATAGGCGTAATCGATATTCTCCAGAGCTTTCATTTGAAGAAAAAGATAGAACATACGTGGAAATCAATGATACATGATGGCGACACAGTATCTGTACACAGACCAGGCTTCTATGCGCAACGCTTTCAGGATTTCATGAAGAAGACTGTATTCCGCAAAGTTCCTCCGCCAATTAAACGCTCTCCTTCCAAAAAGAAAGCACCGCAGCGTTCCCTGACAATAGCTGAATCCAGCCAGGCTTCTCGTCAAAGAATCGCATCTGAAACGGAGGATAAGATTCAAACTAAAGTTTCCAGATCGATATCGGTTCTGGTACCAAGCTCTGCTGATTCTTTTTCTGATGGGGATGACAACAAAGTTATGAGTTTCAAAGCCCTAAGTGCATCCGAGGAAGCAGATATGAAACCCAGTGTATATGCTGAGGGAGAGATGCCACAATTTGCAGACAAAGATTCTATGGTTGCTAAACACTCAACAGAAGATGCAAAGTCTGGTTGATGTCAGCGAACCCTTTCACTGATGATATCCTAGATTGTCGTATATTCCAATACGTCTAAAATTTCAACCACTTGTTACAGAACTTGACGTTCTTCATAAATACTCCTTCTAATCGTACCGTGCATGTGAGCAGCATGATTCCTGTATCAAAGGTGTTCTTAATATTTTGGTGCAAAACTCTAAAAATTTGGGCGATACTTTTATTTTCAAAAGTTCGTGCTAAATTGAAAGCATCAATGAATGTGAATATTGTGGAAAGTGTGAGTGATTTGCGGTTGTGAGCAGTTGTAAGATTTTTACCTGAGTGTGGGACATCGGAGTGTTTTTATATGTTTTTATACTTATTATTTCACACTCGAGTTACTTATGTGTGGTCTGAAGCCAAATGATATTAATTTGGCTTCAATGTCATGTATATTAATGTGGCTCTATTTAATTTTCATATTCAGGCAAGGTACGATCGAAATGCTCATGAACTGTAAAGTGTTATCATGTTATTGTTATGGATTGCCTTCAAAGTAATCCCTCTCTTTGAATGGAATAGATCAATCCCCCGGTGCTTCTTCCATACAACTGGAGTTCTTTGATGTGCACTCATTCTGTGCCATGTTTATAACTCTTGAACCATCCTCTCACGAATGGCCAGGGCCGGTTCTGGACATTTTCCAAGTATGAGTGAATGGTATTTGGGTGATAAAAAATCACTCCCATTCAGTTGGTGCTCTAAAAAGTCAGCTGCTTTCACAGTTGGACCTTCTGCGGCCATGCGAATAGCTGAATCAGGGGGGAAGGTTCCAACATTCGGAACAGCTTTGGTATAAGAGACAGGTTGGCAATTTTTGGTGATTTTTTTCCAACGGTCCGAGAAAAAGCCGCCAGACACTACATGCGCCAGGAAAAAAAAATCACCAGCATAGAAAACAATAAAAACAAATGGTATAAACAAAAATAAGCTCTGGATTGTTTAAAAAATAAAACTGTGGATAAAAATAAATCAATCAGGGTTTAAATAAAACCCGGACCGTTGTAAATAACAAATTGATCAGGGTTTAAATAAAACCTGGGCATTGTTTAAATGAAGCCTGGACCGTTGTTTAAATAATAAATCGATCTGGGTTTAAATAAAGCCTGGACCGTTGTTTAAATAATAAAGCTATCAGGGTATAAATAAAATATGGGCACTGTTTAAATAAAGGAAAAAAAAAAGGGAACAATACCACCTGACCAGCGACGAAAATGTAATCCAAACACTCGGAACAAGCACAAACGACAAAATGGCTGTACGGCTGTTTGAAAAGACGCGCTAAACAACTAACGCCACCTGGCAGAATTTTCCAGAACAGCGACAACCCAGCAGAACAACACCGAACCAGAGTGCGCCAACGATGGCAACTTATCACCGGAAAAAAGTCACCAATTTGGCGTGTCCCTTATACCAAAGCGGTTCCCAACCTTCTCTACATTTTCAGGGGTTGTGCTCATCAAAGAATTTCCATGGTTTTTGATGTCTTCCAAGAATTGGTGGCTGCTAATTTAAAATGAACCTACAAACTTTTTTTTTTTTGCGCTGCTCAGAAATTTTTTTTTTTACAAAGCACTGTGTCACAAAAAACCATTCTCAACATTTCAATCATATCAACAGTAACTGCTTCAGGTCTTATTTGTGCACGTCTGGCGTTATTATTTTTATTACAGTAGACTCTCGACTATCTGGCCTAGTCAAAAAAGTTATTATAATTTCCCGTAATGGTGAATAATTAACTTTCTCAAGTGGTGTTGCTTGTGTAATAATTTATCAATGAAATACGGTGAAACACAGAGGCGCCAACGTGAAGAAAACATTGGGGACGAGGCTGAAAGTTGCTGGTCGTCCCGTATAAACAGGACTGGAGTGTGTATGCAGGAAAGAGGGTTCATTGCATTGTTTTTTCAGAAATTATTGGAGGGGGGGGGGGGTGCTCAAATGGCCTCAGCCCCTAGGTTCCGGCATCTATGCATTGAAATAGTTTTTGTAATAATTAACCCTGCGTTTTATGTTAATATTTTGTTCATTTCAACCCTTTTCTACAGCATAGGGATCATTCAAGTATTACATCAGCATCGATGGGGGGGGGGGGGGTTTCCGATTTGCTGACTTTTAATCACAAGGGGGGAGGGGGTTTGGATGATGCTTATGTGATAAACAACCTTTTATAAAAATATGAAATATTCTTAATGGCATCATAGGCGGAGGTGGACTTGGAAGTCTGGGGGGCACGATGATGATGATGTCAATTTATGCATATATACATTAGATCAGTCAACTCCACCTTTGACATGGGGGGGGGGGAAATTCCCCCCCCCCCTATCTCTGCCCACGAATGGCATACTGAACTGTGGTTTGTGGGCACCTGAAATAAATCTCCCTATTGATAAGTCTCCTAGAGTGCCACACTTTAGTGATCTCTAAATGTTTCGTGGATCCTTCAGGTGATCTAGAAATGTGTTTGGGCCACTTAAATACTCTAGAACTGTGCCACGCATCATTCATGTGATCCGTAATTATGCCGCGCATCACTTAACCCTTTGAGGGGCACTATATAAAAAAAAATTTTTTTGGCCGAAATAACTTCATATACTTGATACATAGGACTCATATAAATATGTTTTGCAACTATTATTTTATTTTCATCAAAATCCAGCGAACAACAGGTGGTCGCACAGTGGGGACACCGCACACCTAGAACACTGAAAGCTTCCCTAGGGTGTAATGCAGGAAAAGCAACATTTTGTTTGAAAATTCCCTTTCTACCGATTTTGTAGGCCAAAATGATCAACATAAGCATATTGATAGCTGGTAAATCTTTTTCAATGAGATGGCAGTGTAAATTTTCCTTCTTGAGTGGCATATAAATTTATTCGAAATGTCAAATTTTCCATCAGTGGCACTGAAAAAAACAATAAGAACATCAAGATTGGCGATGTATCCAGCATTGGTAGAATCTACTGAGATGGTCCCACTTCTTCCTTGAAATCTGGATTTTGGTTTTTTCTCCTGAACCATATGAAATTGTCGGGAGGATCCAGGCATTGGGCAGTGTATACATTAGCATCATTTTCGTGATAACCCATGCAGTAAGCTTTGTTTTATTTTCTTTATCTGGTGTATCATGAGATGCATTAGACTCCAGATCAGAGAGAAGCTCTGAAATTAGTATAACATTGCTTCAACTGTACTTAGGAATTTTATAGGCATTTCACCACCAATAAAAGTAATAAATGCCCAATAATCGGTTGTGGAGGAGGGGGGGGGGGACTCAAAGCGAAATAAATTCCAGAAAATAAAATCAAAGCAGTAGAGAGAGCATAGAAAGTAGTCGTCAAAAGAAAAAGCTGCTCTAAAATCACTAGAATGAAAGAATGGTTATGTGTGGGACAAAAAAATAACATATGTTGTGTCTTCCATTCTAACCCCCGAAATTTCCACCACAAATACACATCTGAGATGTTTCAACACCATTGCTGCTGTCACCCATTTTCTAGTAAACAAGAAAGAGGGGAGAAAATGAAGAAAAAAACAAGGTCGCTTCGTCTCCGAGAGGTGGTTTCACACTGACGTCACTTGGTGTATCTCATTGCTCTAGGTGTGCGGTGTCCTCAGTATGGAACCACCTTTTTAAAACTTTCATAATTTGATTTTAAACTATTCTTAAGTTTATTGAATGGCTTGATTTCAACAAATAGGGCAAAATCTATAAAAAACCATTATCAATTTTTGAAAAAAAATTTTTTTTTATTAGGAAATAAATTTTAAAACAAGTACTATAAAAATAGAGAAAATGGCGGATTTTTTTACCACTTGCAAAACAAAACCAGCATGATGCTGCCATCTCTGACAGAAAATCTAAATCTTAAGCTATTTAATAAGATTTAAATGATTACAGTGCGGAAATTAGTTATTTTTTAATGGAATTTTGAAAAGGTGGTTTCGCTATGGGGACACCGCGCCGGAAAGGGTTAAGTAATCTAGGAATGTGCCGGGGGGTTACTTGAGGGATGTAGAGCCGCACTGGCAGTCACTTAAGTGCTCTAAAACTGTGTCAACTGTCACTCAAGGGATTTATAAATTAGCCACAGATTGCTTAGGTGTTATGGAACTGTGTCGTGCGTCACTTAAGTGATCTGTAAATGTGCCACAAGCCTCTATTTGTGTGATGTGAAAAATGTGGCATGGGCCTACTTGAGTGATCTGAAAATGTGTCACGGGCCGCCTAAACGCTCTGAAATTGTGCCACGGGACACTTAAGGAATCTGTAAATATGCCGCTTAGTTCATTTTTACAAAATTAGGTTTGAGGAGGCAGGCCACATCAGATAATCCCTGCGCCACATTTGGACCCACGGGCCAAGGATTCATTATTATATGGCTTAGAGAGTGGGTCACAATGAATTTCTTAAAAAGAAATTTTTTGAGTTCTTATCCTTCGAATAGCATTGAAATTAACAGAAATTGATTATAATAACATATTTTAGTTATTTTCTGTTGCAATTTTGATTTTTTAAAAAAAAATATTTTTTGCATTTAAAAAAATGATTTTGTGATCGTTTGGGGCAGGAGTCCCCACTCCCTGCGAATAGTCTCTGGTCCTACCAATATGTGATAGGAGGTAGGGGGCAGGAAAATGTGTTTATACTGCACAGTGTAGGCCTATATGTTTCCTGCATTTAAGTTGAGCATTATGAAACTTATCTCAACATTTGTGCAGTATTTTCATTCTCCGATTTTCTTTCTTTGCTATGAATTTTTAAAACGTACAGTGTACTGTGCATAACAAATATTCATAAAGTAATGACCTGTATTAAGAGGTAAGAAAATGTGAATAAAACCAGGTTTCTGTATAAAAAAAGGGCGTTTTCAGTTGTAGAGTCGAGGCAGGAACTGAGCATTTATAGAACTCTGACCTATCCAGCTTTGTTATCCAGCCTGCCTTTCTACCACATTAGGCCGGATAGTCCAGAGTGTATTATTTTTTATTTAATTTTTGGAAGAATATCAAGTGCATTATCAGAAGGTGTCCAAGTTGAATTAATGGATGGGCAAATCTGTTGCTCGACATGCTTGTGGCGTTTAAAATGTTTTACCAAGTAGGTGTGTGTGTGTGTGTATTCTGTTCGGCCACATGGTGAGCATATAAAGAAAAATAATAGTGTGCTTTTAATCATTGGCGATGATGCAAGTGTTCCTACAGACATGCTGTTCCTTGTGCCAGAAAAAAAAATAAAAAACCAATCCGATCCTTGAAATTCCACAGAAGGGCTTCGTTAGGCAGCCATAATGTAATGTGTAGTCAGTATAAGCTGTTTGAACTTGATTAATTTGAAGCTCAAGGGGGCAAAAAAAAAAAGTAAAAAATTATCTAAAATTTGAATTTTCTGATTAATCAATATAAGATGACTATGTCCACAAAAACTCTCAATAATTATAAAAACGTAGGCCCATTGAAGATGGGCTACATTTATTACAGGGATTGACAAATTTAAAAAATATTTAAACGCCAGCCCAATTTCTTAGGAGCCAAGCATGGTATTTTACATTTACAAAAGTTTTAGGCGCCAATACAGATTTTCTAGTCACCCCCATGGCGACCTGGCACTTGCCCAGCTCTGATTTACTATGCCTGCATAAAATGTAAACGATTGCAAAAATGATTTCAATTGTCATTTTCTTTCTTCTGGATGCTCTTACACATTGCACGAAATTTTCAAGTTGATTTAGAGCTTCACCAGCGTTATTTTTTGCAACATGCTCTTAGCTTCTGCGAGTGTTGTTGTAGGGAATCTGTTGCTTTTTTTTCTTATATTCATTTTTATCCTCTCCGTGAGAAGATTCACTGTGACTTTGTTCCTCACCTCTTCACCAATGTCCACATCTGTAAAGCAACCAGAGTTTTTCTTTTTCTCGGAGTTGAACAAGCATATGAGCCTTGGTTAGACATGGCAAAAATGTTGCTAAGCTACATCCGAAAAAAAAAACTAAAATGATGTTAGAGAGACATGCATTTCCAACACATCTTACTAGACAAGTGATTGGGATTTTAGCTTTTAAACACTCCATCTGTGTGTGGATTGCCACTCACGCATATAGGTCCAGGAACCTGGAGGCTGAGGTAATTTGAGCCACCCCCCCCCCCAATAAATTTTTTGAGGGAGCTGAACCAACATCTATTAGAGAACAACGCCTCCACAAGCTTGTGACATCACTGAAGTAGGGCACCTCATCTATAGCCATTGGATATGCTACAAAAAGAGTTAAGATGGTGCATGCTTCAGCTTGTTCTGTTCAATGGCTATGGGTGAGATAGCCTACCTCAGTGACGTCACAAGCTTTGTGTGGAGGCCTTGTTCTCTAGTGGGTGTTGGCCGAGTCCCCGAAAAAATTCATGAATGTGCGATGGAACACACCATTCTGCCTCCTGCACCCCCCCCCCCCAATGCTTTCTTTATGTCTGCACCGCTACTCTCACACACAAACTTTCACCATGACCACCACATGCTGGTGCAGGGCCCCAATTCTGAGATATTTGGCAAGCCCAGAGTCAGGCTTTTCACGAGCCCTATACTTATTTTAAAGCATGAAAAAAAATAGAAAAATGGTGGAAATTGTCCAGGGCTATGAGCTCCACCCTTGTGGGAGCCACGACTGTCATATTTTCTTAGTAAAAACCACAGGCAAATGCCATTTGCATCTGCTCTAGTGTGTGAAACTGGAAACGAAAACATTGCCTCTCTTATTGATTAGAGCCACAACAAAAAAAGTTCAGATTTTGTTGATTCTAATTTTTCAATCAATAATGCTTGATTGGGAGGTCGTTCCGCTATGTTATTGTTCGAGGAAAGAAACAAAGTTTGAAGCAGTCTCTGTGGGTACAAAGGTGGATTTCAATTTTTTGGGAATGGTTAAGTCTATTGGCAAAGTGCGAAGGTTTAATTAGAATATATGGGAATTGCAAAAATGAAAATGGCCATGGAGGATTTTGAAAAAGAAAGTTAATCGAGAGATATATGTATGGGTGGAAAATGGTGGGATATATATTGAGCTGGTTCTTAAATTCAGTAACGTAGGCAGAGGAAGACCAGCAATTTAAACTGAAGGGGGCAGATTCATTTCGAATAGATTCTAACTTGTCTATACTGGAGAGCGTATTGAGATCCCAGATTTCCCTGACGTATGAGAGTATTGGAAGAATGTAGGTTTGGAAGCAGAGGTGAAGGTTGCAGTTTTTAAGGTTTCGGCAAAGAAAAAAAAGTTTTTGGAGACATTCATGAAAGTAAACCATGGAATAAAGGGGTGACCAACATTAAGCGAGAAATTTGGACATTTTGCGAACGACATCTGGATCCAAACTTTGAATCATCGAAAACATGAGGAAAAAAGATCAAATTAAACAAGCAATTTTAACATTTCATTGAATATGAAATTCAAGGGGAATTCCCCTAAAATTTTTAAATCAACGAAGTTCCAATTAGCCAAGTTCATCTGTATCTGGATCTATTACAGGCAGCTGGAGCTCCTTGAAACTCCAGGCTAACTCATCTGCCGCATTTCAGCAAAGGCAGGATGTTAGTATTACGTATGGTTATATATAATGAAAGAGTACCCCATGTATGGACACTTTTTCGGACTGGTCAGATTAGGGTTACCAACCGTCCTCCTCTTTGATGTCATTTCAAGTGTCCTCCTACGTTTCGGAAAATTCACCTTTTTGTCCCTCCTTTGCAGGTTTCCGAAATTATTTTTCTTTTTTTTTTTCTGGGTGGAATTTTTTTCCCACTTTGAAACATATTTCTTCATTGAGATACGAGTGTTTTTGGTTTTTTTTCCACATGTGTGGGTGCATTCGCCATCCCAATTCCCAGAATTTTTTCTGTTTCTGCGTTTTTTAGCGGTTCTGTTTCAAATTTTGAAAAAATGATCATTTTGGCCGGTTTTATTGGTCGGAATAGTGGCACTATCTATTGTGAAAATTGGGATAAATGATGTCACTAAGGGTGCAAGTGTGTATGCAGGCGTTCTCAGTTTTTGAATCTGGCAACCTAGGTCAGATGCTTCTTTGAACAGTGCTGTTTTAATGTAGGCCCCACCCAGGCATGGGCGGGGGGGGGGAGGTGACGAAAATGAGAACCTTTTTGAAATCTTCAAGAATTTGCCTCAGAAAAATCACTTGGCTCGGAGGCCCATGATTCTCTTAAGAATGGCCCTAGGTTCGAGGTGGTGGTAAAGGATTGTAACTAGGATTTTTTTTTTGGGGGAGGGGGGACTGATTTTATTGCCACCTCCACTGTGAAATTCAACAATTTCCTAACATGCTTTTTGGTTCCTCCGAAGATTTGTTGCCCATGATAGTTTTTCTCTTTGCACCCCCCCCCCACCCCTGACCCTGCTCAACAGGATGTATATTCCAACTCTGAAGAACATTAGATCTCCATTCAGTGGCCACCGATGAAATAAATGAGACAACCAATCAGATAACTGGGTGTCTCTTATTCAATTGCATACATCTAGATATAAACTAGTAGTGTTTATGAGATTGCATAGTTTGAGATCATGATGGCTCATCAAGATAAAGTAACGCTCTATGAGCTGCTGAAAAGTCTTGAGACTTGCAGCTAGCAACAAATCTTTTAATTTAGCAATGCCGCAAAGACACCTCCTGATAATACAAATACTAGCATTAGGGGGGGGGGAATGTTGATAAGAAAATCAACTTGTATCGTGTCAGCCTTTCACCCATCAAGAGATACTCTCAGATGATATGTGTTCAATAAGAGCTTTTCTGGTGAGAATGATTATTTTTGTGTGGGGTGGGGGGTGGGGGGGTTGGTTAAGCAAGCTAAATCACACATAGGTGCAGGTGACATCCTACCGCACTGCCCATGAGATCTGGTTGAAATTTTCAAGACTAAACATATAAATTGGTCGCCAGATAAGCCTCAAGAAAATCAATTTTGCCCAGGGCCCCCCCCCCTCCTCCATGGTGCTCTTAATACAGTCCTGTATTCTACAAGTGTTCCAAATCAGCTGTGGGATTCATTGAACCAAAGTTCAAATATAGGTTGAAACGTCTGTATAATTCGAACTCTTAATTTTCCTGAGAGTGAGTTTGAGAGCCTCTTGATCATACCTTGCACATGTGTACTTTAGCCTATATATCAGGGCTTGACAAATAAAGAATAGGCGCTAGCCAAATTTTTAGGAGTCGAGCATATCTTTTCAAGAGGAAAAAAAGTCTCTGATAATCCTTTTTTTCCCAGATTCTGTGACTTGGTGATCCCCTTCCATTCCCATGTTAATAGTCATACTGTGTATTTTCTAAAACTTTTGTGTCGTCTTCAGACTCCAGTCTCATGCATCGATACTAATAAGATACCATTCTGACGTGTCCCCTGTGATTTGTCAAGCCCTGTTACATATGCTGTAAGTTTTTGTTATTATTTTCATCATCTTCTATGATGTCGTTAATGTTATTGTTGTTGTTGCTCTTGATGACTTTGAGAGATTTTATGAAGTTGCTGTGTTAAGTATCGCGTAATTTTAGACTAAGTATTATATTAATCAGTATTATCCCGAAATTTGTGTATCAAATTATTTTATTCATAAAATTATATCGGTCCTTTTTCATGAAGATATACTTACTTTTTACACGTTTCCCCCTCAGCCACAACTTTGGTGGTGGTTTTTTTTTGTAATGTATTTGTGCCAATGTAAGTATTTGGATTGCCTAACATGCTCAGATAATGGATGATTATTGATCACAATTATTTTATAGCAGCAGTAACCCAAATTAAGAGTCATTTTCAGTGATGTGGTGCTTATTATATTACTTAAATACAGGGCCGCAACTAGATGCTTGGTCACCCGGGGCAAGTGCACATTTTGATGCCCCCTCCCCTGTAATGTTGAGGGAAGAGGTTCCAGAATGAAATTTGCGCCACCTCGAGTCCAGTGCCCGGGGCACGAGACCTGCCTGCCTGCTTGCTCCCCCCCCTAGTTGCAGTCCTGCTCAAATAGCTAGAAAAAAAATCAGATAAACATTTAAGCGCCAGGTGAATTTCTTTTGAGCCGAGTATTATTTTATTTTACTTGATGCATTTTACGTGTTTTCCTACCTGGCTGAAATGATAATTAGCTCAATTAATCCTGTCACTTGCAGCTATCGGGTGCTGCCTTCTACACTATTTTTTGTTCTTAATACAGTAAAACCCGTCTTAACAGACACCCCTCTTTTATGGACAAATGAGAATTTCCCCTCATGTAATAAAATTATGCATTTCAAACCCCTGATTTACAGTCACCCCTCTTTTACAGATGCATTTTTTTTTTGTCCGACTGATGTCCGCAAAAGAGAGGTTTTACTGTACTCTGCCTGGCTGAATGGACCAAGGCACTTCAGGGCAAGACTTGTCAAATAAAAAAAAAAGATTAGGCATCAATAAAAAGAAAAAGAAGGCCTTTCCATTCTAGCAGATGCACTTGCCCGTGGTGCAGTGGTAAGATGCTTGTCTTCCACCATGAAGGTTTCTGCCAGTGTGTATGAGTTTGAACCCAAGGAAGAACATAGAAAATAAGTTGTTTACCTACCGAGCCTGGGGCAATCACCGATAGGTAACACCTTCTGTGGTTGGAAAGTATAACAACAATACAGGACTTGGTGTGTGATACAGTAGCAGACGTACTGTCGTAGTTTCCAATAATTTTGTGCTGCTCTCAGACTTCAATTCAGTTACAATTAATAAAAAAATTGAATGCAAGTGCCAATGCCGACTTTTAAGTCACCTGGGATTTCTCAAATTCCGCTTTAGGATCACATCAACCGCCTGAGCGTCTTGAGATAGAACAAGGGTACCATGAGATATTCAAAAATTTCTGAGGATGCCGAAAAAGTTAAATGTTTGGGAATTCCTGGTCTACACAGGCTCTTGGTCAGATTTAAGATAGATTTTAATTTTTACTGTTATCTTGTCTGTTTTTTCAACTGACTGTGGCGGCGAGTGAACTCGAATAATTAAACCCTCTCCCCCAACAAATCTGAAAATAACAGCCATACTTATCCATAAACAGGACGTATAGCTAACAGTTGGCATCAAAATTTACTGGCGAACCCTTTATCCTAGACGCATACTTCCAATTATGAAAAATATCTAAACACAGTGTGGACCTCAGATTTCTTTATTTTATATTGCGAGGGATCGAAATAAATTAACTTTTTATACGGAAACCCTGTCCTCAAAACCCCAATTAGAAAGTTGTTGCCCCATCTTTACTGATACTAACAAGAGAAATTCCACGTTTTTAAGTGCAATATTCGTTGAGATATTTGAATTTAAAAATGGGGGAAAAAAATAAAGGGGCGGCACACAAATGAGATGAAAAAGCAGTTACACACATTATTTGCATACTTTTTCTAGTTGAAAGTCTAGTTGAAATGTTAGCGTAGTCTGGACGGAGAACCCGGGATGCGTCTACTATCTTCTAATGCTTATAAGGAATAATCTCAGAGACAAAGACTTAATGATCGTCTCAATTAGATAATAAATAACCACCTTTCACACAATGTTTGAGATTATGGCATATTAAAGGAAAAAAATTGAAGGACAAATAATTTTTCTCTGCACCTTTCATCTTAGCAATCGCTGACATCCATTTGAGATATTTTCTTTTTGGTGACACTGGCATCGCGCTCTTGTGTGTTGTTATTTGCCAATACTGCATTTGAGCGAGATATCAGGGGCTCATGCGCCTAATGAGCTGGGTTTATTAAAGGGAATTTTGTTGTTAAATACATATATTTAAGCATACTAATCCAGCGAAATTATGTAAACCTTCCTTGATTCCTGAAAAAGTGCAGAATAATCGGACAGTTGGAATTATGTTTGCTTCTCCCATGCACCTTTCTTCCGGCTTTGATTAATCTCATATATATAAACTGATTTCTGCAGTGGTTTGTTAAAATTATTCAGTTTTCTGGAAGACAATATTGTTACTTAATGACAGATTGTGATTGATCGAGGCTAACAATTTTGAGAATTTAGCAAATCATGCCTCATCTCATTCATATTTTTCTTCTGACGCAATATTTATATGCCGTATGACCATCTGCTGCAGTTTTGCAACTTTTTTGTGTGAGCATATTTTAATATGTGAATTTCAAATCGAGTTTAATGGTAAGATGCAGATGAATCCCTTATTCAGTGAGAGTAAACTTATAGGTCACCCGCTTCTTTCACAAGAAAAATTACTGTTTGTATAATGGGATGAAAGTATTTGATCTTTTTGTTATTGCATTTCGATTATTTAAGAGAACGAAAAATAATTTCCCACAAACGCAACACCATTCATTACAAGTGTGAAATCTGAATCTCAGTGAGTGGTTCTTCTCGCTCCTTGTCTTTCTTCTTTTTCTGTACAAATGGAATGAAAACGCTGCTTGTTCACCGAGCTGTCATCACAATTTTCTTTTCCTCCCTGTATAGTCATGAACAATGCAAATAACCAGTTTCTCTCAGAGTATTCTTTATAATCATTAGAAGCTGGTAGACCCTCCCAGGTTATGTGAATGCCAATTCCAGACCCGTGAAAGACTTATGAAATCCATGTCAATATTGATGATTAAACTGCAATTACTACAAAATCAACTTCCCAATGAATAAAGCTCTCCAATAAATAAAGCAAATATATGGAAAATACAAAATTCCTAATGCATTTTCGACACACTGTGGGTGTCATCATCAGAGGAAGAATATATAACCACAAATCATGCTGGCTGAGGATCCCACTTGGGTTGAATACCAAATCTTCACTCGGTTGCTCAACAGAAAAAAGTATGTTTATTCACTTCTCAACCGTTGTGGTCAGAATGAAGCCGAGAGCATGCATGTAAGACTAATGCAGCACTCTGATTGGCCACTTATGAAATGGAGCTACCTGATTATGTTATTAGAATTTTTGTAAATTCCCGCTTGTAATGAATCAGCCATAGTCTGACCGCGACGTTTGAAGTGAGCAGACATGTTTTTTTCCGCTGAGCAACTGTGAGTGAAGATTTGGTATTCAATCCATGTGGGATCCTCAGTCAGTGTAATTAGTGGTTATATATTCTTCCTCTAAAGACAACACCCACTGTGTGCCAAAATGCAATAGGAATTTTGGATGATTGGGATATTTTTGTATGATTTTAGACTCCGAATCAACCAAGTTTGACTGTATAAACTTCTTCTTATCCCGGAAAAGCTTTTATGTCATTTTGCAATTTCCTTCTTCTTCTAGCGGTTGTCCCCAGCATAATGTAAATTATTTACTCTGTTAAAATTTTTTAAAATCAAATGGCTGTGTCATTTCGTTTAGGAAGTTGGAAGCTTTGAAGTTTCATGTCATTAAACAGTAAAAATCAAGATAAAAGATTGCCGTCCATAGGATTAAGAATCGCTTCTGTGGATAAGAGAAATAAAAAAATTTCCCTCAGTTAACTCGAGCAGTTGGGTGTCAGATTGATATGAACTTTATCACTGGAGGTTTGTGCCGGGGAAAAGCAGCTTCAGTTTATGCAGCTCAGTTCTATCAGCAGTTTTCATCACCTCCTGTGAATACGCTACTTACTTCATAAATCTGATGCGCTGTATTCGTAGTTGTCCCTACTACCTGTCATCCATAATGAAGTATTTTATGCATCAACAATATATGAAGTTAAAACTAATAATGCCATAATACTAACTGGCAAAAAGAATAATACATTATTAAACCAAAAATTAACGTTCAGTTCCACCTAATCCTGTTTTTTGTTTGCATCCGCATGAAAATCCCTGCTCAAAACAGCTGAAGTCTCAAGTTATTTTTTTAAAAGGAATTTATATATCTTCTCTATATTTGTGTGTGCGTGTTTGTAAACATTTCGTCGCAATGGTTATAATGATCAAAGAACGGAAAGCTGTATTGTATATATATATATATATATATGTGTGTGTGTATTTCTGATGTTTGTACCAAAATGTAAAGAGAATGTTTGATCTCGATTGATGTATTTGGTAAGATTTTTTCGTGCTTCCTATATTTCATACCGAATATTATTCATATGTCTTTGAAGCATCAGTTTTTAGCTCTTTTGATTTACGCTTTCCAACTTGATATATCCATGTTATTTCTTCTCTTGTAGCTATTATGAAATATGAGCAGTTTGCAGTTATCAATTTTGCCGATATGTTTTGAAACTGTTTCCAGATACCGCTGCCATCCATTGCTTCCATCCGACTTTTGTATGACACTGAATTTTTTTTCTGGAGTATACTACCAGTTTTGGGGGGAAAGGGAGGAATATCAGTCGTTTTTGATCGATTTTTCCCTGGAAAAAAAAATGAAAAGTTTTATATCAAGTAGGGTGAGACGCTCGATTTTTTTTATCTATGATGCTCAGGGTTCAATGATTGTGGTGAGTGAATCGGGTAAACCTTGAAATTTGAGAACCTGATACAAAATAATTTATTCATTTTAGACATGATATAGGTGTTGTTTTGAATGAATTTATATCGGACAGCTATGACCCTGACCTGGGATCCAGCTAGGGCCACCTTAATACTATCATGGGCCCCACTATAAGTCTGACATATCTCTGACCTATAGTGGGTAACGACTTATTAGTGACTTATATATAGATGTTAATTGTTTTGAAAGCTCATCAAATCAGTAGGCAGGTGCACCCAGCTGATAACGAGGTCCTGGAATGAATACAGTGTGAACTTACGTGAAATGTACAACAACTTATTTATATGTTTAAATTTTTAAGACTACACACAGTATTTCAAATAATAGTCTTCTGTCGTCAAGGCACTCTCAAATGCTTCAGAGATGCTTGTCAATCAATTTTTGTTGATCAACATGATCATTCATTTTGCATTTGCAGCTTCTACTGTTTTTCCCGAAAAGGGTGATATCGCCTATTCTGTGAAACATTTGATCTACTCTTCAAAACTCGTGAGCTCTTTTATATGCTGCAGTATTCCGTGAACAAGTTTTTCGTGATGTTAGGCATATGAGCATGTTGTTTTACTCAATCTAATTTTTAAAATGAATTTACGAAAAGTACCTCAGAGAATAGGGGTTCTACTGTACTTTAAGGTAATATATTGATATGCCATATTGTGCCATGATATTGCCATATTATCATGAAAAATTAATTATGTCTTACTATCACCATAATTTTTGTCTACAAACTCAAAAACTACTTCCTAGATCAGAGGTGTATGCAAGTGGGAGGGGCTCATGTCCCTCCAAGCCAACAAAAAATTGCAAAAAAAATATTAAAATATCTTTTATGTGCTATTTTAATCAATTTCTGTCAGTTTAAGTGTTTTTTGAAGGCTGGTTACTCCAAATGTTTCCGGAAGAAAATTTTTGTGGCCCTCCCCCAAGTCTTTTGTGCTCCTTCAAAGGCGAATCTTGCATACACTTCTATCCCGCATAGGAATTCCATCTCGTCTGTATCGAAAGCTTATTAATGTGTAAGAGATTGAACCTACGTGCCATGTATTTTTTTGTCAAACACCAAATACTTATTGTACGTAATTTGATATGAAAAAAAGGTTTTTGTTATTCGAGAAGTTTGCTCAGACTCAGATTTCTATCGAGGCAAGAAACCCATCCATCGAAGTTTGAAATGTCCATTTTCTGACCCTCAGTGTATTCAGTCTTAAAAAAATAATAATATGGCATCTATATGACGAATTTACCTAATGCTAATGTTGCCGCACATATGTGCTTGCATATGTATTTTGTAGAACATGTTTCTAAGATCAAATATATTCAATCTTTCCTCGATTATGCGTGTACGAATTTTGATTAGCGAGTTTATAATATTAGCGTATTCATGTTATATTCCAGTTATGAGTCACATGTATCGATTATGTAATGTATGATATAGCAATTTGTAGATATAAATAATATATATTTAGTTTTTCAACGATTATTACAGCTTCACTTGCTAATTTATGAATCAGTTATATTACTTTACCCTATCATTCCCTTTCCGAGTTTAAGCTATATAAAAGATTCCTTTAGCAAAAAATTGAAAATGGGAAAAAAAGCTTTAGCAAAATGCAAAAATGCTAATGACTGATGGATGGACGTCTACTCATTTCGTAACTCCTGTAGGAATTTTTGCTAAAGTAGCTAATACTTCTTTCGCATTCTAAGATTTTCTTCCTCATTTTGCAAAAAATGTAACAGTAGCTTCTGTTCCCTTTACCGAAAATACAGCAGATCCTATTTAAGAAGTCTTATCTCCAGAATATCAATTTCCCCCCCCCCCCCCCTGTATGCAAACATTTATTTTTTCAAGTTGTTTTCCCATTCAACACAATGTTGTATGGTACTGGCAATGACATCTTAAGCGGGATACACTGTAGTATCTCATTATAGAGTGAAACGGTCAGTGTTTCTGAGTATTTTTTCGTGTGCGACTCGAACACATTGCTTATGTGACACTCTGCTGTACTTAAAGTTTCATTGTAACATTGCTATCGTTATCACTGTTGTAATAAATTTGAATGATTTTAAAATGGAAATGTTGCATAATTACTTTAGGTAATTATGGTCTGTTTGGATAATTTTTTTTGTTATGTTACGCAGTTTAGAGATTAAGTTGTATTTGTGTGTGTGGTGTGGTGCTGAACTATATTATTTGTTAAGCCAAAGTTGATGAATGTGTAAATCTGTGGTTCTTGAAGTGGTCATTGTGGCTCCCAGGGGTGTTTTGGCAACCTGTTGATATTCATGTGTGCCTCTTTGGTGCTTTGAAGTGGCTCTTTATTAGATTGTTCTGAAGAGCAGCAAATCAACATTGACTGCGGAAGAGAGCCGCAGACAGCAAAAGTGTGAGAACACTGTTGGCATAGAGGGATTAGATGATTGATCCATTTACCTCATGGCAGGGATGTCAGAACTGATGTGCTAATGTCGCTGAAACAACATCTACCATTGAAAGGATTTTTTGTGGATTTACATTTACATATTTATCTTAACAAAATACAAGTTCTTATTACACTTTGAGCAAAACTTGTTGTAGACTTCCGTTACGTCTCAGGCAGGAGTATAGCAAATGTGTGAGCTATTTTTATATTGATGTGTGCTGCAGCTCCAAGGAAGCAAACCGGTCTATCTATAGTGAGCGATTTGCTACCATTTTTCATTTTGCAGCACACCTTAACTTGCGGCTAAGATTCTGTGACACCTAGAATTATTACGAACTCTTTATATAGACGGGGGTCTCATTGACGGAGGCCATCTTCAGAAGATAATTGACTCCTTGAGAAAGAGATCCTGTAGGATTGTCCCTAGCACACCCTAGCGCACAATTTTTAATGCTAGACTTGTTCACACCCCCCCCCCTTCTCTGGTTAAGATGGTCCAGAGCACCATTTTCATGTTTTGCGCGGCTTACTAAAATGGAGTGACACGCTGGCTGAAAATTACGATTTAAATCACTGACTTTACTGATTTTTAGTGTCGCGCATAAACAGAACAGAAGAGTGTCGCGCATGATAAGGGAAAAGTTGCCCCTGAAAAATGTAGTGTGTAACTCCAGATCAGAGCAAGTCTTTTTGGCCACAACAATTTGGCATCGTTTTCCTCTGGTATTTTCTGGCTTTCATATTTATCACTATTATTTGGATATTCCAAATACTACTATCTCTATTAGATTCTGCAAAAATTCTCATTCCGTTCAAAAAAAAAAATCATTGAACAATGTGACAATCACTAATATGTGATTATATTGAAGTGATTTCCAAGAAGTTCTTGATCAGTGGCAGCATCTGCCTCTCTTACTCTCAGTGATTGATGGTAAGATATATATTTGTGAGCGAAAATTATGGTTTTAGTTACGATTGTCATTTAATATAATTTTCATTTCTAACATTGCTGAAACTTATTATTAGGTAATGCGGTGATGTGTTCTGCTCATTTCGTCAAATCCACATGGTATAATGCTGTGAAGATTTGCGAAAACGAAAACAGGCGACTTCTGTGTTACCAAACAGAGAAGGACACTCAGGCTATAATCAATTCGCTGCCAACTCCAGTCAAGATGAACAGGCTGTGGCTGTCCAACAGAAATTGTGCTGAGGAAACGTAACATAACATTTTGAGTTGCTTCCACAAGATTTTTAAATTGCTTTAAAAAAATTATATTGATGATGTTTAGAATTAGAAATTTTGTTATATTGCAGGAAAGAAAAAATCATTAAGCTCATTTATGCATACCACACAAAATAGATTGACACCGCGTATCCTGGGTGGTTGGAATCCTGGGGGTCTACTAGCCTCTAGCACTTATAAAGGATAATCCAAGAGAAACCAGCTTTTCCATGATTGGTAGTCTTGAATATTGACTGCTGTTTGGCCGTATGGGCATTGTGAATATCCTAGTACAAACCCCCTTAAGTAGTAGTAGTATTCACTGTCACCCGAAAGGAACACTAAGCTGACTTGAATGTCAATTGACACCAGCCTACATGAACTAAATCAAACCATGATCCCATGGTCTTCTGGCCAAAACCGATGATAGCCTAGCTTGTGAACATATCACATGCTGTTGTAATAGAGAGTAAAAATATAACTTTGTAAAAAACGTGGATGATGGACGTAACTTTTGAATAATTACATAATTTTAACATTTTCTCTCTTTTTTTTAGTTTGGAAAAATGTCTGATCCTTTATGTGGATAAATCTTCTGATAGAGTATGGCATTATTTGTCAAGATCATGCTCGGAAGAATTGCCATTCATATGTTGCAGCATCAACCAAGGTGTGTATTCATAACTGTATATGATAAAGCACTATGGTGCTCATGTCCCACATCTTCATCACCCTACACCATACTGATAGTATATTTGATAACATGATCATAAATTAATATACAGTAGACACTGCTAATTGAAATCACTAATTATCATAGGTGGCAATGCTTCCGGTTTTTCAGCCTTATTAAAAGTTTTCTTTCGGCAATCAGATTCTTCTGATTTTTCATGTCTTCATAGAAAAATCCCTAAAAGTCTTCAAATTCTGTTCATTCAAATGGAAAATCCCTAAAGAAAATACTCTTTCAGTCCTTGCAATGATGGGATGATCCTTGCAGTCCAGGATGACCTTGTTTTCTCAGGAAAAATATGAGAAATCAGGTTTTCAAGTACGAAAAATCTGTAACTGTTGCCAAATATGATACCAAAAGCAAGCAAAGTTGTCAATTATTGCTAAAAACTAGGTACGCAAAAAATGCGTCCTGGGAAAAACTATTTATATATGGTCACCGGATGCAATCCCAAAATATATCCCTTAGTTTTCCCTTTTATTTGTGAGACATGTTCTCTTTGACGCCAAATATGCCATCACATGATAAACTACAGATTTTGCAAGTCTGTGAATTGGCACTTATGGTGTTATCATTTGGTTATTGTTATCACTTTTGCAATGCATGGGCCAGATCTGCACCATAACTTTGGGAGCTAGATGGCCTAGGTCAATGAGATACTTGCCTAAAGTACCAAAGGATGTTTAGAGGTGTCGCGAGTTTGATACCCGGTTTGTCCTTGTCAGAAAACTTTCCTGACAAAGGGGGTACAACAGAAACGACAACTTGACCGCAGCAAAAAATTGCTACCGCAGGGAGTCCCCCATCGAGGGTTAGCACACCAACCTCTCGATGAATATAAAAAACAAGCCTGCCGTTCAGAATCTACAATAAATTGTAGGTCCCGGTCTATAATTAGCCCTTGTGGGCAGAAAATGACAGTGGAGCGACAAAAATGATCAAACCATAACTTTGGAAAAATGCTGTTTATAGTTATCAAGATTTTGATTTACGTTATAAATTTTTTTTCTGTTCTAAGTTTCTTTTTGTGCATTTTGAAGCTAAGGTTGAATCAGACTTTATTTCCATTAGAGTTTATCTTTACCAACCTGCATGACTATCTGTGACAAGGGTATTCTCAATCAGGGGGCAGTAGGTATTTTAGAGGGTCAGTGAGCTTGAATTAGAAGAAAAAAAATCTCATTTTTATATTTCTTTGTGCTGAATATTATTTGGGCCTGTGATCTTAATTTTACTTGCTTGAATGTTAATATCTGATGCTGCCATCCGACAATGAACTATCACATGCACACAACTCTTTCTGTAGTAATTTGCCCATGGGGATAGACAAAAGTTTTGCTTGGTTTGAAAAAGAAAGAAAGAAAGCGCAGTTGGGCATTTTACAATGCATTTTGCGTTACAAAAAAAAATGGAGCCACTTTTTTTTGCTTTTCTTTGTCAGGTAGAGATTATTGATCAGAACTGATTATTAATCGATAGGTTATTGTTTTCAGAAACTCGGTCCAGCTGTGATCACATGAAGCAGCATTCACTGTAATTTTACTAATTTGATGAATATCTGTGTTTGTTTTACACCGTTTTCTCACCCAAGCTCATGAACCTCCCTTAAATTTCTCCTAGGATCCCTGGTTAAAAACTCCTATTCTATGCATAAGAAGCCTGTTGCTCCTAAATTCAGATTTCCATTCATATTTGATTTATCGCACCACAATCATTTAACAGCTGATATAGAGGCAGATAGAAATTTTTTTGTACTGCTGGTGTCTGCAAAGTAGGGGTTTTACTGTACTAAAATTTGCTGCCCTGTAAATATGTCTCTCAGCCGATGTTGAATAGCAAATAAAATTTTCATACAACCTTTTCTCTTTTTTTAACATGTTAATGGATGTCTTGCATTGCCTTTCTTTACATTTCGATTGGCATGTATAAAATGTGAATGGCATTGAAAACAAATTTCCCTTTTGAATCCAGGTGAATCCTCCACCGAAACACAACAGTCGCCAACTATCCCATCATCACAGCTCTCATCAACTACAACATCTACAGTGTACGAAACAACAACTACATCCATAGTGAGTTCACAGTCTACATTAGTAAGTCACTGGACGTCAACCTCCACCATTCTGTGCCAATCTGTTTTGAAGAGAGGGATTCTATGGCCTCTAGCGGAAACAAATACTCTGGTGTCTCTTCCTTGTCCAGGTGATTCAGAAGGTATGAATATTGAAATTTTTGTTTTAGTTTCTCACAATTTCGCAACGAACTAAAATGGAATGGAATACTCACTTTTTGTTATGCAGTTAAAGCATAAGGTAATTCTTTAATCAAATTGTTTAAAATAATTATTTTTTTAAGTATAAAGGCAGATATCTTTTGAGTAAGTAGTGAGTCAGACTTACTGTGACACAGACCTTGTGTGTGTGTGACTTACCATTCAGTACCACTGTGCACTGCTTGGAAACCAAGCACAGCTAGTACTAAAAGGAAGAAAGAAGTTAGGGTACTACTCCAAGTCGCAAGTGTTTTGACTTGAATATACGTTCTCTGTTCTTTTAACAGTGTGGTAGATGCTGACTTAATAAAATGGGTATCTTCTAACAGATGAAACCATTGTAGCCTATTTGCATTGCAAATCTCTCAAGATACAGCACAAAACAATTTCATTATGAAAGTTGGCCATAAGCCTGGCACCCAGATGGGAAGAGGTGTAAAAACCGTAGTGGATCCAATGGCACCACTCTGGTGCCATTCCTGATTTTTTTTTAAGAATATCTATCAGACAACACAGATTGACAGTTTTGATAGACTGATAGTAACTGATTCAATGAAAATCGCTGAAGAGAAGCAGATCAAATTTTATCAATAATTATTTTAGATTATGATGATTTTGTGATTTATAACCTGTGATATATATCACAATTAATTGTTATTTATTTACCTCAATCACCATTTTTCGATCATAAATTTTATACTTGTTTACCGGTGATGTGCATAACAGCACCTGCCCATGAATATGTATATGCTTTTTTTTTCAAGCTGAATAAATAGTTAGGTCCCCTAGAGGCACCCGAGTCCCTAGAGACAATGTGCTTATATCACAGAGTGTGACAAAGCTTGGGTATCTCTCGGTTACTATCACTATCAAACAACACCATTCAACTTTGATCTGATGAAATGCTGTAGTTAATAGAAGCCTTTGTTGGTAGAACCTTGATTAATCATGGTTCATTTATTTATGGTGCATATAATGTTGATACACTGTCTTCCAAAAGCTATGCACGCTACGGCTTATATAACATAACACCACTTTAACCATTTTCCTTTGGATTGGACAGTTAGTGGAACACAAACAAGTGGTTCTGGGGCATGCAATCCCTTCACGTGGAGCCTTTGGTGTACATACCGTACTGACAGATGTTGTGCTACCAAGTGATGCTGCAACCATGGATGTAACAATTGTGGAGGACGCTAGTGGATTCTGCTTGGCTACTATAGCAATATACATATCAGAGGGGATGGTAACCCTTGCTTGTGAGACAACAGGGTCGGCTCGAGAAAAAAATCTCTACCTTTTCTGGACATATTTTTGGTGCTCTCTACCCACGTTTTGTTTTTGGTAGACAAAGCTTATTTTTGCCCCCCTCTTCAGAGTGGCACCCTGTTTTGCCACATAGGTTGTACATCCTAAGAGCTGCTCCTAGTCAACTGAGCACAGGTCTCTAGACAGTTGTTTGACTTGTTTGAAATCTTTTCCATAATTGGTACATTACTAAATCAGCCAAGCGGAATCAACGAGTGACTTCACACTGTTACATCCATGGTTGCAGCATTACTTGGCAAGACAATATCTGCCAGTACTGTGCGCAAAGGCTCCACATGAAGGGGGCTATATGTCCAAGTACCATATATTTGTGTTGCACAAACCATCCAATCCAAAGAGACACAATTAAAGTGGTGTCATTGTGTAATATAGGCTCTCGCATGCTTAACTTTTGGAAGTCAGTGTATAATAATATTTTATTCACCGCTGTCCTGTTCCTTAAAGTGTCAATCACATCACTGTTGAAAATTTACATTAATGTATGTAACATTGAGTATGACCTTAAAATATGAACATATTATTTTGCATTACAAGGAATGGCAACTTGGTTTTGCAATGCGACAACTGGTGGTTGGTTTCCTGATAATCCTGACATGAGTAGATGCCGCTCTAAATTCCTCAAGAGAATCAAAGAGGCAGTGAGTTTAAATTGAAATTTCATGTATTTTACTTTTATATGAAACTATAAAATCCATCGATGTATATATATGGAACAAGCCCCAATTATAAACTTATGAACTGTTTGTTGACTCCTGACACTGGCTGGGGTCTTCAAACTTTTTCAATTTGTGAGCACAATTCATCTTCATCATCAGGAGAAGAGCACTCCCATCTGGCAGCACCATACGCTTAAACTCATCGTGATGTGAAATATTGAATGCAATGGTTTAAATGATGCCAATCAACAACTTACAAGCACAAAATCCGGAACCAGTATTAAGCACTCTTGTCTGCTTTTGTTAGGAACTTGGCACTCTTGAAAGAACACTAAATTTCAAAGATGCCTACTTTAAGCTCATTCTTTCTGCTGCAGTGGTTGTCAACCATAGATCCTGTACCAATTAGACAAAGGCCACAGATCCCTTCACAGAATAATATTCAGAACATAATAATGCAAAAACAATAAGTTAATTAGAGAGATGGTTTTTTCTCTCTCAGCCTACAACAAATCTAGAAACTTTTTGGATATTATGCACAAGCAAACTTTAGAAGGAAAGTGATATAGTTGTCTCCTACGAAAATCAAACTTGGGTCCTCTTACAAACCAGGCAAGCATTTTATGGTAGAACCTCTCTAATTCCTCCGGATGTAGGTGATTTAGGATCCAGCTTTGTTTATTTCCCAATTTTTTATATTCAAAGCAGTACTATGCCTCTTTGAACACATTGATTCGTATTTTGCTCTAAAAAAATTAATAAAGCCATCTACATGCATATAATAGTAGATAATTACATTTTAAACCATAATTTCTAAATTACATAACGATGGTAGTAAAAAGATCCCTTTACTTATTCTTTAAATATGCAGTGAAACCTTCGCTACAACGATACTTGATGTAACAATAAATCCTTCTCCAATGATATATTTTTTAAAATCTTGTTAGGAATTGCCTATAGTCTAATCCTCTTGATACAACAACAATATCTTTTACTACAATACAGGGTGTTTCAAAAAGAATTACCCGATTTGAAATGCGTATATTACGAAAAATATTGAACATAGACACTTAAGATTCTTAATTTCATATTACATGGCTAATCATGAAGTTTTTTAAAAACCAAATTAAAGGTGCTCAATATGTCCACCTTGGGATGCATAGCATATGTCTATATGGTAGTCAAATTTGTCCCAAACTTTTGCGAGTATGTTTGCATCCACTGCGAGGAAATTTCTATGGACTACATGCGAAACGCTGTTGGATGCACCCCACATTTCCGTCTGACATGCGGGGAATGGCCAAGTTATTTCCCTTTACACAGACAACTCATGTCTCAAAATTGTTTATACCATGGCCTAATGCTCTGAGCAGTAGGAAGTTCAACACTAGAGTATTGTCGACGAAAAGTGTGATGAACAGTTTGCAGACTCTTTTGTGTTGTGCAGTTGCCATCTTGACAACACTGAAGTGGCGGCCGAAGGAAGAGCATTAGCGCTACCTGTCGGCAACTGCGTGAAACTCAAGATGTCCTTCTTTCTACCTATACATTATTCGATCAAAACGGATTAAAAGCTGAATAGCTATGATTTTTTTAAATTGGATGATTCTTTTTGAAACACCCTGTAAATCTCTTTATAATGATGTTTTTTAGAAGATTTTGAAACTGCTTCAACAATATTTTTTTATATGTCACTCGAAATATCCTGTAATATATTTTTGAACTTTTGTCACATATTTAGTTCTAGCATATCGGTGAAGTTGCCAAACATTTAAGTGTTTATCTCATCCTTATAGCTCAAAAATGAACCTTCCGATATCACAATCAATACTCTGGTCAATTTTGTGCGAAATGATTCAGTAACACTACAGGGAAATGATCTGGTTGATTCTGTGACGATCATGTCAGGATTGATAGAAAAAATTAGAGAGGAAATTTCTCTTATTCCAGAAAGCGAGAGATTCAGAGTCACTGAAGACAGCGTTTCTAAAAGTGCTGCCATTTTTGACATGATGATTCTGAGAGAAGCTTGGAAGGATTTACCAGCTGTAAGTAGCAGATTTCTCTGTATATTGAACTCATACATTTTTAGGTAATTTTTTTTAAATTCAGTAACTTCATTTTGCAATCAACCTTATCTGATTTCAACACAGTCGAACAGTGCTAAGGGGTCATTCAAGTATTCGAGTCAAAGTCAGCATCGGGGGGGGGGGGGGTTTGGATTTGCTGACTTTTGATGATAAGGGGGGGGAGTTTGAAGGTTGCTTACGTCATCAACCACCCCTTTTTGAAGATATGAAATATTCTAAGCTGCTGACAAGGGGAGGGGGTCAGTGTTTTGCTGACAAGGGGGGGGGGGGGTGTCAAAAATAGCTGAAAATCTGCTTACGTAATATTTAAATGATCCCCAATGGAAAATATTAACAGCAATAAAACGCCATGTTTCAGTTCTGTAATACATACAGTGAAACCTATGTTCAATGGAATCATAAGAGACCGGGATATTATTTTCCGCTGAACATGGGTTTCCACTTAATAAAGCTTCAATTGATATAATGTGTAAAATTATGTAACGATCTCATGTGTGATTGAAATGAAATAAAAATAAATTAATTAAAAATAAAGTAAATACTTTAAAAATATAGATAAAATAAATAATTAATTACTAAATATATACGGTATTTAGGTTTCGACACATGTTTTTCTTCTAAAATAACGACATTTAGGTTCTTCAAAAATGTTTAATTAGGGTGTCAGTATCTGTCGTGTCAGGTTCAGTTTGTACATTATTGTCTATGTTTATGTATTCTTCAGCATCAGGGCTGTAACCAAGAGTTTTGTGAGGGAAAGAGAGAGAGAGAGCAACATGATTTTGCCACCCCTTACCCTGTAAAATTTGATGGTTTTATAACAGTGTTTTCTTTTGTTTCCACCTAAAATTGGCCAACCCCCCTCCTGAATTTTGCAGCCAGGGCTGTTGCCCCTTTTGCCTCTCTCTAATTAATTCCAGCCCTGCGCAGCATTGTGATCACAGAATGCACACAGCTTGCATACAATTTTGTGTCTTGCATATCATTTGGAAATTCAACGCCTGCTTTTCTGAAAAATTCTGTTTTAATTTCAGAAAGCAACTGCTTAAGGCTTATCAAAACCACAACATCCAAGTACAGAAACAGTTTTTGCTAATCTAAAGGGCGGATGACGTAAAACTCACATTTGCAAGCATAGATTGCGTAAAAAATTTCGGCAGAGCACTTTAACATTTTGTATGATCCTTTGGTCTATTGGTCACCAAACACCCACAGTGTTTGTGTGCAATTTTCCATTAAAGGGTAGAATTTTTCTTTTCATTTCTGCAGTAGACAGGTTCCATTTAATCTAGGTTTTTTAATGTGTATTTTATTATTTTTAAATCTCGGGACCACAATTTTTTCCCGTTCAAGTCAGTTTTCCACTTAATACAGGATTCGTTAAAGACAGGTTTTACTGTATATATATATATATATATTTTTACCCATAGAGAGATGTCGCTAAAGCCAGTTCACAGATGCTCACAGCCATAGATAGCTATGGATTTCTCTTGGCAAGCACACTCATAAATAAAACTTGTCACAACATTGTCAAGACAAATATTGGTGAATATTTTTTTTTCTTTTTTCATAGTGATATAAAAAAAATGTACCAACTTTCCTTTTTTCCTTGTGATATTTATCGTTCCTGCTTTTTTTCCTTCTTCTCGTATCAGCCATAGAAATTCACAAGAAGGATATTGGAACATCGATATCTTTGCCGGAGGTTTTTAGTGGATATGATAGAACTGCATATATATCTATCAGTGGGCTTCAGTTCGATTCCTCTCGAGGCACGGTTCCATCTATAGTTTATGTATGCTATGCAAACATGAGCATGATGCTGGTCCCTGAAAAGTATGTGTTACATTGTTATTCTGTAAAATGAAATATCATTTCGCCAAAAAACTCACAACTGTGAAGCACTGATAATTCGAGTTGAGACTGTGCCTTACTCAAAAGGTACTGAAAACTTCAAATAAGCACACTTTCCCATCCTAGAATGAATATGCAGTTGACATTCGTTATATTGACCATGCTTTATTGTGACCATTCCATTATAACAACCAATATGCTAAGTCCCAAATCTTTCATTTCCATTCATCCCATACTATTTTTCAACCAATATAAATGACCTGTGAAGACCATTCAATCTAATACAACGTCTGAATGCAGTTCTTTCCTGTTCCTTTTGTTTTTGCAAACAAATGGACAAAATTTGTCCCTAATTGTGTAATGGCAAAAGATACAATGGGATGTCTGATAATACAGTACTCTCTGTAACTCGATACTCCAAAAGTATTGACAAACATGTTGAATTAAGCAGATGTCACGTTACTGCGGTTCCACTCTAATTTTTTGTTCGATCGTTTTTGTGTACATAATTATATACAATCAAACAATTCCATTAAATAAAATGCTAATTCTCATCTGTTTTAATTTGGGGTTGTTTCATAATAGAATCAAAACCAAAAAAATTTTACTCAAGAAAAATAATCAAGTATATTTGTTTTTCTTTCCGAAGAGAAAACAAAAATTCTTCTACACTGTTCAGTTTACCCACGATTGTTCACCTTTTTCCTCAATGTGTAAGAAGTGACTTATCACATCTACAGCTTTGAATGTATCATGGCGAGATGGTGCTGATACTTCATCTGAACTTTCTGATTCTATTTTTTCAAAACATGAAGCACTTGCTCTTTGGTTGAGTGATTCTAGAATATCGCCATCTTCTAAAAGTCCTGAAGTTACAAGATCAGAGTCAACGTTCACAAATTAATCATCAATAAAATAACCTGTAGCACTATTTATGCTTTCTCCACACGTAATCTGAGAGGAATATGTCTATACTCAGGATGACAATCAAATGACATATTCAGCATCTAACCAGGCTTTAGCTCTTTTTCTTTTACTCCCTTTCCAAGAAACCGTAGAACTCAGTCCCGCCAAAAACGTCCATGCAGCAGACAATATAAAAACTCCCAATAGATAAGATTTTTATCACTATTGGATGTTGACAATATCCAAATTTTTTTTACCATGAATAGAATGAAAAACTTTTCCCCTGGAAACGCCACTAAAATGATAAGCTTGCCAACAGGTTTCAAACACCCATTCTTCACATGCACAGCCACCCCACCCCGAATTTCATAAAAAAGACTCGTCATAGAGAACAAAGAAACAAAGGGTTGTCAAAATACCCATGAACAATGTCGAAAAATTCTTAGAACTGGTATTACATGGGCAATTGTAAAAACCAGTTGTGGTAAAGGGACAAAAATCATAGTCGACTTAAGTGGAGTTAAGCCAAACATGTTTTGATTTTTACCCTACATTGAAATTAGTATTGTGCCAACCAAGAGAATAATAGATGTTGAGTTATCCATGTGCAAGTTATCAAGATTCCAATGTGTAATGGTCTCTATGACCGACTCCCCCCACCCACGATTTTCAGGGTTTCATGCATGCCATCTAATACACGTTCATAATAAATCACTTTCCTTCAAATGGGAGGGCAATCTACACAAAAGTAAATTTGTGTTTTCGTGTTGAAAAATAGATCTTTCTTGTTTTAACTTGGCTGCCTGAAATGAGTATGGTGCAATGTAGTAACCTTGGACTGTGAATTACATGTATGTACATATTTATTATTTTTTACTTATTTAATATGTGCATAGTCCATTTTGCCGACATCATTTGACATTCAGAATCTGCTTAGGTGATTGCCATGCTATGCAAAAACAATTATCAGACTATTGAAAGGAAATATAAAAAAAATAATAAATTTCACCCTGTTTTGTCATATTCTGTGATTTATGGTAATTGCATAAAAACTTGATGTACTTGCAGTTAATTAAATTTAATTCTTCACAAACTGTTTGTGATGCGAAAGGTGCCAGGAAAATAAGAAGCTATCCTTACTTTTTTTCAGTTTATTTACTCAAAAATAGGGGGCTGAACAAGTATGTTCAGGATTGGTAGGTTTTTTGATGCGTGATAGACCACAGTTGAAACTCTGGTGTCAAAAATGTCAAATAATTCATTGCAGTATAAAAAAATTCCTATTAAAAATAAATATGTTTATTTCTATGTAATGTCTAAAAGTAGATTACACCAGTGATAAATACTTAATATGATATTCATATTGATATTCCTATGTAATAATCACTACTCTTGTTGCTATAACTCAAGTCTTTGTTAATGTTACATATTCAATCAGCAATAATGTTCTTTCTTTTGTGCTTCTTTTGTAGGAATGGAGGTTTGAATTCGTTGGTGGTTAGTGCATCTGTAACACAAGGTGAAATGAAGGAACCCTTGTCTGTGGATGCAAAAGTTGAGATATTGCTGGAAAACCTTGGATCTGTTTCAAATCTGTCTGAATGCATGTTCTGGAGCATTCAAAAGTATGAGGTAAAACCTAGTACGGGGGTTCTCAAACTATGCTCCACCACCCATTGTCAGGGGCTCTGCGGAGTGGCAGCCCGACAAAGGTTTTTCAAATAGATTCTATGTTAAACTGCTCTGTGGGGAGCCTCTGGTAAGCAGTGATTAGGGTAAGGGATGCTGTGGGAGGAAAAAGTTTGAGAACCTCTGACCTAGGATATTACTAAAAGTTCTAATGGAATTTTTGAAAATTCTATATAAAAAAATTGTGTGCACTAATATACACTTTATTTACACATACCTACTTAACTAACTGCCCATGACCATTCAGTTGGAATCTTTAAATCATCCAAAATTAATTTCCTCTGTAGTGCACTATAGTGGAGGCGCTATGAATTTCTTTTGTACCAGTCAGTAGGGGCAGCGCCCAAAGAGGATGCAAAGGCGTGCGTGCCTCCCTAAAAAAATTCTAAGTCATTAATTTAATTCTTCAAATAAATTTATATCAACTTAATGCCATGGAATTACTTTGAGTCAAATAAGTTTGAAAAGCAGAAATTAGTGAGGTCCCTGCAACTGGAATCAGAGATATTGTTTGAATTTTGGGGCTTCCCAAAATCATAAGGCTCAGAAGCAAACACTACACCTGCCCAGGCAGAAATCGGGATTCTGCTCATATCATAATGCAATGCAAAATGATTTCTGTGCCTGCCAGGACTTTTTATGATGATCTGCCACTGTGCTAATCAGTTCCATTCCCTGGAGCTCCATTTCCATTAGGAATGGGACGAATAGTGATTTGGCAGAATACCGAATATTCAGCATCCAAATATAAATTTTTTTAAAATTCATCGCAATTATGAATAAAACTGATGTTTTTAATTAAAAATTAAATTATTGGTAATTTTAAATGATTGAAATTGAATTTTAATTATGCAATTTATTATTTAAATAAATATTTAGAAAATGGCAATTGAAAGACTTTCATTGCCATGATACTGACAATCAAATTTAGCAATCATATATTGTATTTTAATATTACTTATGGAATCAAATTTCTTTCAATACTTTCTACCAATTATACATCTCATTAAGAAAATGTCAACCATTATTTACTCTTAACTATGTAGCAATGCATCATTATATCCTTGAGTTGGTGAATTTATGTAATTCATACTCACTTCCACTTTATTGCAGTAGCATTATATTTTCAGTTAAGTGTTTTCCTTATCTTTGAAATTCACCCGGACATAACCTCTTTCACAGAAAGGGATATACACCACACAATAAAATGTATAATCAGTAAATTTTTAATTTGCACAAAAAATTCAATTTGATTTTTAAAAATAATATTGTTATGCTTAGATTTACACAGATATTTGGCTGAATACCTCAGCATGGTTCAGCTGAACCGAATATTTTGCAAAAGGGCCAAATAGGCAGAATACCGAATAGTGGCTGAATATTTGTAGCATCTCTAATTTCCATTCAGTGGAAATCTATTATTATAATAAACTAGCTATAAAACCCGGTGCTGCCCGGGTTTTCTTTAATGAGGCTTTTTGGATCACGTGATATCTCCCTCTTTCTTTGTGTCTAAGTTAACTACCCCATAATTAATTTCAAAATATCTTAACCCACATGAATTTATGCAGTTGAATATCAAAAGACAATACGGAGACATTAATTTTCATGCTTGAGAAGATATAAATAAAAAGTTGAAATCAATGATATTGCACGAATATCCTACTCAAAAGTATGGATTGGGCTAATTACTTCATATTTATTCTCCTGGGCTTCGTATATCTCTAAGCTTAATATTTCAAAAATCGAGAATTCTATACAATTTTTTAAATTATTGATGTGACAGAAAACCCCACCAAATTTCAGCATTTCGACAGTAAAATCGACAATTTTAACACTGATTTGTATGAGGATCACCCTTGATGATCCTTGAAAGCGATGCTGATGATGACGTCTATTCAAAAAGCCTCATTAGTGGGAGTATTGAAAATGTGGCAAACCATTATAAAAAAAGGCATAAACTATTATACATATACTGGCAGGGGTAAAGAAGTAACAAAGGCATATACACGTCTGAATCGCGTTGCTAGGGAACCACGGAAACCAAAGTAAACGTTTGGAAAGTGATTGTTGAGGTTCAAAAACCATTGTTGCCGACAGTTCTTTGCCCATTTGGGGCATTTGCCCTGCTCTGATGAAATTTTAAAGTAGTCTATCGTTCAAGTCAGGTCCCATTTGGTATATATGCAAAATTTGGTGACGATCGATCTAAAATTGTAGATTTGTATAGAGAACATAAAGACACACTGAAAATCAATTTTATATATATAGATAACTGTATCTCATCCAGTTTATGACAAAAAACCCGCAGTATTCTGGGTATTATATTTTGATCTAAAATTTTCATTTCACAGGAATACATGGGATGATTTCGGCTGCCAATTAAAGGACTCAAACGTCACTCACACATTATGTGAATGCAGCCACCTCACTAATTTTGCAGTCTTGACGGATTTCCAAGGCCTGATAAGTGATGTTGGAGAGGTTTCTTTCTATTACGTAACTGTGATCGGGTGCTCTTTGTCCATCATTTCTTTGGCCATATGCATTGCCGTTTTCTCTTGCTATGGGTAAGTTTTATATCAGAAAAGACTAGTTCTATGCTTACACATGACTTCTTCCTTTCTTAAAAAAATAAGTGACCATGACTCAGTTATGTAGAATGCCAGAACTACAAGGGTCTACACCTCCTTCTTCTTAGGGGATCATTACTAGCATGGTGCATGGCAGTAGACTTGACTTTGATGCTTCTTCTCTAATTTAGAAAAGATAACAGAAAAATTATTTAAAGATTGGAGAGATGACTTTGGCTACACACTTGGCAATTATGCTGGAACCAACCACGCCATACTTCCTTTCAAGCCCTTTACTATCATCTGAAATCTAAAATCATGTCATCATTCAGAATAACAGTACTCAGTGGCATTCATTCAATGACTTTCTTTTTTTTGAATCAAAAACATGTGTGTCCTTCAAAAAAATGTAGAGTGGAAAGTTTAAATCATGGGTGTGTAAATTTTTCGGCCTGTCTGCAGGCCATGATCTCACAAGGAGGAGGACACCCCCAGGATTATATTTACTTTTTTTTTATATGTGGAGAGCTAGATCATTTCTTGGCTAGTCAAATATCACTGAAAAACACTGTTAGAATTAGTTTGAACATGTTTAACTGGTGCTGAAGTACTTTCTGCTCAGTTGTTATTGAATAAGAATAAATAACGCATTATGCATTTTTGTTGTTATATGCATCATATTGAACCATGCATCCATTAGCATATTTAAAAATGATGATACTGTTTGTTTTCTTAATTGCTTTGTGGGTTAGAGTTTGTGCACTGATGGTTTAAAGCAGCAGTTCCTAAATACTTTTAGTTCTCTACCCCCTTGGAAATCGTGATGTCTGCCATGGACCCTTATTTATAGCAGAAGACACTACAGCCATCTATCGGCAAGAATGTTCCCAAACAATGGGGGACATTCTATCCAGTACTAGTAAATGTGCTGCAATAGCAATGTCATCTGCTGGACTGCAAACGAACTAGAACAGTGTTTTATACTCATATCAAGAGATGTCACCACACATGCAATTTTTGTCAAATCATAACAACATTAAGCCAAGTTTTTTTTGTGCAGAAAATCTTTCATATATTGGGAGGGTTGGCTTATACACGGGTCAGTTTTTGAGGGAAAAAATTCAACTTGAGTTTTATCAACCTCTCCTTTATAGCAAAGTGCACTAATTCTAGTCCACAAAGTGGGCTCAACTCAGCTCACAAAAACAAAGCTGTGCTTCAGCGAGAAGGGGGAGGGTTCTGGTCTATTAATACACCGAGACCCCCTACAAGTTGGACAAAATTTATGGCAATGGCTATGCAAGATTATCCAAGGCCCCTCCTGCACCAAGAGTCCTAGAGGCAGTGCCCAGGTGAACACCTGCATTCAGATGGTTCTACGTCATACAGTTTCTAAAAAAAAAAGTATCAATCCACTCAGCATAATAATTGCAACAGTTTGTGGCCCGCGAACGGTAGCCAGACAGCAGAGTGAACATTTTGTTCAACCATGAGTTTTTGCCTATGCTGTAGCCATTGATATGATAGAAAAACATTTTAATGTGGCTTGTAAAGTTTAGAGTGAGTGTAGGGGGAATATTTGGGAGATTTTGAGAGAGAGAGAGAGAGAGAGAAAGAGAGTGTGTGTGTGACTGACTTATGCATAAGTATATAAAGTTTATATTTTCAACTTGGTAGGTAGCTAATTTTTTTCATAATTATACAATGAGATCGTGGGCCTCTGGAAGTCCAGGAACCCGAATCGGAAATCTATGGTTTAGAGCAATTTTTACCCTGAAGGATATTGGGCCTGCAAAACTGATGATTGTTCAGAATTGATTCAGAAATTTGAATTTACTGATGATCAGGTTAATTGAGGTAATATTGTTATTAGAATTTTTGTATGATTATTATTTTGTTTGCTTTTGAAAAGTAGAGAATGTGGCTGTCCCACAATTGAACTTTAGTCATGTGACTCAATACAGTTTTCTTTGAAATCGTTAATGCATTATGCATAAATTTGCCAAGAAAAATAAGCCAAACAGTTTTTATGCATATTTTGATTTTCTGCTCTTCCTCAGGAATCTTCAGAGAGGCAACAATAGCTGGAATGTACGATACAGCATACACCGGAATCTGTGTTTGACATTGCTCATAGCAAATATCATTTTGCTGGTTGGACTGAATCAAACTCAAGACAAAGTAAGTTATTGCTGATCAATATTCTGGCGTAGCCAGGGGAAGCGATGGCTCCTCCAATAAAATTTTGCCTACATTGGTGCCTGTTCTCCTAAGCGATTTTTTTATCTTCCAAAAAAAAAAAAAAAAAAAAATTGAAGACTCCATTTTCTGTCTTTATCGGCAGAAAAAATTATCAACTAAGTGGGAAAAAAACCACACGTCTTTCAAAATTGACACAAGTCAAAAACTCTTGCGTTGAGGAAATCTCGAAAAACTGTGAAGTGGTAAATTAAAAAACATTTACATGACTAATAATTTAGCATCTGCGAACAGGATTGTAAGCTAAATTTGGTAAACTCTCGATGTTTGATAGAGGACTTCACCTGATTGTTCCACTGTGATAACTCAAAAATATAGTTTTTTGACTTGAGTCACTTTTGAAGTACATGTGCGAAATTGTTTGAGAGAAGAGAGAAAAACAAAAGGATAATTCTTATCACAGTTTTTCAAAATTGTATTCAAGTTCTTTATCAAGTTTTCTATCTATAGACACCTTGGCTACTACTAAACCACACATGCACCTCATCCATATTCTTCTATGGCATTTCTAAAGAATGAATGCATGTTTGAATGTGCATGTATATGTTATAAACCTAACGTGGAGTTTGTTTCTGTGTAATGCTTATTATAGTGCTGCCATTCCATCTGCTATATATTTTTGGAGTTATGAGGGAAGTGTAATGATTGAATATACTTGTATTTGTACTGTTGTAGGCCTGTCGGGCCTGAATTTACTTGATGGGGCCCAGGGCAAAAGTGGTATTGGGGGGGGGCCTGTTGACTTTGGTTGAAGAGGTTTAATACATCAGCAAATGCAGTACAGTCAAACCTCGTTAGTGCATCACCCGGTTAACACGTTACTCCGCTTACCGGGTCACTTTTTTGGAAGTCCCAATTGTCCTCAGGCAGGAATTGGCACAACTATGGCTTACTCCGTTTAACGAGTCACTCCGCTTACGAAGCCATATTTTTGCTCTTCCAAGAGTGACACATTAACGAGGTTTGACTGTATATGTTTGTAAATACGTCATAAAATGATATGCACTATTTTAAATGAGAAATGTAAAGCAAAATTCTCCATAAAATATAATAAATGCTGTTTTCACACTTTCATATGAGCAAAATCATTGATAATGTCATTAAAATATAATTTTTCACTTATCTCAGCTTCAATACAGAATAAAGCTAAAGATGACAGTTTTTCTTGTAACCGCTGTGGTGGTCGAGTGGTCATAGTGACGGACTCGCATCGCGAAGATCCGGGTTCGAACCCCACCGGCACCACAGTGGTGGTCGGCTGAAGTTGGTTTTCTGTGGTTCCCAACTTCAAGGCGCGAATGCGAGCCGATCTCCCCGTTAAAAAGTCTCGCCACAGAGAGCAACAGGCCTACAACGTTATAATTATTCAATCATTACACTTCAATCACAATTTGAAGTATAGATGGCAGCACTGAAATATCAGACACAACACTAGCACACACCTCAGACTGTTAGGTGCACTCACTTTCTTCCAGACTCTGCCATGAAGCTGGGCTGGAAGAGATCTCGGCAACGGGATAAGTCCGGTGGCAGAGACCCTGGCGTTCATTCATTCAGTTTTTCTTGTAAAACACTTGAGCGAATTGATGATTGTATGAATAATTGTATTCATAAGAAGAATGACCTTTTTCTGAAACATTTTGATGTTGGTGATGTCAATGATGATTCAGTGCTGTCTCGCCATTTGGAAACGTCTCTTCTAAACCTTTAGCGTTATTTAACATTTGTGGCAATGTGCCACGAACCTGAACCAAGGATGAAATTATTGCAGTTCGTCTGAAAAAGTGTTTGCAAGATCAGATGCATAAAGTTTTGCATTGCAAATATACAGAATCTTCACGAGGTTTTGAGGATTTCATGTTGGTTAAACATGCAAACTTTCTTGTCATCGTTTCATAAATCATTTTACGGTTAAAAAGATGTGAAATTGATTAACTGAACAAAAGACTGTGACATATTGAAACATATTTTTTTGTGGAGTTGCATTGCACCTGCTGTGTAAAGTCTATTACTGATTGGTTATAATATTAAAATTGATATTCAATAGGATTTGCTGATAATGGGCACTTTGGATATAGTATGATTTAGGGAAAATTCTTCGATTTTCCAAAATTTTACCAAGTAAAAACTATAACAATTTGTGTAAAATAAATACTATTATAAATTCAGGGGGGCCCCTTAAAAAATGTGACCCTGGGCAAATGCTCATGTTGCCCATGCGAAACTCTGGCCCTGAGGTCTGTTGTTCTCTGTGGCGAAACTTTTTAATGGGAGAATCAGTTCGCATTTGCACCTCAAAGTTGGGAATCATGGGAAAACCAACTTCGGCCAACCACTAACTACGATCACTTTGACTAGAGTTTCATCTCCTCAAAATACCGCCTTAACTTTTACCCACGTTGTTGGATAATTTTGCCAGTTGTGGCCTCAGTGTTTGTATTTGTATAAGTATATGTTAAAATATTATTTAAATTTTCAAAATCAATGAAAAAATTAAAATTAATTTAATCTATCGAACACTAATTAATTTAATTTTTGAAAATGAACTAGAAATAGAAAATAAATTGAATTCAATTTTTTTATTGAAATTTGAAATACTCTTTCTAAACTTGCGCCTAAATCAGGAACTCAAAAAAGGCTCCTTCCCAATCATTACCATTGACACACTCTGATCTTTAACACAGTTTTTGCTCCCACCTTGTTGCAGGACACGGTAGAAAACATAGTGAATGTTTCTTGATTATGTTGTAGGTGTTTGTTTTATGCTGGCATTTTCATAATCTTTCCATGGATTATATGAAATCATATGATGCTAAATTATAAATAGTCATTTTGTTCTTAACTGACTTTTTTTTCCATTCAGCAAATTTTCTTATATTTGACAAGTACAGCACCATCCGTTAGTAAATTTTAGGCATTTTTTTGCATTCGCCAAGTGATTCTGACCAGTGGTTCTAATTTTTTAGCATTTTAAAATCAAAACTTTAATTATAATCACCTTTCCCAGTGCAGCTGTCATTTCTTATCAAAATGAATCAAACATCAACTACAACTGTTCATGTTGACGGACACCTTTGGCAAAGTGAGTCAAACACTTAATTCAGCTCTCAAATTGTTTAATGCCATTGGAATGTACATTTTTCCACCTCATTATGTCTTTCACGATAAGTCTTGTACAACATTTCAAATGTTCCTGCTCCTGATTTTTTTCAGCCAAAAGCAAAATTTTACTGTGTATCTCTGTTGTACTAAGTTGCTAATTTTCTTAGTAAGTGAACAATGGCCAACCCTTCTTTCTTTTTTTTTTTTTTTTTTGTGTGGTAAAGTAGTGGTTGGACTGCTGCCTGGTACCAGTATCCAGTACCTGCCATTTTATAGCAGTGCATCCTGCACTATTCTACGACCTGTACCAGTTTGCACCAGTCATTCTACAAGTCCTATTCTCTGAAACAATCAAACTTTTACAAACATTTTTTACATGCAAGATGAGATGCGCTCTACATTTTTTGAGATTCTATTATTCTTACTTAAGCTGTCAGGTGCCTTTTCTGACCTTGCTAAATGGATTGAGGTTCATGGTCTTACTGTGACCAAAAAAAATAAACCCCCAAAAAACCAAAAAAATTTTTACTGGTTTCTGTTCAAGCATTGCACTTCATCAGTCAAAGCATGATCTAGTAACCTTTTCATTATCATCATCATTTTGCCATCTGATGCCAACAGCGTGACTGTGCACTACTTGGCATGTGTGTGTGATCTAACTAGTTGCTCTGTGCATGATTTAGGAATATTTTACTGATAGTCTTAAGACCTAGACCTTTTCTGAGAAGTATTATCTCTGTATTTCCAGATCATATGTGCTATCGTTGCAGGACTTCTGCATTATTTCTTCCTTTCTGCGTTCAGTTGGATGTTGCTTGAGAGCCTTCATATTTACTTGCTTCTGGTCGTCGTGTTCGCTTCAAAGAAGACACACAATGGAAAGTACTTCTTGTTTGGTTATGGTAAGGAATTTTTTCCCCATCTTAATCACATAGTATATACAGTATTACATTCATTGTCTCTTTTTTAAGAATTGCCATTTATTCAATATCGCTTTCTATTCAACTAGCACAAAATTTTGAAGGATTATTACTGATCCAATCAGAGGTGGCAAAATGAAGAAAACGTTGGGAGAAAGTTGCCAGTTCTCTCGTATATGTAGGACTCTAGCCTTTATCCAGGAGAGGGAGTGGTACATTGCATTGCATATTAATAAATTATTGAGGGGGTGCTCAAATAGCCTCAGTCCGGAGGTTCTGGCACCTATGGATCCTGTCAGTATTAGCTTCATCATGCAAAACTCTCTACTACTCTTACAGAAACATGTTGACCATCCGATCCATCCTTGTCAGAATCTTTCCTGGAATATAGGTGTAACAGGAAGAGTGATTAGATGGCTTGCAAACTAATTTCTATTGTAGAAAGCTCACCCCCCCCCCAAACCTTAGCGAGTAGTTCACCTACCTTTTTGATGTGAAATTTTTCGCATGTACATAAAAAAAATAATAAGGTAATGCCACTGTTTGGAATCAGCAATGAACTGTGGGTTTGGCCTAATTAGTTCTTGTTTGCAGGAAATTTTGCTACAGAAATGACCAATGACAGAGTCCAAGTTTATATATACAAAATACGAACGACTGGACACCAAGTGGAGATGAATTTCAGAAAGAATATTTATATGCCTCTACAGCAGTGATTCCCAACGTGGGCGTTAACACCCCCTGGGGGACGATGAAATGTTCCATGAGGGCGGTAAAAGCTACGGGTATAACATAGGATCCTATGGGTTAGATTGCGTTAGGGGGCGATGAGAGAAAAAAATTCTGAAGAAAGGGGCGATGGGACAAAAAAGGTTGAGAAACTATGCTCTGCAGGAATTGGACTTCCGTCCCCTTTCAGTCCTGGCAAGTACTCTATCATTAAGTTACAGAGGACTGGATGGCAGTTTCGTCCGTTAGAGCAGTGGTTGCAAAGTGTAGGTTTCGACCCTCCGGGGGCGGGGGTCACATCAATTACTCAGCTGAGCTTAGGGCAACATAATACTCTTCAAGATTACTGTTGTGACGTGCGCCCTCTCTGGCTCTTGAGTCATATCGCATGCTCACATGTGTGTCAGATATTCTTATATACACCTGTATAATACTATGGAGTCTGCTTATTCTTGCAACCGTTGGTCACGTACAATTTCGCTCTCAAGTTAATTCAATAAAATGTTAATTATTTGTTAACTTGTGGTCATTATTTTATGCCATGAAATAATCGAATGATGTCAGATAGCTAAACTGATGACCCTGCTGGATGTATTGTGATCTATGGGGGAGGAGAGTATTGCGGTGATGCAATACTCCTCAGGAGTATACTTATGCAGGGTGACTCCGGGAGAATCACTGATTCCAAAATTGTGTATGTCTTAAATATTAAAAACACTGAATGATAAATAATATATGTTGATATAATGTAGAAAATTTCTACATTTTAGAGAGAGAGAGCATTTTGAAATCAGATGATTTTTTCGTAATCACCCTGTATATGAAAATCAAGGAGCATACATTTCGCTACATTTCCATCTTGCATAAGGAACACTAAGGATATCAAAAAACAAAATTAATATTTATATGATATTTTACAAAAATATTGAATATGGTTGAAAGTCAATATCGTTTAATTAAAACCAAGACTAGCGTTCTGAAAAGTGCTTTCGGAACAGTAAATTTACTAGCAAAAAATTGGAATGTTCCGGTCTTCCAGGACATATGATAAGCCTATGTAGGGGGTCAGCCATAATTTTCTTTTGGTCGGGGAGGAGGGGGGGGGTGCACTTCAGAAAGTTTGGGAACCCCACTGCCTTAGATCTTTATATATGTATGTTGAATAGAAACTGCACGTGGGGACAGCTTCCTAACTCAGCTAATAGTTCTCAGCGACAATAACAGCTGATAGCACTAATAGCGCTTTTATACTTTGAGCAGTGGGGATTGACATCATTTCTATTTGACTCTAAGTTTGCCTGCAAAATACCTTTGTAATTAAAATCCCACATAATTGCCATCAGTTTGGGGGGGGGGTCATCATTAGGCGCACTAAAAAATCTATTCCTCTATCTTCATAGAGAACACAAAAGATTATTAACTTGTTATTAATCTATCAACTGACCACCAAGAACCATTGTCCACAGGAATGAGGTCATCTGTGTTTACCACGTTGGATAGAGAAGAGAAAGGGATATCCAGTAACTCAAATCTTTATCAGGCTAAGGCAGGAATCATTGGTCCTCATTCAAAGATGTGTCACAGATCTTGTGCATATACTGTGTAAGCAGGATATAAAATTGCATCTACTATGGTTTTACTCTAGCGCCTAGTGCATTAGAGTATTCCATAGTTTGTTTCACTTTTTTCTGATGTAGAGGATGTATAGCATTAGTGTTGTACCATATTTTCCTGTGTATAATCCGCATGCGATATTTGAAGAAAGGAAAAACAACAATGTATAACCTGTGGCTGCTTATTATCCTCAGGATTTAAAAATAAAAAAATAGAAACTTAACTTGTGTTTCAATAATAAATCCCTTGGTATGCTAATTAATGAAATTTATTAACGAAGCAATAGCATTATTCACACACAAAACAAAATTTACAGTTCAGTCAAAAACCTTCAAATTTTGACTCATCACAGGCTGATACCATATTTTTCTGCAGATTGTCCACAGTGGTAGATAATCTGCATTTAAAGAAAAATGTTTAACCACTTACGGAGGAAAATACAGTAAGTGTTCATGGATTGAAATTTCCTATGTAAAATACTGGATGCAAATTGATCTTGATTGATGTCTTGTTTCAGGTTTTCCTCTCGTCATTGTGGGGATTACAGCTGCCATTCGACACGATGACTACGGTACATCCAAGAGGTATTTTCATTCATATAGTTACAATGATTTTTGTGGTGTCCTATTCATTTTTGGAACTTACTTTCAAACACAAATTCCTGGCAAAACATTCCTGTTCCCTCTAGCAGTTCTTGGCCTATCATCACTATTTAAGGGCAAATTGTGTCCTTTGATTCTTCTAATGTTAGTGGCTTTCCTTGTATGTGTGTGACTTGTAGTCTCATAGAAAATAAAATTGCATATATGTATATACAGTCTAACTTGGTTAATTCTAAGTTCCGAGTCACAGGAAAAAAGTTTGAATTAACCAGTTAACCTATCCTGGATCTGTAAAATTGCTACGAATTGCAACTTAATCATCAACATTCACATGGGATAATAATTATCTATTAAAATTTTATCACCTGTTTTCCAAAACAATTTCCCAAATTTTTATAATTTATGAATATAGTAATCGATCACAGCTGCTACATTATTCCACTGCTCTGGAATCAGCATCACTGCAGAATTTCTTGACCATGTTCAAAGTCTGATTTGCAGAAACAGATCATGATCATTTTTTATGAAACTGTTTTCTAAATTTTGCTTATCATTCTTATGCTATCAATGAAATATACTTTCATTAGCGTATTACAATTCAAACTTTCTGATATTTTCCATACTCTTAATGTCAACTTCATAATACAGTGAAACTATATGAAACGGAACGTCAACAGACTGAAATAATATTCCATTTTAGACAGATTTCCGTTTTTATAAAGGTGCAAATAAAAGCACTAATCATTGGACAGACTATATTTTGGATTCCGTTTAAGACAGGTTTCACTGTACGTTTATATTAAAATTTGAGCTTTCCAATATTTTCCATACTCTTAACTTCAGCAAAAAGATTCAGATCCTGAATGTTACACCTCGATCTATAGGTTGAAAGCATAATCAGTATTGAGTGGTGCACAGTCTTGATGCACCCGAGCTGAACAAAGTTAAAATGGACATTGAATTATTAAAGAAAAGTACAGAAAAACCCACTTAATTAGATAATGGCTGAAACACATCAAAGAAAAGATACGCAGATAATGAACAAAATGCCTCCAAATCGCTTATTACAGTAGTATGTGTTCCACATGACCACCACCACTGGGTATAATACATTGCAGGCGAGTCACAAGTTCAGCAACGGCAGAGTGCAGCAGGTCCGCATACACGGTTTACAACGGTGAACTGGTTGTGGATTAGAAGTGCAAGTTCTTATAACCCTCTCATTTGCATATTGCCACCAAAGTCGCTCGTACCAGTGCCACCTATCAGATGTTTTTTAGTTATTTCTTTTCCCTGTGTTAAAAAATTCCTGTGACTTAGCGATACTAACCCTGCAAACCATTTTTTATTTTGGTTATTTTTCCCGGTTTTAATTCATTTTTAAAGTTTCTTTGGACTTTTTGCCCACCCTGTATTAGGTAAAACATTTGAAAATTATGCAAATATATTGCCAGTTAAGACTAATAGAAAACCTAGACTCAAGGGCTTGAAATGTCTAAGCTGTCTTCAATTACATACCTTTAATTATTTTATTTTTTCTCTGCAGAGCCAGTAGAGGGCACTAAAATTTTAATGAAAGCCTAAAAAGAGCCTAAAATTTAGTAAAACTCTCAAAAAATCTTCACAAATGTCATAGCTTCATGAAATATCTTGATATTATCAAAATGAGATCATGAAAAGAAAGGATTTCTGTTTGTGCAACTAAATAAAAATATTGGCTGCAATTAAAGAAAAAAAATTCTCCCTCCCTTCACAATGTACACCCTTCAATCCCGTATATATAGGGGATGTCAGACATTTATAGCCGCCCTATCTCGATGTTTTAGTCATTTTGGCACCTTTGTGTAGAAGCAGTATGATAATATTTTCGTAATCTAAATGTAAGTTCACAATTTTATACTGTAATGTTCCCAGAAAAAAGGTTTTTAATAAAATGTCCTGTTTTGTCTTGGTTTTTATTAATGGATTCCGTGTTTTGTCCAGTTTTTTAATTAGGAATTTCGGGATTTGTCCCACTTATTCACATATCTCATCTGGTCACCCTAGTCTTGCTGAAATCATATGCAGTCAATGCTCATTATAATGACCCTATGTTATAGTAACCATTCAATTACTATGACTGGTACAATAACTCCAAATTGTTTTTGCATAACGATTATCCTATATGTTTCCTTCTCAATATAGCTTTTTTTGAGGCAGAATAATAGAGGGTCATTGTAATGAGCAACATGACTGTATTTTGTTTGTCAATTTTTCACCTTTGTAATTCTGGGAGTTCAAGTTAAGCATATAAGGAAGAAAGCCAATGAACATCAGAAGAACTGAAAGATGCCAGCAACTAGGTGTGATTAACCGAAAACTTTCAAAGATGGGACACAAGCGACTATAAACTTGCGTTTGCGGAAATACTCATAATTTAAGTAACATAATTTTTTCATAAATCAGCTCTTAACAAGAGCGTGTTTGTTTCATGTGTGTTCATTTTGAAACTCCATAATGCGGTTTTTAATTTATATATGGAAATAGTTGCTGGTTGTCCATTGAAAAAGGGACTATCTGGAGTTTTACGGGACCTGTGGCATGCATCTTGTTGGTAAGTTCCTGAAAGTTATACGTGTTTTAGAATATTTCCCTCTATGTACAAGTTTGTTACATGATATCATTTGTCTTTCACCCTTTTTGCTTGCTTCAAGTATCCCTCTGGAAATGGAGGTTTGTGTAAGCCCTAGAAATACATGTGTGAGGCATGTGTACCCCTTGAAACATAATTGCTTGCTGAATTATAGAAATGCATAGGACGCTTGTCGATTCCTTGATGCATACATGATGCTAGTTACCCCAATACAGGCATACAGATGTTTACCTGCCCTCCTTAAAATATGCAGGAAGGTTTATGGGATAAATGCTATCTACTGATATTCTAATAGACTTGAAACCTGCCTTGCATAACAAATGTGTATTTTATTTGTTCACAGATGAATTTTGCAGCTCTCGTCCTCGCTCAGTTCAAAGCCAGCAAAATTAAATCCACAAAAGAGGAGCCCTTGATGCTCATGAAGTGAGTGATTCCCCCTAATTCTGTTCAAATCATGATGTTTTTACAAATGTTCTTCACTATGTAATGTTTAAGGCGAAAAACCATAAATAAAGGACAAGTATGCATTCTAAAGCAAAACAAAGCCAATATAATAAAATCGAAACACTGAAACAAAAAAAAAACGTTTCCTTCGTCCTTGGGTAAAAGCTGTTATTTCTGTGTTTGCTTGGCCTGAATAATCATGAAAATGATGATTAGTTTCTCAAACTTGACTTTTGTGATAAAGGGATCAATAATACAATTGAAAGCCAACATAGGTGAACCCAAAATTGCAAAAGAACCATGGCTATATGCATTTCGGAACTATATTAAGTTCCTTCATCAGTTGCAGAAACAAAGAAGAAAAACTCCTTATAGGGGGAGTTATGCGCTGTTGTAGACGAAAGAGTCGAATTCAAAAATGAACCGGCAACAAAAGAGTAGAGGAGGAGGGTGGAAAAAATAAAATGGCGAAGCCAATCACAATCAAGAACGTGATAGTGATGCTGATGGAAAAGAATAATTATATTGTAGAAACTGTGTGTTGCCAGATTTTTGAGAAGGGTGGTGTGCTAGTTAGGTCGTTGACCAACTGGTTTGTGTTTTTGTTAATGTGGAATGATTCGAAGAAGTCCAGGTCAGATGGTGAGGGGCATTTTTGAATTATTTTGGCAGAAGAGAAGTCAAATTTATGGTCAAAGGACCAGCAGTGTTGGGCTATGGAGGAGCGGTTAAAGTCTTGGTTGGTTACGTATCTTCTATGCTCATTTAAACGATATTTTAGGGCACGTTTAGTTTGGCCTATATATGATAATCCGCATTGGCATGAAATGCTGTAGATGCCCCAGTTGTTGAGTGTGTCAATGGGATCTTTTAGTTTAGAGAAGCAAAGTTTATTGATGGGGGGGGGGGGGCTTTCAATTGTATTATCTAACCCAAAAGGTAATTCATTTCTAAGGGGATCAATATTTGTGGTTTGATCATTCACCAATGGCTGATTGGGTGGCTGGAATATTGAAAATGAAAAAAAAAAGAATGTTTCACACCAATAATAGTTTTAAAACTGTAAATAACTTTTAGAATACAAGTCTATAGTATCTGAGCGTTTCACAGGAAATAGAGTTAAAATTAAATTTTAAATGTAAAAAATTTTGGAATTTTTACCATTTTTATTCCCATGTACGCTTCATCTTCCCATGTTATCTACAAAAAGTAATCTCCGTGATATTTTCTATGTGTTCTTTCTTTCACCTAAATAGGTGGTGAGGGGGGGGTCTGGGAGGTTTATGATAGGCTTAAGACAGGTTTTCTATTCCCAGACCACATAGACAGGAATGTGGGTTAGAACCTATGATACCTGTGGAGGGCCTGGATCTTATAGACATTACAGAATTTTGGGCAAATGATGGGGATGAATCATTCTTGCACATCTCAGGAGATACGATAGTTTTTAAAAACATAGGTCTGATATTAAAAGAGGTGCTGTCTTGATATACGTGAAATCATGTTTGAAGGCTAGAGAGTGTAACATACAGAGAAGTGATCTTGAAACTATATGGGTTGAGGCAATGGCCGAGGTGTTAGTATTTTGTGAAATTTTTATTATCCCATGACACAGTGCTGAGTATAAAGAAGCTGTGACTGTGATTATATAGCAATGGATATATCTATATCTGCATTTTTGCGTCTCAAATCAGCAAGTTTTTCTTTGGCGTTTTTGGTAATGGGGGGGGGGGCAATTTGACCTCGTTGATGATTGATTGACGATGAAATGATCCATATTTCTCACTGTAGTTTTAATTAAATATGAAAATTCTTGGGGAATCAATGATTTGCGAGATCAATAACTGACAATTCTAGTTAAAAAAACTGCCACTTATGGCATAATATTTTCATGATATTTCCTTACAACTCATACAGTCCTCCTTTTTTCAAGCATAAAATCACTGTATTCAGTTTTTTTCTAGTCATAAGCCATTGAGAAATGCGGTTTACTCACCAAGGACAAAAACAGTGTTACATAGTGTAATTTTTCACTTTAAACCATATACAAATTACTGCTAAAATATACATTTACATTTATGAAAATATTTGTATTTGCAATTCAATGTGCATTCGAAACACCAACATTTCTTCTTTCTTTAAATTGATGTTGTGATTTTTATACTCGGTACTTCATGTATATTTCTAATTGTTGACCACAGGAGATGGTTGAGGGTCACGATGATTCTTTTCCCTATTCTTGGAATCACATGGGTGTTTGGATTTTTGTACATTGGGCACAACTACAAGATTGTTGCCTACGTCTTTGCATTTCTCAATTCCTTACAAGTGAGTAATTATGTGATGTTGTTAAATTTGTAAAATGCATTCTTTTTTGTATAAATTTTAGTTTTTGTGTGCAAGACAGTGCTTATTTTTCATTCAAAAGATTGTGTTATTTACGCTGGTAACATAGGCGCCAATGCTTCAGATTTACTTGGAAGCCCTCCAATTTTTTAGCCTTATTAAAATCAGATTCTTCCAATTTTCGTATCTTCACAGAAAAATCCCTCAAAGTCCTCATCATGCTTTATTTGAATGGAAAATCCCTAAAAATATATTCTTTCAGTCCTTGCTGTTCCAGGCTGACCACTTTTTCTCAGGAAAATTATGGGGAATCCTCAGGATTTTAAGTACGAAAAATGGGTAATAGTCACCAAATATGATGCCAAAAGCAAGCAAAGTTGCCAATTATTGCTGAAAGATTGGGACATCGATGAAAGCATCCCAGGAAAACAGGATTTATATATGTAGTCACCTGTTGTAATTCCTAAAAAAAAGTCCCCCAGGTTTTCCCTTTTATTTGTGTGTCATTTTTTCTTTGATGCACCGATATTAATCTGCCCATATTAGTGGTTGCCGTCATCAGCACATGCTTACAGGATTTTTTCAGATTATGTCGCATATTTATCACTTGCAGGAGTATGGCGTGATCATCAGAGCAAAGCAACTCCTTCAGAGTCATACAGCAAAATCTAGATCAGTTGAATACGCAATGGCTGACCAAAAACTATTATCATTAGTTTGACTCATCAAATTACCCTTTAACATCGAAGGTTTATACTTCAAATCTGCGGCCACGTGAAATATTTGACGTAAACAGATATTTGACTTACGGAAATACAACTTATTACGAGTTGACTGTTTATGAGACAATCACAAAAGAGACATCCTTCAGTCCTATAAAAATCCCCCTGATGATGATAGCCATGAAATTTCAATAAAATTAGTTTTGCCAAAATTAATTACGGGCTTACATTCCAAAAATTTGATTTTATTATGATTTGATATTGCAGGGGTTTTTCATATTTATCTGTCATTGCCTCCTCGACAAAAAGACAAGGTCCATGATTCTGACGTCCATACGAAGAGTAAGTTAATACATACAGGGTGATTACTTAATTCCCCTTGCCACATTTTAGTGGTGAACCATTTATCATAGAGGCATACTCCCAACCACAAAGAGTATCCAAATAACACGTGGACCTCAAATATGTTATGTTGTAAGAGGTAGTATAGTTATTAAAATAAAATAATTAACTTTTTTTAAACGGACACCCTGTCCTAAAACACCCAATGAAGAAGTTCTTTTGCCCTGTCTCTCCTGAGGCCAAAAAAAAGGAGGAAACCATGTTTCTAAGTGCAATATTCACGGAGAAATTTTAATTTAAAAATGTGAAAACTGGTAAAGAGAATGGCATAAATCGGGGAAAGAAGCTTCTATTAGTTTATGCTGTTTTCTTTAATCTTTCCTCCAATATTTGAATTCAAATATCTTTGCGAATATTGCACTTAGAAATGTGGAATTTTCTTTGTTGGTCTCAGGAGACACAAGACAACAACTTTCTAATTGAATTTTTGAGGACAGGGTGCCCATATAAAAAGTTAACTTCTTTGTTTTGATAACTATACAACCCCTTGAAATATTAATAATGTATCTGAGTTCCACATGTTATTTGGATAATTTTTCTAAGTGGAAGTATGCCCTAGAATCAACGGTTCTCCACAAAATGTGGTAAGGGGAACTATGTAATCGCCCTGTATGTAAACGTATAGTTTACTCATATAAGGTTTGGTAATTGCATGTGACTCTATTTGTAAATACAAAACAATATTTTAGATATGCTGACACTCATGTACTTTGTCTTTATTTAGAGCACCATATCTTCCAGAACAACTTCGAGCAACCGCCCGAGCAAGAAGAATTCTGGATCGTCTATCCTGATAAAAAACGAAAAGAAGACTTTCACCAAATGGCAAAAAACCTGGAACTTCCTCCAGAAGCCGTGGTCGTCATTCCACTTTGATTTCAACGTGTCCAACAATCAGTCTAATGCTGCTTTGACTCCTAGGAAGTCGTCGTCGAATACAACAAGCGAACAGTTACCGAAAATCGTAAACTGGAACGTGATCCAGGATGCAGACAGTATTTAAGTTGCAAGCTTGAAACCTCCATTTTTTCAATGCTAAACTTTTTTGCATCCCTTACTGCAGATTTATAAAACGTTGACATGTTGAATAATGCGCACCAAAGAAGTGAAATATGTCTGTGCTTTTATTTTACACTGTCAGTGTCGAAGAAGTATTTAAACTGTATAATGCTTTTTGCCAATGCACAATGTGAATATAATGTGAAAATAAACATCTCTCTCTCAAAAATCTGACGTTGGGATAGCATTTGCAATGTCGGTGAAAAGATCTAGCCATTTCGGCTAGTATTTGTGTCAAAAGCAAAAATACCTTTGTTCTGCATATAAGGCATTGTATCGATGAAATGATCTAGCCATTTCGGCTAGTATTTGTGTCAAAAGCAAAAATACCTTTGTTCTGCATATAAGGCATTGTATCGAACCATTCTATTTGATTTTTAAACGAGTGTGAAGGGATGTGAAATAAAGAAATTTCCATCATTTTAAATGAGAAAGTTCACTTCAGAAATTGCTTTTCATGCTGTGAGTAACTTTCAGCAGGGAAAGATTCCAGATTTTTTTTCTTATAACTAACGTATGATTTTGAAATGTATATTGTCCTGGATAATGTCTCTCACAAGCACTCGAGATGGCAAAGCTCGAACCAATTTGAAGACCAACACAGATTTATTGTACAGAATAGCTATGCACACGCATTTACAAGTAGCAATTTTACAACACGCTTAATAGAGAGCGAGTGACTTCTCACATACCAGGGATCTTGTCTTCAATAAAACTCAATGAACTTCTCTCAGTTTAGCTCTGGCAGCGCTTATATGCAGGCGCAGGAAGCTTCTAGAATGTTCTTCCACATTCTCGTGAGATCTAGTCCTTTCTTTTGGCATCGTGACATCTCCAAATCATTGGAGCCGTTGCTAAATCCACCAATTTTGCGAGATTTACCGATAAATGCATTAATGAATATTTACAGGTGAAAGATGACATAATAAATGAATTATAAATAATGATTATTTACATAATTTTCTTAACTATATATATTTTAAAATAGAAAACGGGCGGCCCATTAATGGTGCACTTACCTTACACTATATACACATACAGGATCCTAGAGATTCAGGCCACTTGAGCACATCGGTGATTCGTGAATGTGTATGACCTATTCAAATGAAACTGGTTCCAGATTTCTAGGGGTTTAATGAAGAGAGCAAAGAAACAAAACAAGCACAAGCATAATTATTAGACATTATTTCATATTGCTTCATATACATTTTTTTTTAAAGATCAAATATTGATGAAGAAAGTGTTAATAAAGGTTTTTGTTTGACTGAGGGGATGCAGACCAAAGAGGATTGTCAGAAGAATGCAGGTACAAGCCTTTTCATCGCAGATGGAATTCCCTATCCCATGACAGAAAAAAATTTCAGCAATCTTTTACTTCAGAAAATACAAATACACAAATACAACGCCACAACAGGCAAATTGCCCAACGAGGTAGCTGACTTAAGAACATGACGTAAGCAATCTTCAACCCCCCCCTCCCCTCCCCGATGCTGACGTGATACTTGAATGACCCCTTTCTTGCAAGGGCAAATAGGACATGTCCAAGAGGGCTCAATATATTTTCAACATATTTACTTCCAAAGCTAGTTAAATTCTTGGATACAGTTTCTAAAATTGTTAACTGTGACGTAAATAGAAGTAAATATGCCATATATCATATAGGTGCCGGAAACTTGGAGGGGAGAGGGCCCCCCCCCCCCCACCAATGTGGACTTTAGTCCCTGTGCATACAGGATGAAAGGCAACTTTCAGCTCCCCTTTCCCCCTCTCCCCCCCCCCAATGTTGTAATTCCTTCGTCATCTCTGCCATAGCATATTTCAGAATCTATTTTGTGAAAGTATTTAATGTATACACAATTTTTTCGCAGCAATTATTTTCCAACCCAGGGTCCAACTTTGACTTGAAAGAGCCCCGAACGAAGCAGTCATTAGAGCCAGGGGCGTACGAAGGATTGAAATTTGAAGGGGGGAAGGGGGCACAAGGAATTTTTTCCAGAGAAATTTTTAGTTATCAACCTTCAAAAAACATTTAAATTAACAGAAATTGATCAAAATTGCATAAAAGGTATTTTTTTTTTCGATATTAATTTTTTTTACAAAGTATCTATAACGAATTAAATTTTTGGTTGTCTTGGGTGGGGGACGACAGCTTCCCTCACCACGTACGCCTCCAATTAGAGCCCCCCCCCTTCCCCAGGTCAATGGATCTTGGTTTGTTCTCAACCATATACTGTTTAACCGGAGCCCTTAAAGTACGAAGCCTTGCTCAAATGCTGCTACTCATGCAGAAATGCAGGGTGCCATGCAAGTAGAATCGAAACGACCGCTGTATCAAATAGCGAAATTATGTGGATTGGATTTATTGGCGCAAGGATCAATTTGGTCAAACTGCGCCAAGACATGAGACTAAATAAAATTGAGAAAAATTTGTCCTTTTGTCACACCAAGAAAGTGAAACTATGACACGAATGGTAAATTATAATTTGTTGTAAAAACGAAATTATGTGGCTATATGGCCCCGACTAGAGTAGGGAGCTGGCAGGGCTCCAGTCAGAGACGCCGACGTGAAGAAAACACTGAGAGGCTGAAAGCTGACAGTTATCGCGTAGATATGGGACTTGAGCCCTTACGCAGGAGCGGGCGGGGGGGGGGGAAGGGAATTATGCGTTTCATTGAACGTTTATTAATTATTGGGGTGGGGGGGCCCTTAGTCCTTTGGGGCCATTCAAGTATTACGTAAGCAGATTTTCAGCCATTTTTGACCCCCCCCCCCCGTCAGCAGCCTAGAATATTTCAAATTTTCAAAAAGGGGTGGTTGATGACGTAAGCAACCTTCAAACCTCCCCTCCCCATTGTCATCAAAAGTCAGCAAATCCGAAACCCCCCCCCCCCCCATCTATGATGCCGTAATACTTGAATGACCCCTTTCGTAAAATTTATTATTTATTGGAGCTCAAACAGCCTCAGCACCCAAGTTTTGGCACCCTCTAGCTCCGGGACGACCCTTACCTTTTTTTTCACATTGGAAATTCACTATTACTAACAAACAAGTGAAAGTAACCGATTAATAAGGGATTCTCCACACATTTGTATTTCGATTATTTCATGTTATTTGATTATTTCAAAAATAAGCGCACAGCTTTATGAGAATGAGCAGAGACGCGTGTCTGATGCCACGTAAGAGATGCGTTGCGGCATAACACGCGTGTATGATGTCGAAACAAACAAACTAAAATCAAAAATGAAATAACGGTAAATGATCGTACACCAATATTTGTGGAAAATCCCTTATTATTCAGTTACTTTCAGCAAGTTTCGAAAAATAATAGCTCACGATACACTGCGCATATCCTTCTAAATTCTAACGACATTGACAGCCAGTGTTTACAATAAATTGCCCTGGCAATCAAATTATGAAAATGCATGAGCAATTAATAATTATTAACTAAAAATACTCATATCTCATTGGATAACAATTTGTCGCATTTTATATTTCTATGCGGCGTATTGCATGTATAGTGTCATGTTTTCTGTAAATTTCGTGAAAATTACTTGGAAACTCGGTATGTGTTATAAGCAAAAAATCGTGCGATGAAAATTGCAATTATTGTAGAAAACATTTCTATTTTCGTGAATATACGTGCTATTCTCACGAAAATGCACGCTAGTATTGCAAAATTTCGTTAAAGTTGCAATTCATTTGCAGCTTTTTCTGACACGGTTAATCAAAAACCTTTCTTTCTCTTATTTGATTTTTTGTCGGTCCCCTATAAATGCACTCGTAACGAAATTTTCACTAGAAATGGTGAGTAACAACATAGAGTATATATAAGAACGAAATTTCAGAACGATTCCTTCAGCATTTTCCTAGAAATTCTAGAAAAAATGTCTAAACTACATACCTCTCGTTCTCTTTCATTTTCCATAGGGTTTTGAAATTTTCTTCCTGGTTAGTCCGCCTTCGGATAATCGAGGTTCTACTGTATATCGAGGATTAACTTCAGCGGGCTTATTATTATTATTATAAGATTTTTTTTTTTTTTAAATTTCTCTCGACCACTTCAGGATAATTTGCATTACTTAATGCTGGAAAATCATGAACATACTACTAAATAGTGATCTCTCAGATTCCTCACAAGTTTATTGGGTGCGAGCGAAGCTGTGAAGTAATAAATAGTTGCTATTTTCCAAGAATTTCAGGATAGGAAATTTGGAATTTTCCAAACCCCCCCCCCCCCACCGCATAATTTCTAAACAATGAATAGCATGCGTTTCAAACTTTTTCGGGGGGGGGGCGGCAAAGAACATACTCAATATGTGTATACACTGTATATGTGTATGTCACACCAAAGCCCGAAGGGGCCATCGCAGTTGATCCGGCCAATGTCCGAAATTCGGGCTCTCGCCGTTCTTTTGTCGGCTGTTATGTCGATCCCTATATATGTATCACTAAGATATTGATATTCACAGATTCCTTTGATCGTTGTTGTTGCCGAATTATGGTTAGCTATGGCTAATCTAAATGGCCATAAAAAAATAAGTCAACGTGGAGATATCCCCGAAGGGATCGATATAGGGGGTCGGCAAAAGCCCGAATTTCATGATTGGCCAGGTGGGAAGTGTCCAACTTCGGGCTTTGGCAGAGTAGCGGGCACACACGTCCGAAAACCGAAAAGTGTGTATTTCACCTTGTTTGTTCACTTCTATCGTACTTTTTAAAGCTGGTGTGGGGGGGGGGGGCAAAAAAAAAGACGGGCCTGATGATCAGGATATCACAGCTCGTTTTTGTGATGTCATGGTTAGACAAAAATGCGCACCTGATTACAATTGACATTTCTGTCGGTTGCAGTGTTTGGAATTTCAACCCTAGATGGCATGCCAATACTGAGAGTCATATTAGTGTAGCGACATCTATGATTGAAAATATGTATAACTGCATTTTTGTCAATTTATATAGTAATTAAATTTAATTGAATTTTGTTTACATTCATTACATTGTTTGAATAATTAAATAGAGAAATATTTTTTTTCAAGTATTTTAATAAGTAGTTGAGGGTTCTCATTTACTTTTTAAAAAATTCTTAAAGTAAATGCATTGATATAATAAAAAGTTATTAGCGTTTTATACCAACCGGGACTTCGTGACTTACTTGATCAATACCCCCGTTCGCTGGGGTTTCAGCGATATAGGGGCCGTATTCGTTGCATGTAGAAGATAAATCTGGAGCGTGATCAATTGTGTGTGCACTATTTACTAGGAGCGCATGAGCATTACAAGGATTGGTTCTAGTCAGCTAGTCATGATTACACGCCGCGACGGCATAGACATCAAAAGCAAGAAATCACGTGACTCGGTGAAAACAAAGTTCCCTCCTGGCAATTTGCCTATCAGAAATGTACACAGGGCCGGTCTTAGACCTAGTTGCGCCCGGTGCAAAAACAGTAGTCAGCGCCTGGGGGCGGCGCTGATCCAGAGTGATGTGAGGGAGGAGGCAATTTTTGCTAATCATTACTGTCCCGTAGAATACGGGACAGAATCATTCTACCATATTATAAGACTCGGTGTGTGGTGATCGTCCCCCCCCCCCTCTTGGTTGGATATTAAGGGACGAAGAAGTCGGAAAAGCTTTCTTCCTTTATAAAACTCATGTGAACTTTAAAATTATTCCTTTCAGACCCAGTACTAAGAAACGGAAGGGGCAGGCAAACACCGGCTAAAGTACCGGGCTCTGCAACTTGGGCAGGCCCGTAACTATTCCGAAGCAACTTGGACGGTGACCCGAGCGGAATGGGGGGGGGCACTTGTAACATCTTTTTGTGAGCATAACCATTTCAAGAAAAGTCTGTCCCCGAGAAAGCACGCTACGGACCTGGGGAAGGGGCAGGGTCATCTTAAGAGCATCATGGGCCCCCCTAGCCAAGTGGTTTTTCTGAGGCCCTGCCTAGTAAATTCTAGAAAATTGTAACTAGATCTCATTTTCGTGAGGTCCCTCTACTTCTGAGCCCATGCGTTAAAACGGCCCTGAGAAGAGGTTATTTTTCTCTCTAGATTTTTTTTTTTAACCTCAGGGACTTCGGCTTCAATTTCAACGATAACGCGCAATTCTCTTCCACCTAGTACCTTACCAAGGTGTAAAACAATGCCGTGAAGCATATTTTAGGGACAACGAACCCAATGGAATAAAGCAATATATATTTTGCACCTCACTTTCTTTTAGTTTAAAAAACAGAATGGGGGGCGGGAGGGGTCCATGATTGTGGAATCTGGTTTACAAAGCTGTTTAAAAAAAATCAAATTGAACTTCCAACATACGTTCCTCATTAGTTTCTTGAAAGCAAAAAGATGTCCTTTTAAAGTCCCATTGTGGTCACAGAGATACTGTCTAGGAGCCTCATAGGAAGCTTTACCGTTACTCACCGGCAGGGGCGGTCTTAGGGCAGTGCGACCGGTGCAATTTTCAAATCCACACACACACACGTTGCACTTAGGGGCGGCTCGAGACAAAATCTCTACCCGAGCGGGACCCTTTTATGTCCCTGACTTCCCCTAATTGAAAAAAACTTTTGTTTCAATCTCTTTCCGTTTTGATGCGTTCAAAGGAACAGCGATATTTTATGTCATAACATATCATGTCGGATTTTTTTTCTGCCCTTTTACCTTGGATTTGGCGCTCCTCCTAGAGCGGGTAGAAATCATTTTCCCATGTTTCGGCGCTCCTACTCATTTAGCGCCCGGTGCAATTGCACCGGTCGCACTGCCCTAAGACCGCCCCTGCATAATGTACAGTTCGCGCTCTAAATATTGTGTTTTAAAGATTAAAAAAAAGGATAGAGAACTCATTTAAAAAAGACGGAAAAAGATTGAATTATTTATTTCATTAATATTAATTAATTAATCCCTTTATTAATCATTATTTCTTTCATTACTTCTGAAATAACTGCTTTCATTACTTCTGAAATAACTGCTTTCATTACTTCTGAAATAACTGCTTTCATCAATTCTGGATTTGTTTCTTTCATTAATGCTGAAATTATTTCTTTCATTTATTGTTTTAAATTCCTGTGGATATACCATAAGAAAATAAGGAGGGATTGTGTTAGTTTGCACCGAGTCACGTGATCTTCCGACGAAAGATGTTTGTGGACACCGTTCCGAGCACTGCCAAGGCAAAGATCGCTGTCGTCATGCCAGTAATACACTGAAACTCCAAAAAAACTGGTTCACCTGAAAAATATCGTGTACGGTCCCCGCAGAAGTGCCGCAACACGACGTGGCATGGACTCGACTAATGTCTGAAGTAGTGCTGGAGGTAATTGACAGCGAGAATCCTGCAGGGCTGTCCATAAATCCGTAGGAGTAAGAGGGGGTGGAGATCTCTTCTGAACAGCACGTTGCAAGGCATCCCAGATATGTTCAATAATGTTCATGTCTGGGGATTTAGGTGGCCAGCGGAAGTGTCTAAAGTCAGAAGAGTGCTCCTGGAGCCACTTTGTAGCAATTCTGGACGTGTGGGGTGTCGTATTGTCCTGCTGAAATTGTCCAAGTCCGTCGGAATGCACAATGGACATGAATGGGTGCAGGTGATCAGACAGGATGTGTAAAGATTCCTGTCCATATATCTATCTATCTTATATATATAAAATTGATTTTCTGTGTGTGTGTGTTCTCTATACAAATCTACAATTTTAGATCGATCGTCGCCAAATTTTGCATATATACCAAATGGGACCCGACTTGAACGATAGGCTACTTTAAAATTTCGCCAGACCAGGGCAAAAAACTGTCCGGCAACAATGGTTTTTGGGCCTCAACAATCACTTTCCGAACGTTTACTTTGGTTACCGTGGTTCCCTAGCAATGCGTTTCAGACGTGTATATGCCTTTACAACGGTTTGTCACTTCTTTAATCCTGTTAGTATATGTATAATAGTTTATGCCTTTATAATGGTTTGCCACATTTTCAATATACTCTCAGTAATGAGGCTTTTTGAATAGACGTCATAATTTTATTTATTTATTTATTTATTTATTATATACAAACCTGTGCAAGGCCAGTAGGCTCTAACTCCACAGGTGCACTATTCAAACAATCAATAAAATTGGAAAGAGACGGCAGGGAACATCAGTACACATTCATATACACGAATATATACAAAGAGAAGAATGCATAACAGATGACGCTAATTAAAAAAAAAATCCCCGAACACAAAACAACAATAAAATAAACATGTTTACACAATAAAATTCAATATATAAATCAGAATAAAATACATGTATATATATATATATATTTAAAAAAACACAAAAAAAAAAAATAAACAAACAAATAAAAAATCATCACATGTAATTCCAAATTGAAATAATCAATAGAACTGATGGAAAAAAAAAAGTTATATAAATAAAACAAGCATATATGCACCAATAAAACCCGACATGAACTAAAATGCATAGCACATTAAAAATGTTGAAAGATCAGAAGCGTTGAGAGAGTGACAGATGATGTAGATGAACATACGAGATCTGGTGGTAATTTGTTCCATACTCTTCCAACTCGGCATCGGAAGTTATAAAAATTTAGCATTGTTCCTGGCAGTTGGAATTTTTATTTGTAATGAATGTCTTCTTAGTGATGGTCTGGGATTGATTTCAAAAAATGGAGTTGACTGACCCGTATATACTAAGTTGTGTACAAGTTTAAAGCACAGCTTTAAGTCGGCTTCAAGGCGACGCTATTCTAAAGAGTGGACGCCGAGACATCTCAGCCTTTCCTCGTATGGGCGATGACGCAGACTGCAAAACTGTTTGGTAAATGACTTCTGGACCTTTTCGATGAATTTTATATCTTTCACTTTGTACGGAGACCATATTTGCGAACAATACTCCAGGATTGGGCGTATAAAAACGGTAAATGCGTGCATGAGTGTAGCGGTATCACATTTTCCATACGCCTTCCGTAGGACATAAGAAGCGCGTCTCGCTTTACACACTATATTCGAATAATGTAAGTCGAAATTTCTGGTATTGCAAATGGTGATCCCCAAGTCAGTGTAGGAAGTGAACCTCTGGAGCTCTTCGCCACCCATCGAGTAGCTTGGACTCATTCTGTATCCCCCTATGTGCATGACACCACTTTTGTTAACGGAAATTGGAAGACGATTGACCACAGTCCAGTTGTGGAGACGTTGGCAGGCAGAATTAAGCTCTGTGTGTTCAGACGTGGGAAAAAACAGTTTAACATCATCAGCAAATTGTACTAGTGGAATTGGGTGAGTGTAAAAAGCAATGGCATACGTGAATAGTACAAACAACAGTGGACCCAACACAGAGCCCTGAACTACACCGCTAGATACGCATTTTTTCCCAGAGAGGCAATCTTCAACATGAACCTGAAAAGTTCTAGAGCCCAGATATGACTGCAGTATTCGGCACATCTTTTCTGGCACACCCAAGTTCAATAGCTTTGTGATTAGAAGAGAGCGGTCTATTTTATCGAATGCTTTGTGAAAATCAATAAACAATATATCAATTTCGGTTTTTTCTTCAACGGCATTTGTCCAATAGTCGTGGCAAATTAGTTGTTGGATTAATAGTGATCGACCAGGAACAAAACCAAATTGATTAGATGGTATAAACCCTGAATCGATAGCAAATGTAAGAAGTTTTTGGACCAGACATCTTTCGAATATTTTAGAAGAAATATCAGTCAATGATACCGGGCGATAGTTTTGAGGATCAGAACATTTGCCTTTATTTTTGAAAATAGGACGAACTATGGCATTCCTCCAGGAATTGGGTATCATACCAAAGTCATAAAAATACTGGAACACTGCACTCAAGAAATAAGATGCCTCGTCTCGTAAGGCCCTGTAGAAGCTACCGGGGTTACCATCAGGCCCAGTAGAAGAGCGAGAAGGCAATGCATCTATTAAAGAAGCGATACCTCTAGCATCAAACATATCGATGAATTGGGAATGGTCTTGCATAAGGCCGCCATCAAAATGAACTTCTGTCGCGAACGGTAACAAGTAAGCGTCTGAAAATATGTCCGCAAATATATCAGCCTTAGATTGACTGTCAGTAATTATAGCTCCATCTACAACAAGGGATGATATAGATGCAGCCGAACGTAGTTTCCGTCGAGCGTCTTTGTAGAAGGCAGTACGATTATTATTGCCACAAATCGAACGGAGGTGTGCACTCTCGCTTGATGCAACGTACGCATTGTATTCCTGAGCCATGGCACAATATATTCGTTTGTTTAGAACACTCGGATACCTCCTCAAATTGCGCCAAGCAACCAGTTTCCTCTTACCGATTAGTCGCAGTCTTTTATTTGCCACGTTGGTAAGTTTTAATGACATACGAGGAATATACCTCCAACAATTCAAAAAGAAAGTTTGAAATGCATCGAGGGGAGACATGCGCTTTTCCCGGATAGAACCAAAGAGATCATGTAGTAATAGAGAAAGAGCGTCATAATCCGCACTCCTAAAGTCATAGCCAAGCCTGAATAATTATTGGCTATTAAATTAGGTAGTCGAAAGAGAAATGATATATGCGGTGGGTTGTCACTATTGCAGAAGGGTGGCAATGATCGTATGTCGATTATAAATTCGGGAACAGTGCACAAAAGAAGATCCAAGAAATTCTCTCCCTTAGTGGGAAAGTCAACAAGTTGATTGAATCCCAAGTCTGCAATAGAGGCAAGAAAGAATCTGTCAGTTGCATGTGTAGATATGAGGTGGTATGAATCCCATTTTATGTTTCTCATATTCAGGTCGCCGGCCAATACGATGGGATATCTAACTGTACAATATAGTCTGAGAGCATCGAAAAAACAATGTAAATGTCCGGCATCGGAAGATTTGTCCGGAGGAATATAAGCACAGATCACGAGCACACACTGAATACCGACTTTAATGTCCACAGCTATTATTTCGATTTCAGCATTATTTGTATCAGTTCTCGCCATAACAGCAGACGGGTTCAAATTATTTTTTGCGAATATGCAGACACCACCTCCAGGAGCGAACAATCTATCAGATCTAAACACGTCGTATCCCCGCGGGCATAGCAGGGAATCGGGTAGACTTGGGGACAGCCATGATTCGGATACGCATACAAGAGAGGGATCATAAGTTTCGAAAAATGAATGCAAAGTATACAGTTTATTGCAGAGACTGCGGGGATTCAAAAAGATTCCAAACACATCACATGGTCCTTTAGGTGGATCCGGATATCCCAGTGATCTTCCTAGTCACTCTGGGCCGTTAGAGACCTCTCTAGTAGAAGAGTTGTCATTTGTAGCTTGTTGTCCAGACGAATCCTCTAGAATAAATCTCGGAATTCCAAAAAATTCTCTTATATGAATTCCAACTGGCCAATGAGATGGATCACTTAAGATATTTTATAGTTCTCTTCAGCACTAGTCAAGACAAAAGAAGCGTAATGCATAAAGTTCTTCGTGTTCAACTTCACGCATTGAGTATTCTGGAATAGCCCGCGTACGTCCGATACTGAAGTCTCCACATCAAACCTATTCACCAATAATCGCCTTTTACGAAGAGCTGGCACTACACGTATCTGCGACGATACAGCCTGGCCAACTCTGACGAACATTTGGCGCTGTTTCTGCCAATCTCTGCTCATCCCTGCGATGTAATCGAACTGGGCCTATGGGACGATTAACCTCACGCATGGTATCCCGCTCTGACGTTTCACCATTATTTGGATGAGTCTGAGTCAACACTTGGGCAAATGAAACTGAAGCTGCAAGAGATTGAGGTGTTGATTCCGATTGGATTGGTTTTATCGATGTATTCACAGAGGGGCGGAGAATGCTCGACAAGGCAGAAATATCCGACTGCATCTTCGGAATAATTTGAGTGAGACTTTCCAGTTTGCTGAAACGCTCTTCAAATTTCTGAAAATTATTTACGATGAGATTTGATAAACTACTAAACTCTTGACCAGCAGAAGAAAAATTAGGGCTTACACTCGTAGTTCCCGAACGTCTATTCGAAGCGACGTGAGCATCCTCAAATAACTTCGAGATCTGAGATTTCAAATCCAAAAATCGTTGTCTCTCCGATGCCCTCACAGATTTCCTGTCACAAACTCCCGTAAAAATTTCGAACATTTCATCTAAGCTTTTGTAAAATTCTCCATTAAAAACATTGCCTCCGGAGGACGATAGAGGGCGTTCATCAGGCATTCCTATCAGAAAAAACTGCTCTGATACATATGAATAATAATTTCGAGCTTCTGACTACGACGGCTGTGACTGCATCAAATACAACCAGCACTGTTTGTTTACACCGCCATGTTTATGGGCGGTTCAATTAAACTTCAAAAAATCCAGCAACGGAATTCAGTCGTGGTTCTATTTAAAACAAAAATGTCATGAACTCGGCATTCACCACTTCCGATAAGAGAATATAACAAAATCTCCCCGAACAACGCTGATAATTATGAAAAATACTATGTAACTTACAGAGCTCCAACGAACACGTCAAGCACACTTGTAAATCAAACTCCTTTTTCAATCAGTGCTAAAATTGTCGATTTTACTGTAGAAATGCGGAAATTAGTGGGATTTTCCGCCCCATCAATAATTTTAAAAATTGTATTGAATTCTCGATTTTTAAAATATTTAGTTCGCTTAGAGATATACGAAGCCCAGGAGATTAAATACGAAGTAATTAGCCAAACCTATACTTTTGAGTTGGATATTCGAGCAATATCATTGATTTCATTTATATCTTCTCAAGTATGAAAATTAATGTCTCCATATTGTCTCTTTTGATATTTATTTGCATAAATTCATGTGGGTTAGGATATTTTAAAATTAGTTATGAGCCCGTGAAAAGTGCATCGAAAAAATTCCACAGCTTTAACTAAGGATTTTTGGAAGCTGAAACAGACAGATGGAGAACTTGAAGTTCAGGGGGGGGGGGGTCGAAATACCTGGCGCCCCTTAAAAAAAGAAAAATATATATTCATTTCTACGTTTCTGTGTAAATCTATGTTTATTTCATGAATCGCGCAGGTCGTCATATTGGTTAACTTGGACACGGTTTGTATGTCCCTCAAGAACAACGTGATCCAAAAAAGCCTCATTGAAGAAAACCCGGGCAGCGCCGGGTATTATAGCTAGTAGGTTATAAAATAGGTCGAGAGATGGCAGCAACACATTTTTCCTTCATTCGCAACTACTTATGAAGGGCAATTTTCACCCAATAGGAATCAGCCTAACAATACTAAACTGCGGCTTCGTAGAAAAGTCGCACAATTTATTCACTTTCACACAAATAATTCTACATGTCACATGGATCTAACAACTACTGATGAAATCAGCTCAATCATGAACTCATTGGATGTCAAAAAAGCACCAGGTGCTGATGAAATTAGCAATAAGGCCTTGAAGTGCCTGCCAGAAAATATCATTACTCACATAACAGAAATTTTCAACAGTGCTTTAACATTAAATTATTTTCCAAAACCTTGGAAACATTCTGTTATAAAAACAATTCACAAAGCTGGGACTGACCCACTTATGGCACACAACTTCAGACCAATAAGTTTACTGAGCAACTGGAGTAAAATCTTTGAAAAGATTGTCGCAAATAGACTTACACAATTCATCAATGAAAATCATTTAATTAGACCCGAACAGCACGGGTTTCGGCCTGATCACTCTTGTGTGACACAGCTGGTTAGAGTCTCAGAGTTCATAAATGAAGCTTTTAACAATTTTGATTTAGTGGCTGCGTCATTCTTAGACATAGCAAAAGCATTTGACCGTTGTGATTATGCTACATTGCTTTCCAAACTCATTGACTTAAATATGCCTCCGCATATGGTCATATTCTTCTATCACTATCTTTTAGGTCGAACTTTTCAAGTAAAAATTCAAAATACACTTTCTTCAATAAAACAAATTCATGCCTCTGTGCCTCAGGGCAGTGTGTTGGGGCCACAACTGTTCCTGCTATACATTAATGACATACCTTGTCCCCAAAATGGCATAATATCTTTATTTGCAGACGACTGTGCAGTTTTGTGCAGTAGCAGGGACGCAAATCAGGCCTCCAAAAATTTACAAGAAACCACGGATGAAATAGAATATTGGTGTGATCAATCTGCCATCCAACTGAATAGTGACAAATGCAAATTTTTATGGTTCACTAGACGTCGTAAAATACCGGACAGACGACTTCAAATTGGTACACAATCTTTAAGCCCTGTTAGACAAATAAAATACTTGGGCTGTATCCTCAACAAAAATCTATCTTTCTCTTCACACATTGATCATGTAATAAACAAATCTAATAGAATTATGGGTATGCTCAATCGCATCACATTTCCACAGGCAAAACTTTCATTAAAGAACAAAATTATTCTTTTTAAATCCATAATAAGACCTACTCTACTCTATGCTTCGCCAGCTTGGGCACATGCTTGTAAAACGAATATCAAAAAACTACAGACTATGCAGAACAAAATACTCAGAAGATTTGTTGGAGCCCCTTGGTTTGTTCGCGGAATATGTTGCGAAACAACGGGGTGGGTGGACTGGATACATCGTGTAAGTGAAATACACTAGTCACACAAGGAAACGCACGTCCTTCGTCATCACACTTTATTTACGGGAGACATTCTACTTAACATGTTGCCAAAGGGAGAACTACAATACTCTTCATGCTTTTGGCATAACCCGCCATTATAAAGGCTTCACATTTATATCGTAACACTCCTCCTTGCCAAAGCATGACGAAAGGAAAAATAACGTTGATGCGCTTCATCCTCCTTGCCGGCAGCTGGTTTGCTGCTGCTGCTGGACTTGCGGGTCTTTGGCTCATTCTCTTCCTTCTCGTCCTCTTCGGCACCGTTATCGACGTCGGATTCATAGTTCTTCGATTTCTTACCTTGGTGACCATCACCGTGTTTCTTGGACGGCAAAACTTCATCCTCTTCTTTCTCTCCAATACCATTTCTTCGTCCTCTTTTGTCTGCCGGCCTACGGCCTTTCGCTTCAGTAACTTTGATTCGTAATCTGAATCCGAACCGGTGTCGTCATCACTGTCCTCCTCCTCGTGTTCGGAACCTTCTTGCTCGTCATCTTTAGCTTTTGTCATCGTCGCCTTGCGCTCGCGATTTTTCGGACTGGCTTTCACGTCGGCGGTACCATCCTTGTCGGAGTCGTCGTCTTGGTCGCTTTCCTTGGCAGCTGCATTAGCGGGTCTCTCGCGCCTTTTCCGACTAGAGTTATCGTCGTTATCAGTCGTCTTCTTAGCCGATCTAGCTGCCCGACCACGTTTCCTGGTTATCGGTTTCTCTTCAACGACAGCGTCACTCACTTTGCCAGCTTCCTCAAGAGTCACTTGTTCTGCTTCTTCTTTTATAGCTGCTCTCCACATTTCTGCATCAGATGATTCCATCGCTTCTTCGACGGTGGCGGGATCCTCGATCCGAATATCAGCATTAAACTGCGCTTCATTGACAGCTTTGTATGACACTGGATTCCCATAAAAACTAGTACGTCTTCTTTGTCTCTTGCTTCTTCTAACATCTGGAGGTTGATTCGCAGTGGTTGTAGGCTGTTTCGAATGTCCAACCATTTGCTCTGCATGCTTCAAGTCGGGCAATGCATCCCTTAGAGAGGCTCCAGGAGGTGTCACTTGTACCTCTTGGTCATTTAGATTGACTATTAATTTACTTCCTTTCAACTGACAATCTGTTTGGCTCCTCCTGAATGGAAAAACAGTCTCATCAAACCTCACATTCTTACTGGGGAAAAATATGTCTTCGTCTACGTTCCACAACTTGTATCCCTTGCCTCCTTCAGGGTATCCAATGAAAACGCATTCTTGTGAGCGCTTTCCTAACTTTCCCTTTACTTGCGTTTTATTCATGTGCGCATACGCTTTGCAACCAAAAATTTTAAGATGACTAGTTTTGACAGGTCTTTTGGTCCAAAGTTCTTCGGGTATATCTCCCTGGATAGCTTCAGATGGGCATTTATTCCGCAAATAACTGGCGGTAACGACGGCATCTGCCCACAAGTTGTCTGGAACCTTCGAGTCTAGAAGAAGACATCTGGTCATGTCGAACAGGGTGTGATTCATTTTCTCGGCTACCCCATTCTGCTCTGGAGTTCTAGGGACCGTGAGCTGCCTCGATATTCCATTCTTGTTCAAAAAATCGTCAAATTCACGACTGATATATTCCCCTCCATTGTCGCTTCGTAGAGTAGCGATTTTAACTCCATGGAAATTTTCAACAGTCTTTTTGAACTCAATAAATTTCTCGAGGACTTGACATTTGGATTTCATAGGCTTCACTACTGCATACCTTGAGTAGTCGTCAACAAAAGTGACAATATACCTTGACCCTCCTTTAGATGTAGGCAAGATAGGTCCTGTGACATCACTATGAATGAGCTGAAGTGGCCTCGATGCACGTTTGGTCTCTCCTTTAGGGAAAGGAATTTTTCTCATCTTTCCAAGGACACAAGTAGAGCAAATATTTCCATCTTCCATTGCTTCTGCACAACTAATGACAGTGTCATCCTGCTTCATGAGCTTCTTCACTGCATTCAAATGAAAATGTCCTAAGCGTCGGTGGATAAGATCCTCATGCCTTGAGATATGCGCTTTATAAGTCCTCGCTTCTTCAACCTTATAAAGTCTCCCACTTCTATATGCAGTAAGGATTACTCTATTTCTTTCATTAGGATCCTTGACGATGGCCTTTTTCTGGCTATGTGTCCCCAAACACCACAGGAAAAACACCGAATTCTTCTCTCATTATTTCTGGAGTATCTCCCTGATTGTACGCGAGTTTTTCCTATATCGTCAGTTTTAAGAGCTCTATCACCCACAGCTACGCAATTCGTTTGCGTATAGTCACGCAGTAACTTCTTCTCTTCCACAATCAGACGCGATTTTACCATTTTTGTGGACAGTTCGTTCTCATCACGCTCCAAGTTCAGTATCAGACCTTCGTACTCTTTGGGTAGACCCATTAATATCACAAGAGCGACTTCTCTGTCAGTGAAACCATATCCACAGGACGCTACCTTTCGATGTAAGTCCATCAATCTTCCCAAGTATGCACTTACGCATTCGTCAGGCCTCATCGACACATTAAAAAAGTCTCTAAGAAGCTGCAGTGCGTGTAATAATCCGAACTTCGTGTGAATGTCCCTCAAGGATGCCCAAGCGTCCCTCGCTCTCGCACAGTCCGCGATATCGTCTAAAAAGTCGTCTTCGACCACTAAAAACAGAAACGTGAGGGCCCTTTCATTGGTTTTCCTCTCGTCCTCCCTCAGTTCTGGTCCGTATCCGGGTTCTATGGCATCCCAGCAGTCTTTCTGCACCAGTGCGGCGCGCGTTCGTATACTCCACGCGTTGTAATTGTCCCTATTGAGCTTTGGAATCTTCAATTCCTCCATCTCTGTTAGGCTTAGTTCCGCGCGTGTAGAATTTTTTTTTCAATCCTTTGTGAAATTAGATTTAACTTATCTACTTCCCACTTACCGATGAAACGTCTATCCAGGAGCCTTCGTGCTGATAACGTGTTGCGAAACAACGGGGTGGGTGGACTGGATACATCGTGTAAGTGAAATACACTAGTCACACAAGGAAACGCACGTCCTTCGTCATCACACTTTATTTACGGGAGACATTCTACTTAACATGTTGCCAAAGGGAGAACTACAATACTCTTCATGCTTTTGGCATAACCCGCCATTATAAAGGCTTCACATTTATATCGTAACAGAATAAACATCAGACAAGACTTGGACATACCTCACATATTCACATACATTAAGAAATTAAACAATGAACAATTCGAGCGAATGTTTAGTTCCCTATTCGAACATCTGAGGGAAATTGTTGACTATGATGCTGACTGCTTAAGGAAATATAGGAGGCCCAAACAAATTGGGCGCCTTACATGGGAGAATTTGTAAAGATGCTTTCTTCTACAAATCTCATTGTATACATACTATTTTAATACTTAAATTCTCTCATTCAATTGTATATACTCACATTACTTGCATACTATGTTATATCTATCCACTTTTGACATTTATTCGCATCTATTCGATTTGTATCTTCTCATTATTGAATTTTGTATATACACATATATTTCCCAATTGAACTTGACCTGCATATGATGTACATTTGAAAAAGGTGTAAAAAAAAAAGAGCGAGAAGACTCTTTTTGAATTTTGGATTGTTTTGCTACATAAAATTTGTCAATAGTAAATCCCCATTAATTTCTTATGCACTGAGTTGAAACAGAACTTTATTACCTGTATTGCATTTTTGATGTTACAGCTGGGGTTTTTGCGTCACGACTCCCATGTGATGTTTTTTCCCCCATTCCACTTCGAATATATGTTGCTAGCTGCAGATTGTGTGACCTGCTTCTGTGATGACATTTGCCTGCTTATAGCCAGATCATGACTTTTCATCAATTTGACCAGTTCTTTTTACATACACTGCACATTCATGCAAACACATATCTATCTCTAAACATGTACACATTTTCTTCTTCACAGGCCTTCTTGGCCAGTTTTTATGCCGGCAGTTGGCCCTCGCGGGCTGGGAATCGGCTTAAAGTTCAATTCTGGTCTGGACAGCTAAGACACCGGTTGAACGGCGAATTAAGTTCCATTCAGCTCAGCTCGCGGTAGGGGACGGTTGTGTATTTCTCTCGCTCCAATTTTGAGGTGAGTCACTTAAATTTGTGCGCTTATCATAATGGTTAGGTTTTGCCCCGCTGAAGGCGGCAATGTAGTTGATAAATTTGTGCATATTCGTGATAATTTTACCGAACTTTTGGGGGGGGATATTAGTGATTTTTTGGAAATAGTCGAACCCTGGCTAGTTTATTTTTTCGATAAACAAACGGATCTAGGAGCCCTCGAGGAGGCAGCATGTAATACGTCCGAATTTTTCGATACCCTTCTTGTAAAATATAGCGACTATGCGAATAGTGATGAGGATTTCAGAACCGAGAGAGCAGCTCCCTTCGTATCGGGACTGTGCGAGTTTTTTAAAAAGATCAAAGAAAACCCTTGTTGCCATATTATGGCCTTGTATTTTCGTAAATCACCCCAAATTGACAAATCTCCGGAAAGTATTGCTAAAAGGAAAAGACCCAATCTCTCGACAAAAAAACGACCGCATTCGCCATTGCTTCAGACGACAGTTCTTAGGACTCCATTGTAAGTTTCTATGAGCAAGATGCCCCCCCCCCCAGTCCACGCGCCGTTAAAACCCAAAACGGCTCGTTCCCTAGGGAACCACGGTAACCATAGTAAACGTTCGGAAAGTGACTGTTGAGACCCAAAAACAATTGTTGCCCTACGGTTTTTTGCCCCGCTCTGACGAAATTTTAAAGTAACCTATCGTTCAAGTCGGGTTCAATTTGGTATATATGCAAAATTTTACGACGATCGATCTAAAATTGTAGATTTGTATAGAGAACACACACACAAGTTGAAAATCAATTATATATATATGTATAGCGTCCAGATCTTATTTATGTTTCCATTTCTCGTGTTTCATATTGTTTTCTATGCTGGCGATTTTTTTCCCCCGTAATGTGTCTAACGGCCTTGGCGATTTTTGATAGGGTCGACGGACATGTTTGGCGCTAAATTCGCCAGGATGATATAATGTATATTCATATTATGAATTTGACATAATCATCGTGTCGTTCAAGTCTATCTCCGCCTATGATCACAAAATTCTACTTCAATGGTTCTCAACGCAGTTTCGACTCGCGGAACCCTTTCTGGTATATAATTTCTATGGCGTAGCCCCGTATATGGGCGTATTTTCTATTTATTAATCAAAGTTACCGATTTCAACTATTTCAAAGCGTATAAAAATTGGTAATTAGCCCTTCAATTAATTTTCTACTTGTTCCGATAAGGAGAGGTCAGCGCGAACGCTAACCCCGCTACCAATATTATGCGCCCCAAGCAATCGCAATTTGCGAATGTGGCGGGATTCAGCCAACCGAAGTGCAATGGAAGGCCTCGTCCCGGGAGAGCCGCCTTCTTGATCACGGCATCTCCAGCGCCAGGTAAGTATGCTCGGATTTGGTTTGCACAATTACTCGTACACTATTACCGTAATCAATTTTTAACGGATGATTTTTTTTTTTCTAGAATAATATCGTTAATATGGTTTCGAATAAACTTTTGTCGATTTGCTCAGCATTTTGCAGATTTCGAGAAAAAAAAAGAAAATTGGGATTTTACCACAATATATAAATAATTTTTATGATCCTTTCTCACAGTTGGCTCGTTTACTTTCTTATGTGTAGATGGCGCTGAGTACGCTTGTGAACTTCCCATCTGATCTTTAGGAACATGTATTTATTATGAGTTTTATTAAAATAGAGTCCTTTTTTTTGTCTCTGTAGTCGGTTTTTCTCATTGGGGGGTCTTGGGTCAATTTTAACCTAGATGGAATCGTATTTTGTTTAAAATGCCTTTGTTTTTCCATTGTAATTCATTGTAAAGAGAGGGGTATTTACGTATTTTATTAGTGAGAAATAACTCTAGAACAAAAAAGGACCTAAGATATTTGAAATAATATTTTCCCTCAACGAAATTTAGAGGAGTAAAATTGAATTTTGATGCGTGAATCACGTATCTAGATGCGTATTGGTGACACTGATGTGGACTACTTTAATAATAATAATTCTCCGTGATGGAATGAGGAATAATTTATACTTTGCCAAAGCATTCCAAGTGTTATCACAATTTATGCAATCATTTATCAATGGAGACTAAAATAAATTTGAATAATTTTTTTAAGAATTAAGTCTGCATTGATACTTTTCTTTCTTAAAGTTTACACGATTTTATATTCCCTACAATTAAGACATTATCCTTAGACATTATCAAAGTTATCTTAAAATGTGCACATATTTTTATTCTTGTAATGCCTTTTCTGTAATAAATTTTTAATACGAAAACTACCATTGGCTTACGCCAGGGAAAGGGGGTTGGAGCTGAGATTATGGCGTCCATTGGATACAGCAGGCCGACGCATGCGATATCTTTTCTTTTTTTTTCAATACATATATCCAGTGGCAATAAGAGAAATCACCGTCTTCATCGACGTCGCAAGCCTCGTGCAGAGGCCTTGTTCTATAGGTGGTGTTGGTTAGGGTGCCCAGATAAGCGCCCGCAAAACTGGGACAAATCCCGGAAATCGTTGTTAAAAACCGAGGCATTCATTAATAATAACCGGGACATTTTCAAAACTCTCATTTGGTGAGCATTACAATGTAAAATTGCAAACTCACAATGTATTACGGAAATATTACCACAGTACTTCTGCTCAGAGGCGAGAAAACTAGTAAAACGCCGGGATGGGAGCCATGGTTGTCAGATGTCCCGTATGGACGTGATTGAAGAGCGTATGCCGTGAAGGGTGAGATGCGTTACATTATATACTCATAGATTACTAAGGAGGAAACTTAAGTGTTCTTAGTCTCATATTATAATGTTTATGCTGCTATGAACAGCCGACCTTGGGTATACGAACTTAATGATTCGTTCCGGAAATCCGTTCGTAAACCGAATTGTTCAGAAACCGAAATAGTTCCCCCAGGACTGCAACTTGGGGGGAACAGGCGGGTCTCGTGCCCCGGGCGCTGGACTCGAGGGGGCAAAAATTCCATTCTGAAACCTCTCCTTCAACATTACGAGGGGGCGTAAAAATGCACGCTGGCCCCGGTTGACCAAGCATCTAGTTGCAGCTCTGGTCCTCCCACTAAGAACGAATGTATTATTGATTAATTCGTTCCAAGGGTTCCGAATTTTAGCGTGAACTTTTTCACAGCAGTGCTTTACGCTCAAGCGCATAACATGAAACCGATTGAAATCATTGGATTAACACTGAAACGCTTTTCGCAAGAAAAGACAATCCTAACCTTACAAGATAACGCACTTATATCCCGTATCGAACCAAAGATGGGGGGGGGGGCGCATGTCTGGTTTCTTTAATATCATCTATACGCTCAGTGTCACAGCCCACGAAATTTCTCTGCCTGCAAAACAATCTGGATACAATTCCTTTGAAACTGAATTGATATTTCTATAAGTCACTTGCTGCCAATCGGTATAATCAATAAGCATACTGCCAATAAAAGCTATGAGAAATGTAGTATATACAGTTGCCCCCCTCCCTTTATTTCATTCCCTCGTTACCTACAACTTCGAATTAAAAAAAATGTACGAAATATTCTGATTATACTTATATCAGTAAGAAACGGCATACCATATAACAAATGTTATTACACATTATTATTGTACGGAACATCGAAAAGAATAATTTTTTTCTCATCGGACTCATATATTGGTAGGTATCCCCTTTGCAATCTAGAAATATTAATGACTCTTGAATACAATGGTTCAAAATGAGTTCGGCGTCCTTTGGTTTCATAAAATATTAACAAGACAAAAATATAACAGTGATGTAATAAATTCCTACCATAACATCTAACGTAGCTAAAATTGGAAAAATATCGAAAATAATTCCATTTCATTGTACTCAAGGAAAAAACCGGGACAAACAGGCGTCCAGACAGGGCGAAAAATAGCGAAAAACCGGGACATCTGGCCACCCTAGATAGGGTAGTAAAATCAGGTTCGTTAGCCGAAACGCAATTTCATATAGATTTCTATGGGGAAAATCGTTTAATTCGTTTCAGGTACTGCTTTTAAAATACCAAGTAGAGCGCCACAAAAACACAGAAACTGACCGAAGGCTGAAATGAACAGCTTTAAATTTTGAGAAATTACAACAGGGGCGGCTCGAGCTTACTTGCCGCCCGGGTGCGAAGCCTCATATGCTGCCCCTAAAGGCGACCCTGGTGGGAGGCTCACAGGGCTTCAGTGTCAAGGGGACCTCTAGATCAGTGTTTCTCAACCTCCGGGCCGCGACCCAGCACCGGGCCGTAAGACTAGTAGCAGTGGCGTCGGAGCCGGGGGTGCTGTGGGTGCTCGAGCACCCACACTCTCTTGTAGAACGGGGCAGAGCACCCACAGAATTGATTCAGGAATAAAAACCTCCAATATAGATTTCTGATTTTTTTTCTCCGTAAGTATCGAACACGAAGAAAAAAAAAAAAAAATTAAAGGACAAACTGCCTGTTTTTCCTCTCTATGAGTCTTGAATCTTGCTGGAGTCCCCGCTGCCATCACAATTGATAGAGCCTTTAGGCGCTGATACAGCAAGCATTTTACTGTAGTGTTTCCCCCCCCCCTCCCCCCGCTTTTTCACATTTCTGCTTGTGCCCCTTTCCCTGTTTTTCCTAAGGGATGGAGGGTATCCAGATGCATATGTTTTGGTGTGGTGTCAGAACCCGGGGGTGCTGCTGCTGCTGTGTTTTGCAGTAAACAAAAACCTAACAAAAAATGAAAAATCTTTTTTTCTTCATCCTATACCTCTTGTTCTGTCCTGTTGCTCTACTTATCCAGTGGTTATTCCCACGGCTTCAGGCACCTACGATGGGTATTTTTGGAGCCCACACACGTTTTTTTTTACGATTCTGTCCACGCAGGCAGGGGCACAACTAGGGGGAACCAGGAGGAGCGTCAAATCCATTCTTTAACTTGAGTCATTGATATACTACTCCACCAAACACCAACTCTGGTTATATGGCTATATTGCAATTTACTGCAAATTTAATTAGATGGGTTGGAAATGAAAGCGCTGTTTATCAGCGGTCTAAGTCGAGCTCGTTAGGGGAAAATATCTTATTTATATCCTCTTTCGGGTTTGAACCAGGGACAGAAACCTTCACTGTGGTAGAAGAGCATCTTACCACCCGTGCGTAAATCATTGATATATTGCTGAATATTACTAATGTTGTAGATTTCAATTAATGATTCTGCCAAAGCAGAAATTCTGTCATTTTTAACAGGGGTGTCGGAAGTGTTTCTAAACTGTGGGTCTTTAATTTTATATGGGAAATTTTAATTTCTGTATCAATTCTGGGGGTGCTCGGATCCATGCCACAAATTACTATGGGTGCTTGAGCACCCCCGGCTCCGACTCCACTGGTTTTTAAGGCTATTTGGGGTGAATGTGGACTATTTTGTGTTTATTTATTTTTCATTTTCTTTGCTTGAGGGTTGAACAAGTAGAGTAGTCATTAAAAACTTCTGCTTGGTTGGGGGGAAAAAAAATTGTATTTACTTTTCATGGTCTTGGGCATGTAACTAACATTCATTATTCAAAATTATGGTGCATATTTTGTTTGTAGGTGAAACACAAAGTTTGTGCAACAAACAGTTGGATGCACAGGCCTGTTCTAGGTCTACAGCATACAATTGTCCTCTGTATTTTAGGGCATGCAGAGGCATAAACGATATTTACAATGCTCAGCAAAGAGCTAGAAACGGAAATGCTTCATTTGCCAAAAACTATTACACTGCGCAGAACACAGGAAAATAATTCCAGCATTAATGAAAGAAATAATTTAAGCATTAATGAAAGCAATTATTCCAGAAGTAATAAAGGAAATAATTCCTGAATTAATGAAAGAAAATTCAAGAAATAATGAAGGAAAATTCCAGAATCAATGAAGGAAAATCCAGAATTGATGAAAGAAATGATTCCAGTATTAATGAAATTCAGCATTAACGAAAGTGATAATTCCAGAATTAGTGAGACATAATTTCAGAATCAATGAAAGTAATAATTCCAGCATTAATGAAAGAAATAATTTTAGCGTTAATGAAAGAAATAATTTTAGCGTTAATGAAAGAAATAATTTTAGCGTTAATGAAAGAAATTATTCTAGAATCAATGTAAGAGATAATTTCAGCATTGATAAAAGTGATAATTGTAAAATTAATGAAAGATAATTCCAGAATGAAGGAAAGAGAAAATTCCAAAATTAATGAAAGAGACAATTCCAGAATGAAAGAAAGAGATAATTCCAGAATGAAGGGAAGAGATAATTCCAGAATGAAGGAAAGAGATAATTCCAGAATGAAGGGAAGAGATAATTCCAGAATGAAGGAAAGAGATAATTCCAGAATGAAGGGAAGAGATAATTCCAGAATGAAGGGAAGAGATAATTCCAGAATGAAGGGAAGAGATAATTCCAGAATGAAGGAAAGAGATAATTCCAGAATGAAGGGAAGAGATAATTCCAGAATGAAGGAAAGAGATAATTCCAGAATGAAGGGAAGAGATAATTCCAGAATGAAGGGAAGAGATAATTCCAGAATGAAGGGAAGAGATAATTCCAGAATGAAGGAAAGAGATAATTCCAGAATGAAGGTAAGAGATAATTCCAGAATGAAGGAAAGAGATAATTCCAGAATGAAGGGAAGAGATAATTCCAGAATGAAGGAAAGAGATAATTCCAGAATGAAGGAAAGAGATAATTCCAGAATGAAGGAAAGAGATAATTCCAGAATGAAGGAAAGAGATAATTCCAGAATGAAGGGAAGAGATAATTCCAGAATGAAGGGAAGAGAAAATTCCAGAATGAAGGGAAGAGATAATTCCAGAATGAAGGAAAGAGATAATTCCAGAATGAAGGGAAGAGAAAATTCCAAAATTAATGAAAGAGACAATTCCAGAATTAATTAATTTATTTATTTATTTATTTATTATATACAAACCTGTGCAAGGCCAGTAGGCTCTAACTCCACAGGTGCACTATTCAAACAATCAATAAAATTGGAAAGAGACGGCAGGGAACATCAGTACACATTCATACACACGAATATATGCAAAGAGAAAAATGCATAAAAGATGACGCCAATAAAAAAAAAAATAAAAAATCCCCGAACACAAAACAACAATAAAATAAACATGTTTACACAATAAAATTCAATATATAAATCAGAATAAAATACATGTATATATATATATATATATATTTAAAAAAACACAAAAAAAAAATAAACAAACAAATAAAAAATCATCACATGTAATTCCGAATTGAAATAATCAATAGAACTGATGGAAAAAAAAAAGTTATATAAATAAAACAAGCATATATGCACCAATAAAACCCGACATGAACTAAAATGCATAGCACATTAAAAATGTTGAAAGATCAGAAGCGTTGAGAGAGTGACAGATGATGTAGATGAACATACGAGATCTGGTGCTAATTTGTTCCATACTCTTCCAACTCGGCATCGGAAGTTATAAAAATTTAGCATTGTTCCTGGCAGTTGGAATTTTTATTAATGAGATATAATTCCAGAATTAATGAGATATAATTCCAGAATTAATGAGATATAATTCCAGAATTAATGAGATATAATTCCAGAATCCATGAGTTCAGAATCAATGAGATATAATTTCAGAATTAATGAGATATAATTCCAGAATTAATGAGATATAATTCCAGAATTAATGAGATATAATTCCAGAATCCATGAGTTCAGAATCAATGAGATATAATTCCAGAATTAATGAGATATAATTCCAGAATTAATGAGATATAGTTCCAGAATTAATGAGATATAATTCCAGAATCCATGAGTTCAGAATCAATGAGATATAATTTCAGAATCAATGAGATATAATTTCAGAATCAATGAAAGAAATAATTGCAGCATTAATAAAAGAAATAATTTCAGAATCAATGAAAGAAATAATTGCAGCATTAATAAAAGAAATAATTTCAGAATCAATGAAAGAAATAATTCCAGCATTGATAAAAGAAATAATTTCATAATTAATGAAAGAAATAATTTCCTCATTAATGAAAGAAATAATTTCAGAATCAATGAAAGAAATAATTTCATCATTAATGAAAGAAATAATTTCATCATTAATGAAAGAAATAATTTCATCATTAATGAAAGAAATAATTTCAGCATTAATGAAAGAAACAAATCCAGAATTAATGGAAGCAATTATTCCAGAAGTAATGAAAGAAATAATAATTAATAAAGGAAATAATTTCCGGAATTAATGAAAGAAAATAATTTCAAGAATTAATGAAAGAAAATTCAAGAAATAATGAGGGAAATTTTCAGGATTAATGGAGGGAAATCCAGAATTGATGAAGGAAAATTCAATTGGTAAAAGAAATGATTCCACATTAATGAAAGAAATGATTCCAGTATTAATGAAATAAATAATCTAATCTTTTTTCACCTTTAGATGAGAGTTCCCTATCCTTTTTTAAATCTTTGAAACGCAATATTTAGAGACCGAACTGTACATTTCTATGGGCAAACGAGCTTTGTTTTCACGGAGTCACGTAGTTTCCTTGCATTTGATGGCGCTGCAGTCGAGGCGGCGGCATGCTTGCTCCCTTCGGTAATATATGCTCGAGGCAAGCCTCAGAATCTCTGTCGTCTGCTTCTCTGCAGGTCACTTGTTTTGAACGTCTCCTTGCGTCTTGAAAAAATAACTGAACTGGAAGTTGGAACTGCCAGTTCAGTTTGTGAGCTTGGCTTGTAGGGAACCGAACAAACCGTCTGTCGTCTGCTCATTTGAGAGGATCTTTGTTTTGGACGTCTCCTTATGCTCAGATGAAATAAGTGAGCTTCCAGTTTAAATTTCCAGTTTAGTTTATGAGCTTTGTTTGTGAGGAACTGAGTGGAATAAGGAATATAGTTTTTTTTCCTTTAAAGTTCATCATCACCACGTGAGTAACTTTTAAATTTGACATTAGATGGCAGCACATTACTATAGAGTGGAATGTGGGGAAAATTCACTTTTTACGATCTTATCTGGCGTCTGCAGGTGTAAGTGACTGACCGTATGAGTGAACAAGTAAGTAAATGAATGAAAGAGTGAGTGAGTAATTGACGGTATGAGTGAACGGGTGAGTGACCATATGAGTGACAGAGTAACTGAAACTATGAGGGACTAAGTGATTGAGTAATTTACCGTATGAGTGACCAAGTGGCTGAGTGCGTAATTGGGAGTATGAGTGACCGCGAGTGACTGACCGTATGAGTGATCCAGTTGGTAAATGAGAGTGACTGACCGTATGAGTGATCAAGTTAGTAAATGAGAGTGACTGAACGTATGAGTGAACAAGTAAGTAAATGAAAGAGTGAGTGACTGACAATATGAGTGAACGGGTGAGTGACCATATGAGTAACAGAGTAACTGCAAGTATGAGGGACTAAGTGATTGAGTAATTTACCATATGAGTAACCAAGTGGCTGAGTGAGTGAGTGATTGAGAGTATGATTGACCGAGTGATTAACAATATGAGTGGCACAATGATTGACCGTATGAGTGACCATCTGAGTGACTGACCGTATGAGTTATCAAGTTAACAAATGAGTGAGTGATTGACGGTATGAGTGACCAAGTGAGTAATTGAGTGATAAACAGTATGAGTGACGAAGTGAGTGATCGAGTTAATGACCATAAGAATGGCCGAGTGACTGACCGTATGAGTTATCAAGTTAGCAAATGAGTGAGTGATTGACGGTATGAGTGACCAAGTGAGTAATTGAGTGATAAACAGTATGATTGACCAAGTGAGTGATCGAGTGAATGACCATAAGAATGGCCGAGTGACTGACCGTATGAGTGATCAAGTTAGCAAATGAGTGAGTGATTGACGGTATGAGTGACCAAGTGAGTAATTGAGTGATAAACAGTATGAGTGACCAAGTGAGTGATCGAGTGAATGACCATAAGAATGGCTGAATGACTGACCAAGTAAGTAATTGATCCCCTCATGATAATTTTTTCTACGGGCTCCGCGTCTGATAACGGTGATCCTGGAATCGACTCAATTCTGAGTGACCACAAACACTTCATTTTCGGCATCAAATGAATTTATAATATAACAGCTATACATTGTTGTGTAAGTTGGAGTGTAATTGAAACAGTGGACGCGCGAAGCAAGTGCAACCAGCTTTACAGTTCTATGACCCTTAATAAGTTAGGCTTCAGTTACAGGCGACGCGCCGCTTACTATAATCACGGATAACGTTGTCGTTCGGCTCTGGAAAATAAGTTGGCCCAGGGCCCCTGGTACTCTTAATTGGTCGCTCACTTGATCATTCACATAGTCATCCCTTCAGCCATACATTCCCTCACATCCACACACTCAAATGGGCACTCAACTTGGTGATTCACACCGTCACTTACTCGGTTAACCGTATGATGTGGTAAATCAGGTGGCCACTTGACCACTCGCACATTTAATCACTCGGTGACTCATTTAGTTGCACAGTCAATCACTTGGTCACTCATATAGGCAGTAACTCATACAGTTAATCACTCGATCACTCCTATGGTCACTCGCTTGGTCAATTCACTCGGTCATTCATACAATCGATCACTTTGTCACTCATATGATCAATCACTCAGTCCATCACTCATATCGTCAGTCACTTGATCATTGTCAGTCAGTATGTTCAATCACTTGGTCATCCTCTTGCACACTGATATGGTCAATCATTCAATAACTCAGTCACTCATATGGTCACTCATACTGCCAATAACTTGGTCATCCTCTTGGACACTGATATGGTCAATCATTCAATAACTCAGTCACTCATACTGCCAATCACTCGGTCACTCGTACGTTCAATCACTTAGTCACTCATACGGTCAGTCACTCACTTGGTCACTCATACGGTCAGTCACTCACTTGGTCACTCATACGGTCAATCACTCGGTCACTCATTTGGTCACTCTTACATACAATCATTTTGTCACTCATGTGGTTAGTTTACTGTCAATCACTCAATTACTCACTTGGTTACTTTTACCATCAATTGCTCAATCACTCACTTGGACACTCATACGGTCAATCACTCGGTCACTCACTTTGTCACTCTTACATACAATCATTTGGTCACTCATGTGGTTAGTCACTCACTCATACTGTCAATCACTCAATTACTCACTTGGTTACTTATACCATCAATTGCTCAATCACTCACTTGGACACTCATACGGTCAACCATTTGGCCACTCATATGGTCAATCACTCACGCAGTCACTCATATGGTCAATCACTCGCGCAGTCACTCATATGGTCAATCACCCACGTGGTCACTCATACTCTCAATCACTCACTCAGCCACTCGGTCACTCATACGGTAAATTACTCAATCGCTTAGTCCCTCATACATTCAGTTACTCTGTCACTGATATGGTCACTCACACCGTAAATCATTCAATTACTTACTTGGGCATTACTTTATGGGCATCTTTTTATCAGCCACCTCGTTGGGCATTTTGTCTGTTGTGGCGTTGTATTTGTATTTGGTCACTGATACCATCAATCACTCACTCTTTCATTTACTTACTTGGTCACTCATACGGCCAGTCACTCGGTCACTCACTTGGTCACTCATACCGTTAATCACTCACTCATTCACTTACTTGATCACTCATACCGTTAATCATTCACTCATTTACTTATTTGATCACTCATATGGTCAGTCACTCGGTCATTCACATGGTCACTCATATACTCACTCAGCCACTTGCTCACTCATGCGATAAATTATTCAATCACTTGGTCACTCATACATTCAGTTACTCTGTTACTCATATGGTCAGTGAATCACTCGGTTGCTCATTTGGTCACTCATACGGTCAATCACTTGGATATACACACGGTCACTCACTTAAGCATTCATATAGTCATTTCGTTGGTCAATCATATGGTCACTCACTCATACAGTCAATTACACATTAACAAATACAGTCACTCACTCATACAGTCAATTACACATTCCCAAATACAGTCACTCACTTAGTCATTTACTATATGGTCACTCACTCACTCATACAGTCAATTACACATTCACAAATACAGTCACTCACTTGGTCATTTATATGGTCACTCACTCACTCATACAGTCAATTTCACACTCACTTGAACACTCATATGGTCGCTCACCTGCTTATATAATCACTCAAGTGGCCCCCGGCATATTTTCAGATGGTCGCGGCGCAATTCCAGGCAACTAAAATATTTCTCTGCCCCCTTCCTAGTAAGTAACTCGTCACGTATTCACTTAAGTGATCAGCAGACGTGCCTTGGATCACTTAAGTGATCTACAGCAGTGGTTCTCAACAGCACCGTCTTAACGCATGGGCCCACCCGTGCACGGCCCGGGGAGCCTCAGAAAAATGAGAATTAGTTGAAGTTTTCGGTAATCTTACGGGTAGGGCCTCAGTGAAATCACTTGGCCCGGGGGGGGGGAAAGTTGATCTTAAGACGGGTCTGGTTCTCAACCATTGGAAGCCCGCAGCCCGGTAAATCGCTTTTGCGTAAGTGAAAGGCCCGTTCATGCACACGACTAACGTGAAAAGAATGGAAAAAATGAAACTGCGAATCACTCACGGCCCGGTGTGACTATTCTTAGGGTCCGGTATTGGGCCGCGGCCCGGCGGGTCAATAACACTGATCTACAGCATCTTTACAGAGCACTTGATTAAATGGCCCTCGACATGTTCTCAAATCCAACAAGCTGCTCGATTCAAAAAAGGGCAGCATTCAGTCTTCAGTTTTAGCATGACGTCTGCATGACGTCATCATCGAACGAATGAGAGACGCAGAACGTGCAACGTCATCAATTGTGGGAGGGGCGAAGAAACGAGAAACGAATCATTGAAGAGATAAGTGACGTCATTCATTAGGTGGGCCGTAAAACCGGATTTTTAACTTTCGTTTTCGAGGTTTTAGTGACGTCATCAGATTCAACTCATGGCATCTTCTAATGATAAAGCAATGTAAAACTATTGTTTATTGATGATTTGTTTACTGAAGTAATTATTCTCGAAACATTACCAGTTTTTCTGAGTAGACGCCTCAAATATCCCTCATTACCACGATATTTATTTTAAATTTTTAGAAAGAATATTTGATTTTTGACAGATGGTTTTCCGAGCTCATGCATGCAATGTTAAGTCAATAGGAAATTGCTTTTCTACGAGAACAGAATTGTCAGAAATGTCTTTTGCCGGAATCTTGCTCAAACTTGCAGAAAGAATTGGCTTTTAAATGCAAATTGTTTGTGGAACGTTATTCAGAAATTCAATGATTCATTTAAATAATGTCGTTTCTGAGAAAATATGTAAAATACACAAGCACAATCAATTTTATTCAAACGGACTGAAACCTGAAAAACCAGACACAGTCCCACGTTACTATTCCTATGGAACCTCTAACGTATAGGGAGTGTGCTGGAAACAACCCGTGGTCAGCAGGCGACATTTTAGTCGTATGAATAATAACTAAATCCACTCAAGTAGCGCGCGAATGATTATTATCAAATCATTCGTAGCACATTGCCTGATAGCTTAAGCGACCCAAAGCACATATTTAAGTCACTTGAGTGACCCGCGGCAAGCCCGTGGTTCACTCAATTGGCACGTAGTACTATGTGAATTACAAACATTACAAATTACTTGGGTATCTGTCAGGCATTTCCAAATCACTCGAGAAGATCAGCGTCACGCTTCGAAATCTTTTGAGAGACTCGTAGCACATTTTCCTCCCCTGGTCACGTGGTGCAGGTTCCGTGGACGACCGTCCCGTATTCTCGACGAATAAGTAATGAAAAATAGCACGATTATATTAATCGTGAAATTAGCTGGAACAAAAAACCATAAAAAATGAAGTTTCTCCGTATAAAAAAAAAAAAAACCAACCCTATCGGTGTGTAGAAAAATGTGTCTGGTGCGTCTTGGTGTTGCTTATTCCTTGATATTTGTATATGTTACTGCTAGAGCCCGAAGTGCGGCCACTTCGCGAATTGGCTAATAGTTTTGGCCGAAGTCCGAATTGCAGAAATAATTTGGACTTTGGCGATTTCGCGAAGTGGCCGGAGATCCCTGGCCAAAGCACGATGTGCTGATGTAAGACGGCCCGGTAGGAAGCAAATACGTCTTGGCTTCTGCAACATATAACTATTCCAGTTCATTTTATTGAGTACTTTAAAAAAAAAGTGCACAACATTCTCCTTTGTAACAACATTAAATTAGAGGAAAAATCAGCCAAACAGACACGCATAACGAGAAAAAAGAATTCTTTATTATAATAGAATATAATAATTTCTGAGACAATACAAGAAGTTTTAAGCGTGAACGACGCATTTCAGTAAATGGAGATGGTGTAAAAACGTATTGCAGGGGAAGAAAAGATGAAATGCAAGACGATGACTTTTACGGTCCATCTCAAAAGTTGAGTGATTTGATTGAAAGTTGTTTTGAAAGTTGAGTGAGAAGATTTGAAACTTTTAAGCTCGAAATTGGAAGAAAACAGCTCCCTCAAACATTTAGGTGCATACGTTTCTCGAAGTCAAAAACGAAGCGTTTCATCAGCAGCTGCAGTAAACATCCTCATTGCATAGGCACCGGAACCTAAGTATTGAGGCTGTTTGAGCGCCCCCAATAAATTTTACAAGAAGGCTGAGCTTCCAATAATTAATGAATATACAATGCAACGCATCACTCCCTCTCCTGCATAAGGGCTTGAGCCCGTATATACGGGACAATCAAACATTATGTGGCAATCAAACGTGCCACAATAGCTAAGAATATGATGAGCAAAATAATTCACCACAAGGTAGCTCTATCGACCAAGAATAAAATCATCCTCATAAAAATATAATAGTAATAAAATCATCAGAACTCCCGGGGCTTTAATTGTGATATATAATTAAAGCACCACCAAAACTACGAAATATCGCCGCCTGAAAGGCCCGGACAAAACGAAACTACAATTTCTCCCATAGAGAAATCCCTTCTACGCCGAAGATACGATAGGAGAGCGCCCACACGGGAGAGGTGAGCTCCCATCATAAGTAAGAAAGAAAAGGAAAGGAAAGGAGCAAGCTCAGACCCCACTGAGTAGGAGCTCCGGAGCGACAATAACAATAGAGATAAGCCAGGGGAAGAATTTTGGCGCTCCTCCCATTAATCGCCCTTCCTCTCTTCCAAGAGAAAAAGTTGGGTAAAAAGCGAACCCTCCGAAAAGTAAAGAAAGGGAAAGGTATATATGAGCGCCTGATAAGAGAGGCGAGGAGAGCGCTCCAGGGGAAAGAAAAGAGAGGGAGCATCCTTTCACCCCCCCCCCCAGACTTCCCCTGCAACACGAGGGAAAAGAGATACTGATGAAAATAGGTAATCCCCCCCCCCAAATTAAGGGGAGCAGGGCATGTAATTTAAATGTAAATATATTGGTGAAGGGTATCTTTGTATTTCATCTAATTGTAATCAACTGTAGATAATCTCTTGAATCTTTTTGAATCCATGGAATTTTATAACGTAAGAATATAAACATGATCGATACACCACGGCCCCTTTAGAAGACCCCTTTTTGTAACAATACTCCTTCACGACTCCACCTCGTTCCCCTCCAGCACTGCTGAAAAAGAGGAAAAGGGCAATGAGGCAAGGAAATCTCGATATGAAAACGAAACCGACGATTCACTATCGCGTACCGATGAAACAAATTTCTTTCGTACGTAATACCCATAAGGGAAGCTAACTTTCACAAGGAAAGTAAATTATATTGTATTAATCTGCACTCTAGCCATGGCAATATACGCACAACTCGCTATGCAGTGTCATGTTTTCTGTAATTTTCGTGAAAATTAGTTGGAAACTCGGTGTGTGTTATAAGCAAAAATCGTGCGATGAAAATTGCAATTATTGTAGAAAACATTTCTATTTTTGTGAATATACGTGCTATTCTCACGAAAATGCACGCTAGTATTGCAAAATTTCGTTAAAGTTGCAATTCATTTGCAGCTTTTTCTGACACGGTTAATCAAAAACCTTCCTTTCTCTTATTTGATTTTTTGTCGGTCCCCTGTAAATGCACTCTTAATAACGAAATTTTCACTAGAAATGGTGAGTAACAACATAGAGTATATATAAGAACGAAATTTCAGAACGATTCCTTCAGCATTTTCCTAGAAATTCTAGAAAAAATGTCTAAACTACATACCTCTCGTTCTCTTTCATTTTCCATAGGGTTTTGAAATTTTCTTCCTGGTTAGTCCGCCTTCGGATAATCGAGGTTCTACTGTATATCGAGGATTAACTTCAGCGGGCTTATTATTATAAGATTTTTTTTTTTTAAATTTCTCTCGACCACTTCAGGATAATTTGCATTACTTAATGCTGGAAAATCATGAACATACTACTAAATAGTGATCTCTCAGATTCCTCACAAGTTTATTGGGTGCGAGCGAAGCTGTGAAGTCATAAATAGTTGCTATTTTCCAAGAATTTCAGGATAGGAAATTTGGAATTTTCCAACCCCCCCCCTTAATTTCTTAACAATGAATAGCATGCGTTTCAAACTTTTTCGGGGGGGGGAGCGGCAAAGAACATACTCAATATGTGTATACACATGTTACTGCCAAAGCCCGAAGGGGCCATCGCAGTTGATCCGGCCAATGTCCGAAATTCGGGCTCTCGCCGTTCTTTTGTCGGCTGTTATGTCGATCCCTATATATGTATCACTAAGATATTGATATTCACAGATTCCTTTGATCGTTGTTGTTGCCGAATTATGGTTAGCTATGGCTAATCTAAATGGCCATAAAAAAATAAGTCAACGTGGAGATATCCCCGAAGGGATCGATATAGGGGGTCGGCAAAAGCCCGAATTTCATGATTGGCCAGGTGGGAAGTGTCCAACTTCGGGCTTTGGCAGAGTAGCGGGCACACACGTCCGAAAACCGAAAAGTGTGTATTTCACCTTGTTTGTTCACTTCTATCGTACTTTTTAAAGCTGGTGTGGGGGGGGGGGCAAAAAAAAAGACGGGCCTGATGATCAGGATATCACAGCTCGTTTTTGTGATGTCATGGTTAGACAAAAATGCACACCTGATTACAATTGACATTTCTGTCGGTTGCAGTGTTTGGAATTTCAACCCTAGATGGCATACCAATACTGAGAGTCATATTAGTGTAGCGACATCTATGATTGAAAATATGTATAACTGCATTTTTGTCAATTTATATAGTAATTAAATTTAATTGAATTTTTTTTACATTCATTACATTGTTTGAATAATTAAATAGAGAAATATTTTTTTTTCAAGTATTTTAATAAGTAGTTGAGGGTTCTCATTTACTTTTTAAAAAATTCTTAAAGTAAATGTATTGATATAATAAAAAGTTATTAGCGTTTTATACCAACCGGGACTTCGTGACTTACTTGATCAATACCCTGTTCGCTGGGGTTTCAGCGATATATGGGCCGTGTTCGTTGCATGTCGAAGATAAATCTGGAGCGCATGAGCATTACAAGGATTGGTTCTAGTCAGCCAGTCATGATTACACGCCGCGACGGCATAGACATCAAAAGCAAGAAATCACGTGACTCGGTGAAAACAAAGTTCCCTCCTGACAATTTGTCTATAGAAATGTACACAGGGCCGGTCTTAGACCTAGTTGCGCCCGGTGCAAAAACAGTAGTCAGCGCTGCCCCCAGGTGCGGATCCAGAGTGATGTGAGGGAGGAGGCAATTTTTGCTAATCATTACTGTCCCGTAAAATACGGGACAGAATCATTCTACCATATTATAAGACTCGGTGTGTGGCGATCGTCCCGCCCCCCTCTTGGTTGGATATTAAAGGACGAAGAAGTCGCGTAAAGAAGATAAACAAGCATAAAAACCCAACTTGTTTGATTTAAAAACATTAAAAAAAACGTCACACATTTAAGCAGGGTACTCATCACAAAGGATCTATCTTCTTCATACTTATTTTAATTGAATTTTATGGTAAAATAAGTATATACGTAGTTTCACGCGTAAGGGTTAAACTGATAATAAAAGTGGTTAAATGAAAGTGATATTTTCGTATGATTGCCTTCATATTTATAAAACTCATGTGAACTTTAAAATTATTCCTTTCAGACCCAGTACTAAGAAACAGAAGGGGCAGGCAAACACCGGCTAAAGTACCGGGCTCTGCAACTTGGGCAGGCCCGTAACTATTCCGAAGCAACTTGGACGGTGACCCGAGCGGAATGGGGGAGGGGGGCACTTGTAACATCTTTTTGTGAGCATAACCATTTCAAGAAAAGTCTGTCCCCGAGAAAGCACGCTACGGACCTGGGGAAGGGGCAGGGTCATCTTAAGAGCATCATGGGCCCCCCTAACCAAGTGGTCTCTCGGAGGCCCTGCCTAGTAAATTCTAGAAAATTGTAACTAGATCTCATTTTCGTGAGGCCCCTCTACTTCTGAGCCCATGCGTTAAAACGGCCCTGAGAAGAGGTTATTTTTCTCTCTAGATTTTTTTTTTTAACCTCAGGGACTTCGGCTTCAATTTCAACGATAACGCGCAATTCTCTTCCACCTAGTACCTTACCAAGGTGTAAAACAATGCCGTGAAGCATATTTTTGGGACAACGAACCCAATGGAATAAAGCAATATATATTTTGCACCTCACTTTCTTTTAGTTTAAAAAACAGAATGGGGGGCGGGAGGGGTCCATGATTGTAGAATCTGGTTTACAAAGCTGTTTAAAAAAAATCAAATTGAACTTCCAACATACGTTCCTCATTAGTTTCTTGAAAGCAAAAAGATGTCCTTTTAAAGTCCCATTGTGGTCACAGAGATACTGTCTAGGAGCCTCATAGGAAGCTTTACCGTTACTCACCGGCAGGGGCGGTCTTAGGGCAGTGCGACCGGTGCAATTTTCAAATCCACACACACACACGTTGCACTTAAAGGCGGCTCGAGACAAAATCTCTACCCGAGCGGGACCCTTTTATGTCCCTGACTTCCCCTAATTGAAAAAAACTTTTGTTTCAATCTCTTTCCGTTTTGATGCGTTCAAAGGAACAGCGATATTTTATGTCATAACATATCATGTCGGATTTTTTTTCTGCCCTTTTACCTTGGATTTGGCGCTCCTCCTAGAGCGGGTAGAAATCATTTTCCCATGTTTCGGCGCTCCTACTCATTTAGCGCCCGGTGCAATTGCACCGGTCGCACTGCCCTAAGACCGCCCCTGCATAATGTACAGTTCGCGCTCTAAATATTGTGTTTTAAAGATTAAAAAAAGGGATAGAGAACTCATTTAAAAAAGACGGAAAAAGATTGAATTATTTATTTCATTAATATTAATTAATTAATCCCTTTATTAATCATTATTTCTTTCATTACTTCTGAAATAACTGCTTTCATCAATTCTGGATTTGTTTCTTTCATTAATGCTGAAATTATTTCTTTCATTTATTGTTTTAAATTCCTGTGGATATACCATAAGAAAATAAGGAGGGATTGTGTTAGTTTGCACCGAGTCACGTGATCTTCCGACGAAAGATGTTTGTGGACACCGTTCCGAGCACTGCCAAGGCAAAGATCGCTGTCGTCATGCCAGTAATACACTGAAACGCCAAAAAAACTGGTTCCCCTGAAAAATATCGTGTACGGTCCCCGCAGAAGTGCCGCAACACGACGTGGCATGGGCTCGACTAATGTCTGAGGTAGTGCTGGAGGTAATTGACAGCGAGAATCCTGCAGGGCTGTCCATAAATCCGAAGGAGTATGAGGGGGTGGAGATCTCTTCTGAACAGCACGTTGCAAGGCATCCCAGATATGTTCAATAATGTTCATGTCTGGGGATTTAGGTGGCCAGCGGAAGTGTCTAAAGTCAGAAGAGTGCTCCTGGAGCCACTTTGTAGCAATTCTGGACGTGTGGGGTGTCGTATTGTCCTGCTGAAATTGTCCAAGTCCGTCGGAATGCACAATGGACATGAATGGGTGCAGGTGATCAGACAGGATGTGTAAAGATTCCTGTCCATATATCTATCTATCTTCTATATATATAAAATTGATTTTCTCTGTGTGTGTGTGTGTGTGTTCTCTATACAAATCTACAATTTTAGAACGATCGTCGCCAAATTTTGCATATATACCAAATGGGACCCGACTTGAACGATAGGCTACTTTAAAATTTCGCCAGACCAGGGCAAATGCCCTAAACGGGCAAAAAACTGTCCGGCAACAATGGTTTTTGGGCCTCAACAATCACTTTCCGAACGTTTACTTTGGTTACCGTGGTTCCCTAGCAATGCGTTTCAGACGTGTATATGCCTTTACAACGGTTTGTCACTTCTTTAATCCTGTTAGTATATGTATAATAGTTTATGCCTTTATAATGGTTTGCCACATTTTCAATATACTCTCAGTAATGAGGCTTTTTGAATAGACGTCATAATTTTATTTATTTATTTATTTATTATATACAAACCTGTGCAAGGCCAGTAGGCTCTAACTCCACAGGTGCACTATTCAAACAATCAATAAAATTGGAAAGAGACGGCAGGGAACGTCAGTACACATTCATACACACGAATATATACAAAGAGAAAAATGCATAAAAGATGACGCCAATAAAAAAAAAAATAAAAAATCCCCGAACACAAAACAACAATAAAATAAACATGTTTACACAATAAAATTCAATATATAAATCAGAATAAAATACATGTATATATATATATATTTAAAAAAACACAAGAAATAAATAAACAAACAAATAAAAAATCATCACATGTAATTCCAAATTGAAATAATCAATAGAACTGATGGAAAAAAAAAAGTTATATAAATAAAACAAGCATATATGCACCAATAAAACCCGACATGAACTAAAATGCATAGCACATTAAAAATGTTGAAAGATCAGAAGCGTTAAGAGAGCGACAGAATCTGTGATATGTAGATGAACATACGAGATCTGGTGGTAATTTGTTCCATACTCTTCCAACTCGGCATCGGAAGTTATAAAAATTTAGCATTGTTCCTGGCAGTTGGAATTTTTATTTGTAATGAATGTCTTCTCAGTGATGGTCTGGGATTGATTTCAAAAAATGGAGTTGACTGACCCGTATATACTAAGTTGTGTACAAGTTTGAAGCACAGCTTTAAGTCGGCTTCAAGGCGACGCCATTCTAAAGAGTGGACGCCGAGACATCTCAGCCTTTCCTCGTATGGGCGATGACGCAGACTGCAAAACTGTTTGGTAAATGACTTCTGGACCTTTTCGATGAATTTTATATCTTTCACTTTGTACGGAGACCATATTTGCGAACAATACTCCAGGATTGGGCGTATAAAAACGGTAAATGCGTGCATGAGTGTAGCGGTATCACATTTTCCATACGCCTTCCGTAGGACATAAGAAGCGCGTCTCGCTTTACACACTATATTCGAATAATGTAAGTCGAAATTTCTGGTATTGCAAATGGTGATCCCCAAGTCAGTGTAGGAAGTGAACCTCTGGAGCTCTTCGCCACCCATCGAGTAGCTTGGACTCATTCTGTATCCCCCTATGTGCATGACACCACTTTTGTTAACGGAAATTGGAAGACGATTGACCACAGTCCAGTTGCGGAGACGTTGGCAGGCAGAATTAAGCTCTGTGTGTTCAGACGTGGGAAAAAACAGTTTAACATCATCAGCAAATTGTACTAGTGGAATTGGATGAGTGTAAAAAGCAATGGCATACGTGAATAGTACAAACAACAGTGGACCCAACACAGAGCCCTGAACTACACCGCTAGATACGCATTTTTTCCCAGAGAGGCAATCTTCAACACGAACCTGAAAAGTTCTAGAGCCCAGATATGACTGCAGTATTCGGCACATCTTTTCTGGCACACCCAAGTTCAATAGCTTTGTGATTAGAAGAGAGCGGTCTATTTTATCGAATGCTTTGTGAAAATCAATAAACAATATATCAATTTCGGTTTTTTCTTCAACGGCATTTGTCCAATAGTCGTGGCAAATTAGTTGTTGGATTAATAGTGATCGATCAGGAACAAAACCAAATTGATTAGATGGTATAAACCCTGAATTGATAGCAAATGTAAGAAGTTTTTGGACCAGACATCTTTCGAATATTTTAGAAGAAATATCAGTCAATGATACCGGGCGATAGTTTTGAGGATCAGAACATTTGCCTTTATTTTTGAAAATAGGACGAACTATGGCATTCCTCCAGGAATTGGGTATCATACCAAAGTCATAAAAATACTGGAACACTGCACTCAAGAAATAAGATGCCTCGTCTCGTAAGGCCCTGTAGAAGCTACCGGGGTTACCATCAGGCCCAGTAGAAGAGCGAGAAGGCAATGCATCTATTAAAGAAGCGATACCTCTAGCATCAAACATATCGATGAATTGGGAATGGTCTTGCATAAGGCCGCCATCAAAATGAACTTCTGTCGCGAACGGTAACAAGTAAGCGTCTGAAAATATGTCCGCAAATATATCAGCCTTAGATTGACTGTCAGTAATTATAGCTCCATCTACAACAAGGGATGATATAGATGCAGCCGAACGTAGTTTCCGTCGAGCGTCTTTGTAGAAGGCAGTACGATTATTATTGCCACAAATCGAACGGAGGTGTGCACTCTCGCTTGATGCAACGTACGCATTGTATTCCTGAGCCATGGCACAATATATTCGTTTGTTTAGAACACTCGGATACCTCGTCAAATTGCGCCAAGCAACCAGTTTCCTCTTACCGATTAGTCGCAGTCTTTTATTTGCCACGTTGCTAAGTTTTAATGACATACGAGGAATATACCTCCAACAATTCAAAAAGAAAGTTTGAAATGCATCGAGGGGAGACATGCGCTTTTCCCGGATAGAACCAAAGAGATCATGTAGTAATAGAGAAAGAGCGTCATAATCCGCACTCCTAAAGTCATGTTTAGCCAAGCCTGAATAATTATTGGCTATTAAATTAGGCAGTCGAAAGAGAAATGGTATATGCGGTGGGTTGTCACTATTGCAGAAGGGTGGCAATGATCGTATGTCGATTATAAATTCGGGAACAGTGCACAAAAGAAGATCCAAGAAATTCTCTCCCTTAGTGGGAAAGTCAACAAGTTGACTGAATCCCAAGTCTGCAATAGAGGCAAGAAAGAATCTGTCAGTTGCATGTGTAGATATGAGGTGGTATGAATCCCATTTTATGTTTCTCATATTCAGGTCGCCGGCCAATACGATGGGATATCTAACTGTACAATATAGTCTGAGAGCATCGAAAAAACAATGTAAATGTCCGGAGGAATATAAGCACAGATCACGAGCACACACTGAATACCGACTTTAATGTCCACAGCTATTATTTCGATTTCAGCATTATTTGTATCAGTTCTCGCCATAACAGCAGACGGGTTCAAATTATTTTTTGCGAATATGCAGACACCACCTCCAGGAGCGAACAATCTATCAGATCTAAACACGTCGTATCCCCGCGGGCATAGCAGGGAATCGGGTAGACTTGGGGACAGCCATGATTCGGATACGCATACAAGAGAGGGATCTTAAGTTTCGAAAAATGAATGCAAAGTATACAGTTTATTGCAGAGACTGCGGGGATTCAAAAAGATTCCAAACACATCACATGGTCCTTTAGGTGGATCCGGATATCCCAGTGATCTTCCTAGTCACTCTGGGCCGTTAGAGACCTCTCTAGTAGAAGAGTTGTCATTTGTAGCTTGTTGTCCAGACGAATCCTCTAGAATAAATCTCGGAATTCCAAAAAATTCTCTTATATGAATTCCAACTGGCCAATGAGATGGATCACTTAAGATATTTTATAGTTCTCTTCAGCACTAGTCAAGACAAAAGAAGCGTAATGCATAAAGTTCTTCGTGTTCAACTTCACGCACTCAAACTCGAATTGAGTATTCTGGAATAGCCCGCGTACGTCCGATACTGAAGTCTCCACATCAAACCTATTCACCAATAATCGCCTTTTACGAAGAGCTGGCACTACACGTATCTGCGACGATACAGCCTGGCCAACTCTGACGAACATTTGGCGCTGTTTCTGCCAATCTCTGCTCATCCCTGCGATGTAATCGAACTGGGCCTATGGGACGATTAACCTCACGCATGGTATCCCGCTCTGACGTTTCACCATTATTTGGATGAGTCTGAGTCAACACTTGGGCAAATGAAACTGAAGCTGCAAGAGATTGAGGTGTTGATTCCGATTGGATTGGTTTTATCGATGTATTCACAGAGGGGCGGAGAGTGCTCGACAAGGCAGAAATATCCGACTGCATCTTCGGAATAATTTGAGTGAGACTTTCCAGTTTGCTGAAACGCTCTTCAAATTTCTGAAAATTATTTACGATGAGATTTGATAAACTACTAAACTCTTGACCAGCAGAAGAAAAATTAGGGCTTACACTCGTAGTTCCCGAATGTCTATTCGAAGCGACGTGAGCATCCTCAAATAACTTCGAGATCTGAGATTTCAAATCCAAAAATCGTTGTCTCTCCGATGCCCTCACAGATTTCCAGTCACAAACTCCCGTAAAAATTTCGAACATTTCATCTAAGCTTTTGTAAAATTCTCCATTAAAAACATTGCCTCCGGAGGACGATAGAGGGCGTTCATCAGGCATTCCTATCAGAAAAAACTGCTCTGATACATATGAATAATAATTTCGAGCTTCTGACTACGACGGCTGTGACTGCATCAAATACAACCAGCACTGTTTGTTTACACCGCCATGTTTATGGGCGGTTCAATTAAACTTCAAAAAATCCAGCAACGGAATTCAGTCGTGGTTCTATTTAAAACAAAAATGTCATGAACTCGGCATTCACCACTTCCGATAAGAGAATATAACAAAATCTCCCCGAACAACGCTGATAATTATGAAAAATACTATGTAACTTACAGAGCTCCAACGAACACGTCAAGCACACTTGTAAATCAAACTCCTTTTTCAATCAGTGCTAAAATTGTCGATTTTACTGTAGAAATGCGGAAATTAGTGGGATTTTCCGCCCCATCAATAATTTTAAAAATTGTATTGAATTCTCGATTTTTAAAATATTTAGTTCGCTTAGAGATATACGAAGCCCAGGAGATTAAATACGAAGTAATTAGCCAAACCTATACTTTTGAGTTGGATATTCGAGCAATAACACATTGATTTCATTTATATCTTCTCAAGTATGAAAATTAATGTCTCCATATTGTCTCTTTTGATATTTATTTGCATAAATTCATGTGGGTTAGGATATTTTAAAATTAGTTATGAGCCCGTGAAAAGTGCATCGAAAAAATTCCACAGCTTTAACTAAGGATTTTTGGAAGCTGAAACAGACAGATGGAGAACTTGAAGTTCAGGGGGGGGGGGTCGAAATACCTGGCGCCCCTTAAAAAAAGAAAAATATATATTCATTTCTACGTTTCTGTGTAAATCTATGTTTATTTCATGAATCGCGCAGGTCGTCATATTGGTTAACTTGGACACGGTTTGTATGTCCCTCAAGAACAACGTGATCCAAAAAAGCCTCATTGAAGAAAACCCGGGCAGCGCCGGGTATTATAGCTAGTAGGTTATAAAATAGGTCGAGAGATGGCAGCAACACATTTTTCCTTCATTCGCAACTACTTATGAAGGGCAATTTTCACCCAATAGGAATCAGCCTAACAATACTAAACTGCGGCTTCGTAGAAAAGTCGCACAATTTATTCACTTTCACACAAATAATTCTACATGTCATATGGATCTAACAACTAATGATGAAATCAGCTCAATCATCAACTCATTGGATGTCAAAAAAGGTGCTGATGAAATTAGCAATAAAGCCTTGAAGTGCCTGCCAGAAAATATCATTACTCACATAACAGAAATTTTCAACAGTGCTTTAACATTAAATTATTTTCCAAAACCTTGGAAACATTCTGTTATAAAAACAATTCACAAAGCTGGGACTGACCCACTTATGGCACACAACTTCAGACCAATAAGTTTACTGAGCAACTGGAGTAAAATCTTTGAAAAGATTGTCGCAAATAGACTTACACAATTCATCAATGAAAATCATTTAATTAGACCCGAACAGCACGGGTTTCGGCCTGATCACTCTTGTGTGACACAGCTGGTTAGAGTCTCAGAGTTCATAAATGAAGCTTTTAACAATTTTGATTTTGTGGCTGCATCATTCTTAGACATAGCAAAAGCATTTGACCGTTGTGATTATGCTACATTGCTTTCCAAACTCATTGACTTAAATATGCCTCCGCATATGGTCATATTCTTCTATCACTATCTTTTAGGTCGAACTTTTCAAGTAAAAATTCAAAATACACTTTCTTCAATAAAACAAATTCATGCCTCTGTGCCTCAGGGCAGTGTGTTGGGGCCACAACTGTTCCTGCTATACATTAATGACATACCTTGTCCCCAAAATGGCATAATATCTTTATTTGCAGACGACTGTGCAGTTTTGTGCAGTAGCAGGGACGCAAATCAGGCCTCCAAAAATTTACAAGAAACCACGGATGAAATAGAATATTGGTGTGATCAATCTGCCATCCAACTGAATAGTGACAAATGCAAATTTTTATGGTTCACTAGACGTCGTAAAATACCGGACAGACGACTTCAAATTGGTACACAATCTTTAAGCCCTGTTAGACAAATAAAATACTTGGGCTGTATCCTCAACAAAAATCTATCTTTCTCTTCACACATTGATCATGTAATAAACAAATCTAATAGAATTATGGGTATGCTCAATCGCATCACATTTCCACAGGCAAAACTTTCATTAAAGAACAAAATTATTCTTTTTAAATCCATAATAAGACCTACTCTACTCTATGCTTCGCCAGCTTGGGCACATGCTTGTAAAACGAATATCAAAAAACTACAGACTATGCAGAACAAAATACTCAGAAGATTTGTTGGAGCCCCTTGGTTTGTTCGCGGAATATGTTGCGAAACAACGGGGTGGGTGGACTGGATACATCGTGTAAGTGAAATACACTAGTCACACAAGGAAACGCACGTCCTTCGTCATCACACTTTATTTACGGGAGACATTCTACTTAACATGTTGCCAAAGGGAGAACTACAATACTCTTCATGCTTTTGGCATAACCCGCCATTATAAAGGCTTCACATTTATATCGTAACACTCCTCCTTGCCAAAGCATGACGAAAGGAAAAATAACGTTGATGCGCTTCATCCTCCTTGCCGGCAGCTGGTTTGCTGCTGCTGCTGGACTTGCGGGTCTTTGGCTCATTCTCTTCCTTCTCGTCCTCTTCGGCACCGTTATCGACGTCGGATTCATAGTTCTTCGATTTCTTACCTTGGTGACCATCACCGTGTTTCTTGGACGGCAAAACTTCATCCTCTTCTTTCTCTCCAATACCATTTCTTCGTCCTCTTTTGTCTGCCGGCCTACGGCCTTTCGCTTCAGTAACTTTGATTCGTAATCTGAATCCGAACCGGTGTCGTCATCACTGTCCTCCTCCTCGTGTTCGGAACCTTCTTGCTCGTCATCTTTAGCTTTTGTCATCGTCGCCTTGCGCTCGCGATTTTTCGGACTGGCTTTCACGTCGGCGGTACCATCCTTGTCGGAGTCGTCGTCTTGGTCGCTTTCCTTGGCAGCTGCATTAGCGGGTCTCTCGCGCCTTTTCCGACTAGAGTTATCGTCGTTATCAGTCGTCTTCTTAGCCGATCTAGCTGCCCGACCACGTTTCCTGGTTATCGGTTTCTCTTCAACGACAGCGTCACTCACTTTGCCAGCTTCCTCAAGAGTCACTTGTTCTGCTTCTTCTTTTATAGCTGCTCTCCACATTTCTGCATCAGATGATTCCATCGCTTCTTCGACGGTGGCGGGATCCTCGATCCGAATATCAGCATTAAACTGCGCTTCAAAGACAGCTTTGTATGACACTGGATTCCCATAAAAACTAGTACGTCTTCTTTGTCTCTTGCTTCTTCTAACATCTGGAGGTTGATTCGCAGTGGTTGTAGGCTGTTTCGAATGTCCAACCATTTGCTCTGCATGCTTCAAGTCGGGCAATGCATCCCTTAGAGAGGCTCCAGGAGGTGTCACTTGTACCTCTTGGTCATTTAGATTGATTATTAATTTACTTCCTTTCAACTGACAATCTGTTTGGCTCCTCCTGAATGGAAAAACAGTCTCATCAAACCTCACATTCTTACTGGGGAAAAATATGTCTTCGTCTACGTTCCACAACTTGTATCCCTTGCCTCCTTCAGGGTATCCAATGAAAACGCATTCTTGTGAGCGCTTTCCTAACTTTCCCTTTACTTGCGTTTTATTCATGTGCGCATACGCTTTGCAACCAAAAATTTTAAGATGACTAGTTTTGACAGGTCTTTTGGTCCAAAGTTCTTCGGGTATATCTCCCTGGATAGCTTCAGATGGGCATTTATTCCGCAAATAACTGGCGGTAACGACGGCATCTGCCCACAAGTTGTCTGGAACCTTCGAGTCTAGAAGAAGACATCTGGTCATGTCGAACAGGGTGTGATTCATTTTCTCGGCTACCCCATTCTGCTCTGGAGTTCTAGGGACCGTGAGCTGCCTCGATATTCCATTCTTGTTCAAAAAATCGTCAAATTCACGACTGATATATTCCCCTCCATTGTCGCTTCGTAGAGTAGCGATTTTAACTCCATGGAAATTTTCAACAGTCTTTTTGAACTCAATAAATTTTTCGAGGACTTGACATTTGGATTTCATAGGCTTCACTACTGCATACCTTGAGTAGTCGTCAACAAAAGTGACAATATACCTTGACCCTCCTTTAGATGTAGGCAAGATAGGTCCTGTGACATCACTATGAATGAGCTGAAGTGGCCTCGATGCACGTTTGGTCTCTCCTTTAGGGAAAGGAATTTTTCTCATCTTTCCAAGGACACAAGTAGAGCAAATATTTCCATCTTCCATTGCTTCTGCACAACTAATGACAGTGTCATCCTGCTTCATGAGCTTCTTCACTGCATTCAAATGAAAATGTCCTAAGCGTCGGTGGATAAGATCCTCATGCCTTGAGATATGCGCTTTATAAGTCCTCGCTTCTTCAACCTTATAAAGTCTCCCACTTCTATATGCAGTAAGGATTACTCTATTTCTTTCATTAGGATCCTTGACGATGGCCTTTTTCTGGCTATGTGTCCCCAAACACCACAGGAAAAACACCGAATTCTTCTCTCATTATTTCTGGAGTATCTCCCTGATTGTACGCGAGTTTTTCCTATATCGTCAGTTTTAAGAGCTCTATCACCCACAGCTACGCAATTCGTTTGCGTATAGTCACGCAGTAACTTCTTCTCTTCCACAATCAGACGCGATTTTACCATTTTTGTGGACAGTTCGTTCTCATCACGCTCCAAGTTCAGTATCAGACCTTCGTACTCTTTGGGTAGACCCATTAATATCACAAGAGCGACTTCTCTGTCAGTGAAACCATATCCACAGGACGCTACCTTTCGATGTAAGTCCATCAATCTTCCCAAGTATGCACTTACGCATTCGTCAGGCCTCATCGACACATTAAAAAAGTCTCTAAGAAGCTGCAGTGCGTGTAATAATCCGAACTTCGTGTGAATGTCCCTCAAGGATGCCCAAGCGTCCCTCGCTCTCGCACAGTCCGCGATATCGTCTAAAAAGTCGTCTTCGACCACTAAAAACAGAAACGTGAGGGCCCTTTCATTGGTTTTCCTCTCGTCCTCCCTCAGTTCTGGTCCGTATCCGGGTTCTATGGCATCCCAGCAGTCTTTCTGCACCAGTGCGGCGCGCGTTCGTATACTCCACGCGTTGTAATTGTCCCTATTGAGCTTTGGAATCTTCAATTCCTCCATCTCTGTTAGGCTTAGTTCCGCGCGTGTAGAATTTTTTTTTCAATCCTTTGTGAAATTAGATTTAACTTATCTACTTCCCACTTACCGATGAAACGTCTATCCAGGAGCCTTCGTGCTGATAACGTGTTGCGAAACAACGGGGTGGGTGGACTGGATACATCGTGTAAGTGAAATACACTAGTCACACAAGGAAACGCACGTCCTTCGTCATCACACTTTATTTACGGGAGACATTCTACTTAACATGTTGCCAAAGGGAGAACTACAATACTCTTCATGCTTTTGGCATAACCCGCCATTATAAAGGCTTCACATTTATATCGTAACAGAATAAACATCAGACAAGACTTGGACATACCTCACATATTCACATACATTAAGAAATTAAACAATGAACAATTCGAGCGAATGTTTAGTTCCCTATTCGAACATCTGAGGGAAATTGTTGACTATGATGCTGACTGCTTAAGGAAATATAGGAGGCCCAAACAAATTGGGCGCCTTACATGGGAGAATTTGTAAAGATGCTTTCTTCTACAAATCTCATTGTATACATACTATTTTAATACTTAAATTCTCTCATTCAATTGTATATACTCACATTACTTGCATACTATGTTATATCTATCCACTTTTGACATTTATTCGCATCTATTCGATTTGTATCTTCTCATTATTGAATTTTGTATATACACATATATTTCCCAATTGAACTTGACCTGCATATGATGTACATTTGAAAAAGGTGTAAAAAAAAAAGAGCGAGAAGACTCTTTTTGAACTTTGGATTGTTTTGCTTATACATAAAATTTGTCAGTAGTAAATCCCCATTAATTTCTGATGCACTGAGTTGAAACAGAACTTTATTACCTGTATTGCATTTTTGATGTTACAGCTGGGGTTTTTGCGTCACGACTCCCATGTGATGTTTTTTCCCCCATTCCACTTCGAATATATGTTGCTAGCTGCAGATTGTGTGACCTGCTTCTGTGATGACATTTGCCTGCTTATAGCCAGATCATGACTTTTCATCAATTTGACCAGTTCTTTTTACATACACTGCACATTCATGCAAACACATATCTATCTCTAAACATGTACACATTTTCTTCTTCACAGGCCTTCTTGGCCAGTTTTTATGCCGGCAGTTGGCCCTCGCGGGCTGGGAATCGGCTTAAAGTTCAATTCTGGTCTGGACAGCTAAGACACCGGTTGAACGGCGAATTAAGTTCCATTCAGCTCAGCTCGCGGTAGGGGACGGTTGTGTATTTCTCTCGCTCCAATTTTGAGGTGAGTCACTTAAATTTGTGCGCTTATCATAATGGTTAGGTTTTGCCCCGCTGAAGGCGGCAATGTAGTTGATAAATTTGTGCATATTCGTGATAATTTTACCGAACTTTTGGGGGGGGGATATTAGTGATTTTTTGGAAATAGTCGAACCCTGGCTAGTTTATTTTTTCGATAAACAAACGGATCTAGGAGCCCTCGAGGAGGCAGCATGTAATACGTCCGAATTTTTCGATACCCTTCTTGTAAAATATAGCGACTATGCGAATAGTGATGAGGATTTCAGAACCGAGAGAGCAGCTCCCTTCGTATCGGGCTGTGCGAGTTTTTTAAAAAGATCAAAGAAAACCCTTGTTGCCATATTATGGCCTTGTATTTTCGTAAATCACCCCAAATTGACAAATCTCCGGAAAGTATTGCTAAAAGGAAAAGACCCAATCTCTCGACAAAAAAACGACCGCATTCGCCATTGCTTCAGACGACAGTTCTTAGGACTCCATTGTAAGTTTCTATGAGCAAGATGCCCCCCCCCCCAGTCCACGCGCCGTTAAAACCCAAAACGGCTCGTTCCCTAGGGAACCACGGTAACCATAGTAAACGTTCGGAAAGTGACTGTTGAGACCCAAAAACAATTGTTGCCCTACGGTTTTTTGCCCCGCTCTGACGAAATTTTAAAGTAACCTATCGTTCAAGTCGGGTTCAATTTGGTATATATGCAAAATTTTACGACGATCGATCTAAAATTGTAGATTTGTATAGAGAACACACACACAAGTTGAAAATCAATTATATATATATGTATAGCGTCCAGATCTTATTTATGTTTCCATTTCTCGTGTTTCATATTGTTTTCTATGCTGGCGATTTTTTTCCCCCGTAATGTGTCTAACGGCCTTGGCGATTTTTGATAGGGTCGACGGACATGTTTGGCGCTAAATTCGCCAGGATGATATAATGTATATTCATATTATGAATTTGACATAATCATCGTGTCGTTCAAGTCTATCTCCGCCTATGATCACAAAATTCTACTTCAATGGTTCTCAACGCAGTTTCGACTCGCGGAACCCTTTCTGGTATATAATTTCTATGGCGTAGCCCCGTATATGGGCGTATTTTCTATTTATTAATCAAAGTTACCGATTTCAACTATTTCAAAGCGTATAAAAATTGGTAATTAGCCCTTCAATTAATTTTCTACTTGTTCCGATAAGGAGAGGTCAGCGCGAACGCTAACCCCGCTACCAAAAATTATGCGCCCCAAGCAATCGCAATTTGCGAATGTGGCGGGATTCAGCCAACCGAAGTGCAATGGAAGGCCTCGTCCCGGGAGAGCCGCCTTCTTGATCACGGCATCTCCAGCGCCAGGTAAGTATGCTCGGAGCTGAGCTGAGCTGAATGGAACTTGATTCGCCGGTCCCGCGGCACAATTTTTGATGGCCGTTCTACCGGTCTTAGCAGTGGGCACAAGAAGTACTTGGCCTATTTTGTTGTGTAAAAGTGTGTGTGATGAATAGTGTGTGTAGCTGTATGTGTAGAAATTTAAGTCAAAATCGGGACTCTAAGCTCGTTTAACAGATTACTTCAGGCAAAATGCCATATCCACAACTGAAAGAGAATTATCATGAGTCACTATAATTATGCACTATAAATGGTCATGCTTTTCCTCAGAGAAGGTAGGTGTCAGCGCGCCATTTGTTGGGCTGATTTGGGGGGAGAGGGGTGGTTTTTTTTTTTTTTTTTGGTTTTTTTTTTTTAAGTTTCGTGAGGTGGTCTCGGTCCAGGCACATTTTATTCTTGCGTTGACACAGTTTTTCAACGCAGCCAGCACAGTTCATGTGTGTTTGTTATTCACTGTGTCCACAGATATTGAGCGTTAGCACGTTTGTCCATTTTCCCCCATGGGGAACGGTTCCTGTGCCTGCCTTTGTGCATTTTAGTTTCTTCGCTGGGAGGTTTCTATGCCACCTCCCTAGCGGTACTCGAAAGATATTTGTTCTCTTTGAGTTCTCAGAGAATATTTGTTCTTTTTTCGCATTTCAGATCAGTGTCATTTCATTGACGCTGATTTTTTTCACATCTTTTTCCTCACAATAAGGAGCCCGGCAATGATGCAATCTCCATTGACCAAGTGCAAGGCTCTACTTGATTGCGGTACTCAGTATCAGTAGGAATTTTGACTCCACAACGCTTAGGCCTCCACCAGGCGATGGCAAGTCTTCCTATATTTCATTTTCCAGTTGTTTCATTTCATTTCAGTTCATTTCTCGGTTGTTTTTGGCAATTGGCACTTGAACATGTTCTGTGGTTTCCGTACACGCTTCACCAAATGAGCCGGGAGCGAGATCCGGTGGACAGGGTCAGTATGGCCAGTTTGGGGGCCAGTTTCCTCAGCATGAAGGGATAGTATGTTTCTTCGCCATGGTTTTTATATTAAATGCAGTTTAAAACGAAAAAATTGGAAGGAGTAATAAATGAATAATGAAACGTGTATTTACACTATTTACAATATATACAATTTGTACATTTACCACGGGCGAAAGAGAACATTCTGCGGCCGTCCATACCTGAGGATGACCGCTGGATTATAATCCACAATTTCAGATAGATGTCGATACTCTGAGTTTCTGATGATTTCATATTGAGACTCAGCGAGTTTCCTTATGTGATCAAGATACGTATTCGTGCATAGATCCCTTCTCAAATCTGCGTTCCTCATGAACCAACGGGCTCTTGTAAATTTTCGATAGCTTTTGTTTTCGAAGATTTGAAGTGTGTGTACATTTTTCTTTGTGGCGAATGCCCAAACTGGGGCAGCATAGGTGATAATAGGCCTAATTACTGATTTGTACAAGTACATTTTGTTTTTCAGTGAGAGGCCGCTCTTGGGAAAAAAGATTTTATTGAGCATGCCTAGGTTCTTTGTTGCTTTCATACGGACATACTCAGTGTGTGCTTTAAAATTCAGTTTTCTATCAAAGAATACCCCAAGATATTTGATCTGGGGCTTCGGTGCAAGTCTGGCGTTTCCTAGGACAATAAGGTGATTAGGTCCCGTTGGTGGGTTGTGTCTCTTGTGAAAACATATGAAGTTGCATTTTTCATGGTTGAGGGCAATATCGGAGTCTATGCAATATTTCTCTATCTCGTCCACTGTCTCTTGAAGATTTTCAAAAGCTTTTTGAGGGTCTCTGCAGTTAGTTGAAATTAGCACATCGTCGGCGTACTGACTGATGATGCCCCGTTGAGGCGAGGGGAAATCATTCACGTACAGAGAGAAGAGTTGGGGGCCCAGAACGCTTCCCTGCGGGACAGACGCTCGAACTGGTCTTAAAGTAGATAATGCATCCCCAATCTGGACTCTGAAGTGACGTTCATTAAGGTAATTTTTGATGAAATAGAAAAATTTTGGTGGGAAATTCATATTAATTAGTTTGAACAGGAGCGTGCTGTGATTGGTCCGATCAAACGCCCGCGAGAAATCGAGAGCCAATGAACAGACGTATTCTTTGTAGTTTACGGAATCCATTAGAAATTCTGTCGTACGTAGGAGCTGCGTAATACAAGAGTGTTCTTTTCGAAATCCATGCTGCTCCGCACGAATCACTGAATTATTGTTGCAGAAATTATTTAATCTTTTAATGTAAATTCTTTCAAATAATTTGCTCAGGTTCGAAAGAAGGCTGATCGGGCGAAAATTTTGTGGGAAAAGGGGATCAGAGTTAGGTTTGTGAATTGCTTTTATTATTGCTGTTTTCCAGCAGCTTGGGAAGTAGTTAATTTTGATCATGGCATTGAAGATGTTGACCAATGAATTTCTGATTGAAACGGGGAGAGCTTTTATTGCAAGATTAGAAATTTTATCGTGCCCTGGGGCTTTTTTTGTTTTCAGGAGTTTTATGATCTCGTTTAATTCGGTGATTGACGTGAGCGGAACATCATGTGTCTCAGAAAGGGGAGGGGGATTATTTCTCATGAATTCATCAATTGTATCACGAATGTTTTCTTGTGTTTCGTCGTCTTGTAGTCCGTTTGGAGCAAACTGTTGCTCGAATGTGTCCGCAAAGGATTCTGCAATTTCCGGGGGGGTGAAAACAATTCTCCCATTTTTCCCGTGAATACGGTTGATAATATTTCCCCTTGGTTTGCAAATTTTTAGGGCCTTCCACACGGACCCGTCTGCTATGTTCACTTCCTCCATGAAGTAATTGAACCTTTCGTGGTTGTATGCTCTTATTTCTGCCCTGATTTCTCTTTCCATCTGGGTCAATCTTATTTTATCGTCTCTCTGTCTGAATCGCTGCCATTTTTTTCTGACTTTGTTTTTTTCCCTAATTTTAGTGAGCAACTCTCTGGAGAGGCCGTACTGGTGTTCGCTTACCTTTATTTTGTTCGTACAGCGGTAGATGGCATTGTTGACTGTTTCTGTGATAAGCGAGATGCTCTCATCGATGATGGCTACTGACGGATCATTAATCGATATTTCAGGAAACTCTGTGAGTTCATTAGAAAAATTAACCCAATCAGTTTTGTAAATAAAAGGGATTTTTCTTGAGATAAGGAAATCTATCTTAATTAGTATAGGGTTATGAGAAGAGTCGACAAGCTCAGGGGAGGAAATAGAGATGGCAGAATCGATGTTTTTTGCAAGAGCAAAATCGATGACAGAGGAAAGATGCAAAGAAAAGGAAGGGAAGTGGGTGGCTTTTTTAGTAGCAATGATATCAACAACATTATTTTGGCAGAAGTGGTAGAGTGCAGTGGCTTTAGTTTGATTATATCTGCAGTTCCATGCCTTATGATGCAGATTCCAGTCACCAGCAATTATTGTGGGAGTGTTTGTATTAAATATGTGGGAGAGGAGATTAAGATCAAGATTGTTATTCGGAGGCTTGTAAATGGAAACGAGGTTAATATTAGCGTTATTAACATGAATAGTTATCCCTACCGCTTCCATAGAATTAGAGTCAATAAGATCCAGGGGATTAAATGGTATATTATTGCGGATGAACGCTGCCACGCCCCCTCCACGATTGTGCAATCGGTCACGCCTTATGCATTGATAACCAGGAATTTTTATCTTTGTGCTTGGGATCAACCAGGTCTCTTGGCAGAGAAAAACATCCACATTATGTTCAAAGAGGGCTTCTGTTAGTTCTCCAATACTTGGTTTTAAGCTGGTTGCGTTCCAAGAAAAAATTGTTAAAGGTCTTGGAGGCGTAAGATCCGTGTTTCGGTTTTGATTACTAATTGTTGTTATTTTTTGATAGGAAGTCTAGCACTTCAGTTAGGCTTCGGAAGATTTCCGAAAGTTTGTTTTCTACCTCTATGGGAGGTTTGACAAGATTAGTGATTTTTTGTGTTGAGAGAAGTATTGATTTGATTTCATAATTTACATTTGTTTCGTGTGGGACAAATTCAAGAGACGGGATTGGTTCCGCGACTTCTGGCTCGGTTAAGGAGGGCGGAGCCAGGTTAGTGTTTACATTGTGTAGGTTGGGTTCTTCCCTCACAAGATTTTTCTCTACCTTGGCTATCACTTCATGTAGTACCTTTTCCACTTCCTTTTTGTTTTGTTTTTCGATAGATTTTTCAAGTTCAGTTGCGTACTCATGCTGTTTTAGGGAGTATCCCTTGAAGAGAGGGTGTGGTCCTTTCTTGGTGTAATAATTGGAGATTTTTGTGAAAGCAAGAGAGTTGGGCCTTTCAGTAAGGGGCGTGAACGAGTTGCGTCTTGCTAGTGTAGGGGGAGGGGAGACCTCCATGGGGGCGTTTCCCTCTTCCTCATTTGTTTGGGTTTGCTGGCCTGGGGGTGTGCCTCTGATTATGTCGGCGAATGTTCGTAAGTTTGTGTTTCTTTGTATTTCTGGATCATTTCTTATTATCGCTGGCAGCGAAGGGATAATTAGTCTTCCTGATTCTTGCGACTGTCTTTTCAGTTTAACTGGACAGGCTCCATATGTTGAGCAATGCCTCCCATTGCACAAAAAACATTTTTTGAGATTTATGTTGCCTTTGTTTGGGCAGTCACGACCGCTGTGTAGCTGAGCGCAGAAGGCACAGCGGGGGCGTTCTCGGCAGGATATAGAGCTGTGACCGAGGCGAAGACAATTACGACATTGCAATGTATTGCGGTTGCCTTTGTACCGCTCTATTTGAACAGGAATGCTTGCTATCTCTGTGATATTAAATATGCCCTTATCTTTAAGGGCAAACTCGACGAGATAGAGCGGGTAATCGAAACCTGTACGGTAATTCTTCATACGGGAAACCTTGATTACTTCATGCCCTTGCGATAATATGTCATCCGCAATGTCGTCTGGGGGAACATTCACGGGGAGACCCCTGATAACTACCTTTAGATTTTTGTCGTTTTCCAGTTGATAGGTATAGAACCTAAAATTCTTTTCATTGCAGAATCTAGTCACCTTTCTGTAGTCGCTTTCGGAGTAAAGTTTGATCGATACCGTTGTTGGTGTTGTTTTTGCATCTGGGGGGAATTCGCATAGTTTTCTTATTTCGGCGTAATCTTTAAGCCATCTGGGTCCCCATTCTGAGAGTACTATCGGGGGAATGTTTCTATTTTTCTTTTTGTAGGAAACCGTAGAGAAACCTTCTAAATCGTCATCTTCTATGTCTCCAGCAGTGGGCGTTTCGTCAATGTTTACGTTTCTGATATTGTTTACATTATTGGAGGGGGAGGGGCCCTCGTCAGTCGATCTGCGCTCTGATTGGCTGGTTGGGTCTAATGTTGATGCTGATGGTTGTTGTTGACTTTGAGCATCAGAGGGCATTGTGGGAACGTTGTCTGTGTCAGGGAAGAGCTCGCTAGGCATTATGGGAGCCTGGTTGATGCAAGGTATTATGGGTAGGTTACTTTGTGTAAAAGATGTGGCAACGGTTTTCACAAGAGACACGAGAGGATTAGGGTTATCTCCATGGGACCGGGAGCCATCTTGCTCATAGATGGAGTCCTGAGAACTGTCGAGAAAAGCAAAGGGGAATGCGATTGATTTCTTGTCGGGAGATGGGCTCATCTCATGGGGTCTTTTCCTTTTCCTGGATTTTTCCAGTCTTTTGGCAATACTTTCAGGAGATTTGTCAATTTGAGGCGATTTACGAAAATACAAGGCCATAATATGGCAACAAGGGTCTTCTTTGATCTTCTCAAAAAACTCGCACAGTCCTGATACGAAGGGAGCTGCTGTCTCGGTCTTGAAATCCTCATCACTATTCGCATAGTCACTATTTTGCAAGAAGGGTATCGAAAAATTCGGACGTATTACATGCTGCCTCCTCGAGGGCTCCTAGATCCGTTTGTTTATCGAAGAAATATCCCAGCCAGGGTTCGACTAATTCTAAAAAATCATTAATATCCCCCTCAAAAAGTTCGGTAAAATTATCACGAATATGCACAAATTTATCAACTATATTCCCGCCTTCAGCGGGGCGGATTGCGGGACAAAACCTGACCATTATGAAAAGCGCATAATTTTAAGTGACTCACCCGAGATAAAAAGCATCAGCCGGAAATGTATCGTCAGAGCATCTGATGGAGAATGAACCCCTTCGTTGATGTTATCGATTATTCCCTGTGATCTTGCAATCATGTTCGACTCCGGTAAGTATGCTCGGATTTGGTTTGCACAATTACTCGTACACTATTACCGTAATCAATTTTTAACGGATGATTTTTTTTTTTCTAGAATAATATCGTTAATATGTTTTCGAATAAACTTTTGTCGATTTGCTCAGCATTTTGCAGATTTCGAGAAATAAAAAGAAAATTGGGATTTTACCACAATATATAAATAATTTTTATGATCCTTTCTCACAGTTGGCTCGTTTACTTTCTTATGTGTAGATGGCGCTGAGTACGCTTGTGAACTTCCCATCTGATCTTTAGGAACATGTATTTATTATGAGTTTTATTAAAATAGAGTCCTTTTTTTTGTCTCTGTAGTCGGTTTTTCTCATTGGGGGGTCTTGGGTCAATTTTAACCTAGATGGAATCGTATTTTGTTTAAAATGCCTTTGTTTTTCCATTGTAATTCATTGTAAAGAGAGGGGTATTTACGTATTTTATTAGTGAGAAATAACTCTAGAACAAAAAAGGACCTAAGATATTTGAAATAATATTTTCCCTCAACGAAATTTAGAGGAGTAAAATTGAATTTTGATGCGTGAATCACGTATCTAGATGCGTATTGGTGACACTGATGTGGACTACTTTAATAATAATAATTCTCCGTGATGGAATGAGGAATAATTTATACTTTGCCAAAGCATTCCAAGTGTTATCACAATTTATGCAATCATTTATCAATGGAGACTAAAATAAATTTGAATAATTTTTTTAAGAATTAAGTCTGCATTGATACTTTTCTTTCTTAAAGTTTACACGATTTTATATTCCCTACAATTAAGACATTATCCTTAGACATTATCAAAGTTATCTTAAAATGTGCACATATTTTTATTCTTGTAATGCCTTTTCTGTAATAAATTTTTAAAACGAAAACTACCATTGGCGTACGCCAGGGAAAGCGGGTTGGAGCTGAGATTATGGCGTCCATTGGATACAGCAGGCCGACGCATGCGATATCTTTTCTTTTTTTTTCAATACATATATCCAGTGGCAATAAGAGAAATCACCGTCTTCATCGACGTCGCAAGCCTCGTGCAGAGGCCTTGTTCTATAGGTGGTGTTGGTTAGGGTGCCCAGATAAGCGCCCGCAAAACTGGGACAAATCCCGGAAATCGTTGTTAAAAACCGAGGCATTCATTAATAATAACCGGGACATTTTCAAAACTCTCATTTGGTGAGCATTACAATGTAAAATTGCAAACTCACAATGTATTACGGAAATATTACCACAGTACTTCTGCTCAGAGGCGAGAAAACTAGTAAAACGCCGGGATGGGAGCCATGGTTGTCAGATGTCCCGTATGGACGTGATTGAAGAGCGTATGCCGTGAAGGGTGAGATGCGTTACATTATATACTCATAGATTACTAAGGAGGAAACTTAAGTGTTCTTAGTCTCATATTATAATGTTTATGCTGCTATGAACAGCCGACCTTGGGTATACGAACTTAATGATTCGTTCCGGAAATCCGTTCGTAAACCGAATTGTTCAGAAACCGAAATAGTTCCCCCAGGACTGCAACTTGGGGGGAACAGGCGGGTCTCGTGCCCCGGGCGCTGGACTCGAGGGGGCAAAAATTCCATTCTGAAACCTCTCCTTCAACATTACGAGGGGGCGTAAAAATGCACGCTGGCCCCGGTTGACCAAGCATCTAGTTGCAGCTCTGGTCCTCCCACTAAGAACGAATGTATTATTGATTAATTCGTTCCAAGGGTTCCGAATTTTAGCGTGAACTTTTTCACAGCAGTGCTTTACGCTCAAGCGCATAACATGAAACCGATTGAAATCATTGGATTAACACTGAAACGCTTTTCGCAAGAAAAGACAATCCTAACCTTACAAGATAACGCACTTATATCCCGTATCGAACCAAAGATGGGGGGGGGGGGCGCATGTCTGGTTTCTTTAATATCATCTATACGCTCTTACGAGTGAAAGTTTCCATACGAAATTTCTCTGCCTGCAAAACAATCTGGATACAATTCCTTTGAAACTGAATTGATATTTCTATAAGTCACTTGCTGCCAATCGGTATAATCAATATAATCAATAAGCATACTGCCAATAACAGCTATGAGAAATGTAGTATATACAGTTGCCCCCTTCCCTTTATTTCATTCCCTCCTTACCTGCAACTTCGAATAAAAAAAAATGTACGAAATATTCTGATTATACTTATATGAGTAAGAAACGGCATACCATATAACAAATGTTATTGTACATTATTATTATACGGAACATCGAAAAGAATAATTTTTTCTCATCTGACTCATATATTGGTAGGTACCCCCTTTGAAATCTAGAAATATTAATGACTCTTGAATTTCAGTCCAAGATGAGATGGGACTACAATGGTTCAAAATGAGTTCGGCGTCCTTTGGTTACATAAAATATTAACAAGACAGAAATATAACAGTGATGTAATAAATTCCTACCATAACATCTAACGTAGCTAAAATTGGAAAAATATTGAAAATAATTCCATTTCATTGTACTCAAGAAAAAAACCGGGACACACAGGCGTCCAGACAGGGCGAAAAATAGCGAAAAACCGGGACATCTGGCCACCCTAGACAGGGTTGTAAAATCAGGTTCGTTAGCCCAAACGCAATTTCATATAGATTTCTATGGGGAAAATCGTTTAATTCGTTTCAGGTACTGCTTTTAAAATACCAAGTAGAGCGCTATAAAAACACAGAAACTGACCGAAGGCTGAAATGAACAGCTTTAAATTTTGAGAAATTACAACAGGGGCGGCTCGAGCTTACTTGCCGCCCGGGTGCGAAGCCTCATATGCTGCCCCTAAAGGCGACCCTGGTGGGAGGCTAACAGGGCTTCAGTGTCAAGGGGACCTCTAGATCAGTGTTTCTCAACCTCCGGGCCGCGACCCAGCACCGGGCCGTAAGCCTAGTAGCAGTGGCGTCGGAGCCGGGGGTGCTGTGGGTGCTCGAGCACCCACACTCTCTTGTAGAACGGGGCAGAGCACCCACAGAATTGATTCAGGAATAAAAACCTCCAATATAGATTTCTGATTTTTTTTCTCCGTACGTATCGAACACGAAGAAAAAAAAAAAAAAATTAAAGGACAAACTGCCTGTTTTTCCTCTCTATGAGTCTTGAATCTTGCTGGAGCCCCCGCTGCCATCACAATTGATAGAGCCTTTAGGCGCTGATACAGCAAGCATTTTACTGTAGTGTTTCCCCCCCCCTCCCCCCGCTTTTTCACATTTCTGCTTGTGCCCCTTTCCCTGTTTTTCCTAAGGCTGCCGGCACACTACGGTTCGGCTGGCGCGGTTGATCTTATCAGCAACCGTAGAATTTTGCGTGAAACACACACTGCTGTTAGCAACCGGGTTTTTTTTATTTTTTAATGTCACGTGACATCTCGGGGTTGGCTAAATTTTTTTCGCCAAGCTGAAGTTGGCTCCAGTTAGCATGCAAATTTGTGCTCATAAGCTGCATTGCAGTAAAACCCCCTCTTTACGGATACTCCCTGTTTTACGGACAAATAGTAATTTAGTTGTATAATATATGAAAGTATGAATTTCAAACCTCTTTTTAACGGTCACCCATTTTACATGGATTTACTTTTTTTGTCCTGTCCGTGTTCACAAAAAGGAGGGGTTTTACTGTATATACTAATAAAAATATTCATGTAATGAAATTTAATTTTCTGTAACAATATTTGCCGTTTGAAATTAATTCAGAGTTGAAGAAAGACGGCCTACAAGTTGACCCATTTTTGATGCTTTTACGATTCGTGACCAAATCGCACAAATTTTTTTATATATGATGACTTAAAGACCAGTCGCAGTCCAGGCTCTGTCCCTGATGGGATGTAAGCCATTTACCCTGAAGGGTTGGACCACGCTTATATATATATGATGACTGGAATCATCATAATTAATTTAAATAACGTATATTAAAAACTATTTAAATAACATATTTTTGAAGTTTAAAAAAATTGGCCATGAATTTAGCACGTTTTTCTTTGTAATTAAAGTAAATTTCCAATTAATTAAATTTCTAATTAATGGAAATTAAGCACAATAATTGTAATTTTGGGAAACCCCATATGTCCAAAAGAAAAAGTCAAGGAAAAAATTATTTTCTCCTATTTAAAAAAAATATATATTTCTTTTGATGGTCAGGAAAAAAAAAATTCAGATAGGAATCGGAATGAAATTTCTGAAAATTTCAGTGTTTTAAAATCTGTAAAAAAATCAAATTTTAAAAAACATTATGATACAACATTATGAAGGGTCGTCTTAAGAGTATTATGGGCCCCCCGGGACAAGTGGTTTTTAGGAGGCCCTACATGGTAAATCCTTTAAAATTTCAATCGGATCTCATTTTTGGGAGGCCCCTCTTCTCTTGAGGCACCCGGGCCGTGCTCGGGTGGGCCCATGCGTTAAGACGGCACTGACTGATGCCCGAACTCCGAGCCAGACAGGAGCGCAAATGTTAATACAAATACAAATACAACGCCACAACAGGCAAATTGCCCAACGAGGTGGCTGACTTAAGAACATCATGGATCCCTGAGCCCCTACCTACTACTGCTACACCACACATGCACCCCCCCCGCCCCCGCGGCACCCCCCAACGAATCGGTACATGCGGGAATGTGCGTGTACGTGTAGTGCAACCTGACGTAAAGTTTGTTTCTGTGTAATGCTTGTTATGTGTAGTGCTGTCATCTGCCCCAGTTTTACAAACTATGAGTGAAGTGTTATGGTTGAATGATTTACCGTTGTAGGACTGTTGCTCTCTGTGGCGAGACTTTTTAACGGGGAGATCGGCTCGCATTTGCGCCTTGAAGTTGGGAACCACAGAAAACCAACTTCAGCCGACCACCACTGTGGGGTTCGAACCCGGATCCTCGCATCACGAGTCCGGCACTATAACCACTCGACCACCACAGCGGCTCATCTCTCCTTCAATATTAAAAGGGGGCGCCAAAATGCGTGCTTGCCCCGGCTGACCACGCATGTCGTTGTGGCCGTGTACATCAGTATGTATGTTGCAGGGTTTAAGGTACACACAGGGCCGCAGCTGAATACTTTTTTAACTGGAGCTAGCAAGCTTTTGGCGTCCCCGTATAAGGAAAGGTTAGAAGGAGTGGTGTTAAAGGGGCAATTCGGCGCCCCCTTTAGTTCAGCACTCGATACAGTGGACCCGCTCTCCCTAGTTGTGGCTTTGTGTGTGTATGTAAATTAAAAACTGCTTGGAAAGAACGGTAGGTGTGAAAATTGCCTTAGTGCACTCTTCTATATTACCCGCATACAACGTTTTGCCTAGATCAGCGGTTCTCAATCTTTTTTGACCCACGGAGCCCTTTCCAGTATATAATTTCTATGGCGGAGCCCCGTAGGCCTATTTTTTATTTATTCATCAAAGTTACTGATTTATTTTTATTCAAAAATATTAATAATTATTTTTTTCAAATTTACTGGTTCTTTTTTTATTTTCCTCGAGGGCCGCGGAGCCCTTGGGAGTTCACACGGAGCACCGGTTGAGAACCGCTGGCCTAGATGGGGTTTTTTTTCATTGCAAAAACAACAGATAGACAGCCACATTCATATACGATACAAAAATAAATACCAAAAAGACAGAATAATGAAAGCAAAACACACACACAATGCAGCTCTTAGGGACATATTTCATCCCCGGTTCATACTTAGGCTTTTAATAAATGTTTCAAAAGTTTGATATGGAGAATTTGCAAATATAAAAATATATTCCTTCAGATGTCTGATTATTTTTACTTCTAATTTTTTATGAATTTATTATAAATGGTTGGGCCCCGTGGTAATTTGTACTCTTTTGGATGAGGTAACTAGTTGGTTTTTTGCTAAAACGTTATAATCGGGATCCAATGCATTTCATTCAAGTGTTCTAAAATATACATCTCGGTTTTAGCGTAATCACGTTAGTTTATGAATGTCATTATAACCGAGTTTCAATGTATGCTCATGTAAGAAAGCAAAAAAAATTTCACTAGTTAGAAAAATTTAATTTTTTCTTCATTGGTTTTTTTTATTGTTATCAGTGCAAAAGCGCCAAACAAAGAATTAGTTTCCGTCGCATGGAACTTCACCATACTGTTCCTCGAATTTGTCTTCTCCTCTCATTTTTTTATGGCAGCCTGAGAAGGGGAGCAATTCCTTTGTCCAGTGCATCGAAATCCCGATTAGGGGTTAAAAGCGGACGAGACATATGCGGACATGTCGGAAATCGGGACATATGCGGACATTTTATATTTACCAATAATCAAACGTTACTGGCGAGTAATTCTGGCGATTTTTAAGGTACGTTCTCTGGTCGCGATCGGGTCAAAATCGGACATTATATGTTAACCGATAATTTAACACTTATTGGCGAATGATTCTGGCGATTTTTCGAGCTACATTTTCTAAATGTGTTGAATGGGGGGGGGGGAGAATAAGTTCCTGGAAAGTTTGAAGAAGAATCAATACATGTCGGCTGCCGACCCCATGGGAGATTGTACTATGAAGAAGAATGAATTGACTGAGAGCTGGGAGGATGATTAGAGTCAATTGTTGCCTTGTTTTCTTCTGAGAAACGTCGTCTTCTAACATTGCCGTCCGTACCTCCAAATACGACTCTTAGCCAGCCCATGGATAAAAAAGTAATTTTAAAACTTTGAGAAGGTTTAAATCAAAGGACTTTTAAGAAGGTGTTTTGCAATAATCTCTGCCTCAGAATTAACAATCGCTGACTTCTGCAAACATAACTTAATACACTACATTCCCCTTAATTTTTATTCATGAAGCTTTGCAAAAAGTGACTTACATAGGGACGCCGTTATCAGACACGGGGCCATCTCAAAAATTTCGAGGCATCAAAAATGTTTAGGATACCCTTAGCCCCGATTTTATATATTTTGTGGGGGGGGGGGGGGAGATCATCAGCTATTATTTCAGGATATGTAGGAATGCTGAGAAATATCCTAACAAAAAATTTTAAATACGCAATAAAATGTAAATAAAAAAAATTAATGATAATTCAGTACTTAAAGGTAGTTTCAAAGTAATGAGAGGAAACAATATTCCAGAAACTGATGAAAATTTCAGAATTGAAGAATTAAAAATAACTAAAAATGGATCCAACACCAATGAAAATTCAGAATTAATTAGAAAAATAATAGAATTGATTTTTTTTTAGAATGAACGGAAGAAAAAATTCTAGAATTGATGAAAATTCGGAATTAATGCAAGAAATAATTTAAGAATTGATGGAAGCCTCCAATAAGTTACCGTGAGTGCGGGGCCCGGTGCGACCGCACCTTCCGCACACCTCTAAGGGTGGCTCTAGACTTACAGAACCATAAATTCCGTTTGGGGCGCATTATAGCCAGATTGCTTTTCAGGCAGAAATTTCGAGTGCTTTGACACGTACACTGCTCAACACTAATTTTATTGCCAAATAATTTTTAGTGATTTCAGGGTAATTTTGAGTGCTGATTCTGTGTGTGAATCTGGCATTATTTTTTTTCAAACGCTCTAATTTTTAACATAAAGTGAAACTAAATTTCAGTAGTACTACATAAGCAGCACACAAATCGCATTTAAATCTGCGAGCAGTTTACATCACTAGAAAGCTTGAATCAATGGAATAAATCAATTTAATTATGAAAAGTAATCAATTTAATTATGAAAAGTAATCAATTTAATTATGAAAAGTAATCAATTTAATTATGAAAAGTAATCAATTTAATTATGAAAAGTAATCAATTTAATTATGAAAAGTAATCAATTTAATTATGAAAAGTAATCAATTTAATCATGAAAATCAATACATAAATCGGAAGATAAGTCAATACTGATGATACTAAGGGCCGGACTTGGGCAAGTGTGAAGGTTGGCCGCAACCGGGGCGTTAAATGTTAGGGGCCGCAAAAACGTGATGAAAGAAAATACTTTGATTGCATTTTAATTTAAAAACTTCGTTTTCAACAAAGCGAATGCATTTAAACCTCGCTACAACGATACTCAATATAACGATAAATTACTCTATAACGATATTTTTTCAAGCCTTGTTTGAAAATGCCTATATCTAATGTTAAATTGCTACCTCTCGACATAACGATATATAATCCCTACATAATCTACAACGACATTTTTTCTTGGTCTGCAGAGTCGTTGTATCGAGGTTTCGCTGTAGCTTAAAATTCTGTCTAAAACCTTTAAAATTCAGACATCGAACCCTATTCCTCTTGCCTAGGGTTTTCACAGAACCCCTTCCTCCAAGTCAAGTAAAGGATGGAGGTGGATCTAGTGCTCCGGACGATGGGTTGCTAAATTATTCTTTTAAAATTTAAAAAATTACACAAGGCATACATAATGCATACTTGCCCGGCCGAAAGAGTATGAAGTTGAGGTCCTGGGTAGGTAATCGGTTCAATGGCCCGACAGCTCTCCAACCTTTAAATATCTGGGAGCAGCGTGCAATATCCTTCAAATTTATTTTCGAATGATTTTTTTATACGACCATGAAATAGTAGTTTGATGTTCATTCTGCCTATGTATACCTGGCGTGCTCCAGGGTGTTCATGGTTACTCAGGGATTAGGAAACTCCGTTTTCGAGTTCGTTTTCGTTTCTAAGAGCACGAAGATTCCTACAGTGTCAATTTTTACTTTTTCACGCTCAAGTGAATAACTCGAAACCTATTGAAATAATCATACTGACACTAAAAACACTTTTTACCAGAGAAAATCTAGACTTTACGAGAAAACGGGCACATATGCTATACATGGGCAGAGCTGTACCCATGTCTAGTCTGATTAATTTCATCTATTAATCTCAGTGTCAAAGCTCTCGAAATTTCTGCCTGCAAAGCAATCTGGCTACCTTGCGTTCCAAACCGAATTCATTTTATAAGTCACTTGCTGCCAAACTTCATCAATAAGTTCTTTGAGCAATGTGGGACATTAAAATGATGTTTCTAGAAATCAGATAGTAGTAATTATATATATGTCAGAGGTTATTGCAAAACGTGTTTCAAAAATTTCTTTGATGAAAACCGTCCCAAAATTTGAAATGACATGCTGATCTATGAGCTGAATAAAAGGAGTCGAATTCGGAGGAATGCATTTGAAAAAATCGAAATGCGGCCGTAGACACTTCAATTTCTCCATTATCATTTCGAATTTAGTCAAATATTTTCCTGCTTGCGTGTTCGTAAACCGAATCAATTTTTGTTGTTGGTAAACCGAATTTTACGCAAACCGAGACGTTCGTAAACCGAAGGTTGACTGTATCAGCATTCTTGCTATTAGCGGGACTACGAAGACTTTGAATAACTGCCTTTGCAAAGTAGGTAGTAGAATTTCATGTGCATGGCCATCAACAGAAGTATTTTAGATGACTACTGAAAGTAGTATGTTTCTATTTATCAATGACTTCATACCATGCTTCTTTCCAAAGTACAAAATCTGGGTGCAAAGTTGATGTAAGTGTTGTCACGGCGTCAGATAGGCCCAGCATAAAACCACTGTATATGCTGCAGAGGTTAATTTGTTGCGTCGAATATCGTGTAAAAAATAAATGTAGTTAAACTCTTCTGCTGCTATCAAACTTTTTTCTGTCTTTTCGAAAAAAATGGTTCTGACTTTTGCGTTCATGAGAAAATTAACTTGATGCGCAAAACGTGCGCAAATGGATATATAGTTGGGTCCTTCTATAAATAGTCAATAACGTCCATAATTTTCGGACAGAACTCAGAAACGGAAGGCAACTGAACTCTTAATTCACGAGTTAGAATTCAAAAGCATTTTGCTCAGCAAAATCACGACCTATTTTCGCTTAAAATTGTAAATCTTCGAAATTTTGAGGAAAAGTTATGAAAATCAAAATTTTCGTATTTATTCATCTACATCGGCTGATTTCACTTTTATCGCATTTATTCCGTAAATATGAAAATTACGCTTCCTTAATGATATGAATGCAATAATATTGAGAATAAGTTAGGAAAATAAATAAAAAAACACAAAAGTAAAAATTTGCCGCAAAAAATAGTGATTACAGACTGCATTGGAATGTTGAGAATATATACTATCTCAAAACTAGTCATTTCGTCAAAACCAACACCAGTTTTGGAATCAGCAGCCCACTAAAACCTTTACCCTAAAACCGTTGAAGTTTCTTTGGTAAACCGATTTTTGTTTTGAGCAGTGTTATAGAGGATATTTCAACACTTCTAACGAAATTGGACATTCCCTGTGTCTGCCCCAGTCTGGCTGTCTCTCTCTGAGGGAATTCGCGCGTTTTTAGTTAATTCAAAGTTCTTTATGACTTTTTTTCAAAAACGCTATAGGCGGGATCCGAATTGGACAAAAACCGAGACTGTCATGTAAAACCAACAGATCTATCCACCCTATTTTGTAGGTTAACTATCATTCTCCTTCGACGAAGAATAAGTTTACCTCCCCCCCCCGCACTCATGAGAAAATCTTCCGTACACTTCTGAATGGAATTCACTGCACACACAATGTACTTACAGTTCCCGTTTGAACTAGTTATTGAATTAATAACAAAGCAGGGGAGATTGTCTCTGACTAGGCAGGTCCAAAGAAGAGAAATTAGAAAAATTATTGTTTTAATGTAATTATTATACAGTATGTCATCAAATGGAAGTAAGTTCCTTATGGCCGTTAACTGTTCATGTTTCAAATGCCGCTACACAAGTAGAACGTGGATGGGGCTCCAGCTTTGTGACCCAGGATAAACGTAGTATTTTCTTAACATTTTTTATTATATTTACCTTTAAATCAATGTAGCCCTCCCCCCCCCCTCTCGAGAGTCGTTTTCTATCGTTTTTCGGTAATCCGAGTCAGTGCTGTGGGTTCTGAGCACCCATGGTAGTTTTTGGCATGCATCCGACACCTGCAGAATCGATCAGAAAGCAAATTTATTTGTTTAAAACAAAGATGAGTACCTATTGGTTCGAAACACTTCCGAAACTCCTGATCTTAGTCCTTGGTAATTTGAGGTAGTCTCGGTGCCGTTCACCCCAGATTTTCGACCAGTGACCCCAGTAATTTTTCTCGAACGGTTGAATATAAGCAAAGGGTGTCCGGCCTCCTCCTCCGGTCCATACTCCTCTGGAGCATTTGAAATAAATTTCTTAGTAAATGTAGTTATTCGTGCTCTTTACCCATTTTCGGACAAGTGTAACTAATGATGGTTCATCAATAAGAGCTGCAATGTGGATCAAGTTATCAAGCATAATCAAGAACAATAAAAAAATCCTGGACCACAAAACGGGTAAGTTTATTTAAACGTGGGACGTATAGTATAACTAAAATTCAATGTCAATCATTTGAATTTACAAATAATTTTATTTTCAATTAAAAACACCAATTTTATTTATGATTGTGTTGAATTTTAAGAAAATACATATTCGGCCGCCGAGTATTCGGTTATTCGCTCAAATCACTATTCGTCCCATCCTTAATAAGACAGTAATAGAATTTCAATTCTGAATCAATTAAGCATGAAGATCGCATGTATCTACTTGATATCTATCATTTCGATTCATTATGCTCAACTCAAAGATTTTTTAATAGACCACCTATTATATGCAAATGCATAAATATTAAATAATACAGTGGATCCCGCTTATAACGTTTTCCAAAAAACTGTCATGGAAAACGTTGTAAGCGAGAACCGCTTTAACTAGGAAATCCCTATGAGAATTACAGTCGATCCTGCTTATATAGTTTTCCCGCTTAGTATGGCTTATTCTGGAGTTTCCAACTCACTAATTCGCTCTAAGATTTTCCATTTAAAGCATTTCCCCGCCCGCTTACAATGTTTTTGTGACAGGTTTTTTGAAAAAATGTTATAAGCGGGATCCACTGTACTTAGAGTTGAAACCACAGAAATAAGTCGTACTAAGCGGGAACGTTAAAAACGGGATTGACTGTAATCGGATTAAGTGTGTGTGTGCATAGTTTTAGATCACTTCATTAGAATAAAATCTTTTTCTAATGTTTCTGTCGAACTAGTTCACATGTTTTCTATATTATCATATTTCTATCCACGTGAGGCATCTGTGAGTTGCCGTGATTTTTATTGATTAAATTTAGTTCAGTTGATGTAGTTATTTTTCTTTTCCCGCGATATATCTTGCATGTACGATCAATCGATATCGTTTATGTATATGATCGTATAAGTGCTCATTAATTTATGTATGATTTTACTAATTTTCCCTCTTATGAAGCAATCAACTCCGTTTCGTTTGACAATGCCGTAGTCCACGTACTGTGCTGATAATACTCAGGCGACATTAGTTGTAGAGACCCTTCCTAGAATAGAAATCCCTCGGGATAAGGACTTATGATCACCTCCGCGCTGAGCCCGATAATAATAATAATAGTTCTACTGAAGCTATATATTTATTATTATAGTGTTGGTTATGTCGGCGTTTTTGTTTTTTTTACGTGTAGCAATCCATCACTTGTCAGTGGTTCAAAGAGGACGGGTTTTTTTTTTACTTGTTCTGGCGACTGGTAGACGACTCACGTCTTTCATTGTTCAAATTTCATCAAAAGTTTCTCTGCATGTCTTTATAATGTCCATCAAAGAGAAAATCGCCACTTAGCAGCTTGGTGGAAAAATTAGGGATAAACCGCCAACATCGCCGGCTCGGCAAAATTTGTCCGATTTTGACCCGGCTTCTTGTTGTATCCATTTTGTCGCCATTTAACAGGTTGGAGAGACAAATGGGAGATACAGCGCCAACATCGAGGGCGCGGCAAAATTTGTCCGATTTTGACCCTATTTCCATGTTGTCCGCATATGTCCCGTCCGATTTTGACTCGCTACCGAAATCCCATCACCCTCCTTGTCAAGCCACTTAATAGACAATGGAAGAGAGCAACCGCAGGTCCAGCCGAACCGTCATCAGGGAGCTCAAGCCTTTGCAATACATGATGGCAGCTTTCCGGTTACCCCAACCGTCCCAAAAAATGTGGATTTTCTCGGTTGAAAAAACCGCGCTCAGCGGTTGCAGTTGTATCTGTGCGTTGACAGAATAAAACTATAGATGATGCCTTCCCCCCCAACGTCAACCGCGTGCAACCGCGCCGTAGTCAGGTCCCAGCCTAAGGGATGGAGGGTATCCAGATGCATATGTTTTGGTGTGGTGTCAGAACCCGGGGGTGCTGCTGCTGCTGTGTTTTGCAGTAAACAAAAACCTAACAAAAAATGAAAAATCTTTTTTTCTTCATCCTATACCTCTTATTCTGTCCTGTTGCTCTACTTATCCAGTGGTTATTCCAACGGCTTCAGGCACCTACGATGGGTATTTTTGGAGCCCACACACGTTTTTTTTTTACGATTCTGTCCACGCAGGCAGGGGCACAACTAGGGGGAACCAGGAGGAGCGTCAAATCCATTCTTTAACTTGAGTCATTGATATACTACTCCACCAAACACCAACTCTGGTTATATGGCTATATTGCAATTTACTGCAAATTTAGTTAGAAGGGTTGGAAATGAAAGCGCTGTTTATCAGCGGTCATACTCGAGCTCGTTAGGGGAAAATATCTTATTTATATCCTCTTTCGGGTTTGAACCAGGGACAGAAACCTTCACTGTGGTAAAAGAGCATCTTTCCACTCGTGCGTAAATCATTGATATATTGCCGAATATTACTAATGTTGTAGATTTCGATTAATGATTCTGCCAAAGCAGAAATTCTGTCATTTTTAACAGGGGTGTCGGAAGTGTTTCTAAACTGTGGGTCTCTAATTTAATATGGGGAAATTTTAATTTCTGTATCAATTCTGGGGGTGCTCTGATCCATGCCACAAATGAGCACCCCCGGCTCCGACGTCACTGGTTTTTAAGGTTATTTGGGGTGAATGTGGACTATTTTGTGTTTATTTATTTTTCATTTTCTTTGCTTGAGGGTTGAACAAGTAGAGTAGTCATTAAAAACTTCTGCTTGGTTGGGGGAAAAAAAAAAATTGCATTTACTTTTCATGGTCTTGGGCATGTAACTAACATTCATTATTCAAAATAATGGTGCACATTTTGTTTGTAGGTGAAACACAAAGTTTGTGTAACAAACAGTTGGATGCACAGGCCTGTTCTAGGTCTACAGCATACAATTGTCCTCTGTATTTTAGGGCATGCAGAGGCATAAACGATATTTACAATGCTCAGCAAAGAGCTAGAAACGGAAATGCTTCATTTGCCAAAAACTATTACACTGCGTAGAACACAGGAAAATAATTCCAGCATTAATGAAAGAAATAATTTAAGCATTAATGAAAGCAATTATTCCAGAAGTAATAAAGGAAATAATTCCTGAATTAATGAAAGAAAATTCAAGAAATAATGAAGGAAAATTCCAGAATCAATGAAGGAAAATTTCAGAATTAATGAAGGAAAATCCAGAATTGATGAAAGAAATGATTCCAGTATTAATGAAATTCAGCATTAACGAAAGTGATAATTCCAAAATTACTGAAAGATAATTCCAGAATTAGTGAGACATAATTTCAGAATCAATGAAAGTAATAATTCCAGCATTAATGAAAGAAATAATTTTAGCGTTAATGAAAGAAATTATTCTAGAATCAATGTAAGAGATAATTTCAGCATTGATAAAAGTGATAATTGTAAAATTAATGAAAGATAATTCCAGAATGAAGGAAAGAGAAAATTCCAAAATTAATGAAAGAGACAATTCCAGAATGAAAGAAAGAGATAATTCCAGAATGAAGGAAAGAGATAATTCCAGAATGAAGGGAAGAGAAAATTCCAAAATTAATGAAAGAGACAATTCCAGAATTAATGAGATATAATTCCAGAATTAATGAGATATAATTCCAGAATTAATGAGATATAATTCCAGAATTAATGAGATATAATTCCAGAATTAATGAGATATAATTCCAGAATCCATGAGTTCAGAATCAATGAGATATAATTTCAGAATCAATGAGACATAATTTCAGAATCAATGAAAGAAATAATTCCAGCATTGATAAAAGAAATAATTTCATAATTAATGAAAGAAATAATTTCCTCATTAATGAAAGAAATAATTTCAGAATCAATGAAAGAAATAATTTCAGAATCAATGAGATATAATTTCAGAATCAATGAAAGAAATAATTTCATCATTAATGAAAGAAATAATTTCATCATTAATGAAAGAAATAATTTCAGCATTAATGAAAGAAACAAATCCAGAATTAATGGAAGCAATTATTCCAGAAGTAATGAAAGAAATAATAATTAATAAAGAAAATAATTTCCGGAATTAATGAAAGAAAATAATTTCAAGAATTAATGAAAGAAAATTCAAGAAATAATGAGGGAAATTTTCAGAATTAATGGAGGGAAATCCAGAATTGATGAAGGAAAATTCAATTGGTAACAGAAATGATTCCAGTATTAATGAAATAAATTATTTCATCTTTTTTCACCTTTAGATGAGAGTTCCCTATCCTTTTTTAACTCTTTGAAACGCAATATTTAGAGACCGAACTGTACATTTCTATGGGCAAACGAGCTTTGTTTTCACCGAGTCACGTAGTTTCCTTGCATTTGATGGCGCTGCCGTAGCGGCGGCTGGATGCTTGCTCCCTTCAGTAATATATGCTCGATGCAAGCCTCAGAATCTCTGTCGTCTGCTTCTCTGCAGGTCACTTGTTTTGGAAGTCTCCTTGCGTCATGAAAAAATAACTGAACTGGAAGTTGTAACTGCCAGTTCTGTTTGTGAGCTTGGCTTGTAGGGAACCGAACAAACCGTCTGTCGTCTGCTCATTTGAGAGGATCTTTGTTTTGGACGTCTCCTTATGCTCAGATGAAATAAGTGAGCTTCCAGTTTAAATTTCCAGTTCAGTTTATGAGCTTTTTTTGTGAGGAACTGAGTGGAATAAGGAATATAGTTTTTTTTACTTTAAACTTCATCATCACCACGTGAGTAACTTTTAAATTTGACACTAGATGGCAGCACATTACTATAGAGTGGAATGTGGGGAAAATTCACTTTTTACGATCTTACCTGGCGTCTGCAGGTGTAAGTGACTGACCGTATGAGTGAACAAGTAAGTAAATGAATGAAAGAGTGAGTGAGTAATTGACGGTATGAGTGAACGGGTGAGTGACCATATGAGTGACAGAGTAACTGAAACTATGAGGGACTAAGTGATTGAGTAATTTACCGTATGAGTGACCAAGTGGCTGAGTGCGTAATTGGGAGTATGAGTGACCGCAAGTGACTGACCGTATGAGTGATCCAGTTGGTAAATGAGAGTGACTGACCGTATGAGTGATCAAGTTAGTAAATGAGAGTGACTGAACGTATGAGTGAACAAGTAAGTAAATGAAAGAGTGAGTGACTGACAATATGAGTGAACGGGTGAGTGACCATATGAGTAACAGAGTAACTGAAAGTATGAGGGACTAAGTGATTGAGTAATTTACCATATGAGTAACCAAGTGGCTGAGTGAGTGCGTGATTGAGAGTATGATTGACCGAGTGATTGACCATATGAGTGGCACAATGATTGACCGTATGAGTGACCATCTGAGAGACTGACCGTATCAGTTATCAAGTTACCAAATGAGTGAGTGATTGACGGTATGAGTGACCAAGTGAGTAATTGAGTGATAAACAGTATGAGTGACGAAGTGAGTGATCGAGTTAATGACCATAAGAATGGCCGAGTGACTGACCGTATGAGTGATCAAGTTAGCAAATGAGTGAGTGATTGACGGTATGAGTGACCAAGTGAGTAATTGAGTGATAAACAGTATGAGTGACCAAGTGAGTGATCGAGTGAATGACTATAAGAATGGCTGAATGACTGACCAAGTAAGTAATTGATCCCCTCATGATAATTTTTTCTACGGGCTCCGCGTCTGATAACGGTGATCCTGGAATCGACTCAATTCTGAGTGACCACAAACACTTCCTTTTTGGCATCAAATGAATTTATAATGTAACAGCTATACATTGTTGTGTAAGTTGAAGTGTAATTGAAACAGTGGACGCGCGAAGCAAGTGCAACCAGCTTTACAGTTCTATGACCCTTAATAAGTTAGGCTTCAGTTACAGGTGACGCGCCGCTTACTATAATCACGGATAACGTTGTCGTTCGGCTCTGGAAAATAAGTTGGCCCAGGGCCCCTGGTACTCTTAATTGGTCGCTCACTTGATCATTCACATAGTCATCCCTTCAGCCATACATTCCCTCACATTCACACACTCAAATGGGCACTCAACTTGGTGATTCACACCGTCACTTACTCGGTTAACCGTATGATGTGGTAAATCAGGTGGCACTTGACCACTCGCACATTTAATCACTCGGTGACTCATTTAGTTGCACAGTCAATCACTTGGTCACTCATATAGGCAGTAACTCATACAGTTAATCACTCGATCACTCCTATAGTCACTCGCTTGGTCAATTCACTCGGTCATTCATACAATCGATCACTTTGTCACTCATATGATCAATCACTCAGTCCATCACTCATATCGTCAGTCACTTGATCATTGTCAGTCAGTATGTTCAATCACTTGGTCATCCTCTTGGACACTGATATGGTCAATCATTCAATAACTCAGTCACTCATATGGTCACTCATACTGCCAATAACTTGGTCATCCTCTTGGACACTGATATGGTCAATCATTCAATAACTCAGTCACTCATACTGCCAATCACTCGGTCACTCGTACGTTCAATCAATTAGTCACTAATACGGTCAGTCACTCACTTGGTCACTCATACGGTCAATCACTCAGTCACTCATTTGGTCACTCTTACATACAATCATTTTGTCACTCATGTGGTTAGTTTACTGTCAATCACTGAATTACTCACTTGGTTACTTTTACCATCAATTGCTCAATCACTCACTTGGACACTCATACGGTCAATCACTCGGTCACTCACTTTGTCACTCTTACATACAATCATTTGGTCACTCATCTGGTTAGTCACTCACTCATACTGTCAATCACTCAATTACTCACTTGGTTACTTATACCATCAATTGCTCAATCACTCACTTGGACACTCATACGGTCAACCATTTGGCCACTCATATGGTCAATCACTCACGCAGTCACTCATATGGTCAATCACTCGCGCAGTCACTCATATGGTCATTCACCCACGTGGTCACTCATACTCTCAATCACTCACCCAGCCACTTGGTCACTCATACTCTCAATCACTCACCCAGCCACTTGGTCACTCATACGGTAAATTACTCAATCGCTTAGTCCCTCATACATTCAGTTACTCTGTCACTGATATGGTCACTCATACCGTAAATCATTCAATTACTTACTTGGGTATTACTTTATGGGCATCTTTTTATCAGCCACCTCGTTGGGCATTTTGTCTGTTGTGGCGTTGTATTTGTATTTGGTCACTGATACCATCAATCACTCACTCTTTCATTTACTTACTTGGTCACTCATACGGCCAGTCACTCGGTCATTCAATCGGTCACTCACTTGGTCACTCATACCGTTAATCACTCACTCATTTACTTACTTGATCACTCATACCATTATTCACTCACTCATTTACTTACTTGATCACTCATACCGTTAATCATTCACTCATTTACTTACTTGATCACTCATACCGTTAATCATTCACTCATTTACTTACTTGATCACTCATATGGTCAGTCACTCGGTCATTCACATGGTCACTCATATACTCACTCAGCCACTTGCTCACTCATGCGATAAATTATTCAATCACTTGGTCACTCATGCGATAAATTATTCAATCACTTGGTCACTCATACATTCAGTTACTCTGTTACTCATATGGTCAGTGAATCACTCGGTTGCTCATTTGGTCACTCATACGGTCAATCACTTGGATATACACACGGTCACTCACTTAAGCATTCATATAGTCATTTCGTTGGTCATTCATATGGTCACTCACTCATACAGTCAATTACACATTAACAAATACAGTCACTCACTCATAGTCAATTACACATTCGCAAATACAGTCACTCACTTGGTCATTTATATGGTCACTCACTCATACAGTCAATTACACATTAACAAATACAGTCACTCACTCATAGTCAATTACACATTCGCAAATACAGTCACTCACTTGGTCATTTATATGGTCACTCACTCAATCATACAGTCAATTTCACACTCACTTGATCACTCATATGGTCGCTCACCTGCTTATATAATCACTCAAGTGGCCCCCGGCATATTTTCAGATCACTTCAGTGGTCGCGGCGCAATTCCAGACAACTAAAATATTTCTCGGCCCCCTTCCTAGTACGTGACTCGTCACGTATTCACTTAAGTGATCAGCAGACGTGCCTTGGGTCACTTAAGTGATCTACAGCAGTGGTTCTCAACAGCACCGTCTTAACGCATGGGCCCACCCGTGCACGACCCGGGGGGGGCCTCAGAAAAATGAGAATTAGTTGAAGTTTGCGGTAATCTTACGTTGGAAAGACGCTCCAAGGAAAGATTGAGAGATTCGGTGCCTCTGTAGTCTAGTGGTCTAGGGCGTTCACCCGGAAAGTGAAAGGACGTGGGTTCGATTCCCCGCAGGGGCAGTTGAATTTTCTCTCTTTCCAAAATATATCTTCGCAACATCCAGTTGTTAAAACCTTCGTACAATCAATTTTATTCAAACGGACTGAAACCTGAAAAACCAGACACAGTCCCACGTTACTATTCCTATGGAACCTCTAACGTATAGGGAGTGTGCTGGAAACAACCCGTGGTCAGCAGGCGACATTTTAGTCGTATGAATAATAACTAAATCCACTCAAGTGGCGCGCGAATGATTATTATCAAATCATTCGTAGCACATTGCCTGATAGCTTAAGCGACCCAAAGCACATATTTAAGTCACTTGAGTGACCCGAGGCAAGCCCGTGGTTCACTCAATTAGCACGTAGTAATATGTGAATTACAAACATTACAAATTACTTGGGTATCTGTCAGGCGTTTCCAAATCACTCGAGAAGATCAGCGTCACGCTTCGAAATCTTTTCAGAGACTCGTAGCACATTTGCCCCTACAGTGGCGGCAGCGACAATCACATAATGAGACTGCAACTGGGATTCCTGTTGCACTGTAATAGAGGCATCGGGTACGGAACTCGATGCAACTCGATCACAAGACCCCCCCCCCCCCCCAGAATAAACGTGTGGTCATGCGTAAGACGACAATTGTGGTTTCGTGTAGCTTCAGTATTACTTTTCTGCTTAGAAGAAGGTTCAAAGAAGGCGTCATCAAACGATGTTTGATTATATGACTCATCGGATCGTAATCTCCACAACTGTCACAAAGCACCTTCTAGGCTGCTTCCGACGAATCGGTTAATTTACTCTTGGCTGATGGATGATCCACCCATTTACTCCGTAGCCTGCGAACATATTCGGCTAAATTTCCTACGGATTTCCCTATTGTCGTAATACATAACAATTCTCATAGGATCTCCTCCCCTGGTCACGTGGTGCAGGTTCCGTGGACGACCGTCCCGTATTCCCGACGAATAAGTAATGAAAAATAGCACGATTATATTAATCGTGAAATTAGCTGGAACAAAAAACATAAAAAATGAAGTTTCTCCGTATATAAAAAAAACCAACCCTATCGGTGTGTAGAAAAATGTGCCTGGTGCGTCTTGGTGTTGCTTATTCCTTGATATTTGTATATGTTACTGCTAGAGCCCGAAGTGCGGCCACTTCGCGAATTGGCTAATAGTTTTGGCCGAAGTCCGAATTGCAGAAATAATTTGGACTTTGGCGATTTCGCGAAGTGGCCGGAGATCCCTGGCCAAAGCACGATGTGCTGATGTAAGACGGCCAGGTAGGAAGCAAATACGTCTTGGCTTCTGCAACATATAACTATTCCAGTTCATTTTATTGAGTACTTTAAAAAAAAAGTGCACAATATTCTCCTTTGTAACAACATTAAATTAGAGGAAAAATCAGCCAAACAGACACGCATAACGAGAAAAAAGAATTCTTTATTGTAATAGAATATAATAATTTCTGAGACAATACAAGAAGTTTTAAGCGTGAACGACGCATTTCAGTAAATGGAGATGGTGTAAAAACGTATTGCAGGGGAAGAAAAGATGAAATGCAAGACGATGACTTTTACGGAGTCCATCTCGAAAGTTGAGTGATTTGATTGAAAGTTGTTTTGAAAGTTGAGTGAGAAGATTTGAAACTTTTAAGCTCAAAATTGGAAGAAAACAGCTCACTCAAACATTTAGGCGCATACGTTTCTCGAAGTCAAAAACGAAGCGTTTCATCAGCAGCTGCAGTAAACATCCTCATTGCATAGGCACCGGAACCTAGGTATTGAGGCTGTTTGAGCGCCCCCAATAAATTTTACAAGAAGGCTGAGCTTCCAATAATTAATGAATATACAATGCAACGCATCACTCCCTCTCCTGCATAAGGGCTTGAGCCCGTATATACGGGACAATCAAACATTATGTGGCAATCAAACGTGCCACAATAGCTAAGAATATGATGAGCAAAATAATTCACCACAAGGTAGCTCTATCGACCAAGAATAAAATCATCCTCATAAAAATATAATAATAATAAAATCATCAGAACTCCCGGGAGTTTAATTGTGATATATAATTAAAGCACCACCGAAAATACGAAATATCGCCGCCTGAAAGGCCCGGACAAAACGAAACTACAATTTCTCCCATAGAGAAATCCCTTCTACGCCGAAGATACGATAGGAGAGCGCCCACACGGGAGAGGTGATCTCCCATCATAAGTAAGAAAGAAAAGGAAAGGAAAGGAGCAAGCTCAGACCCCACTGAGTAGGAGCTCCGGAGCGACAATAACAATAGAGATAAGCCAGGGGAAGAATTTTGGCGCTCCTCCCATTAATCGCCCTTCCTCTCTTCCAAGAGAAAAAGTTGGGTAAAAAGCGAACCCTCCGAAAAGTAAAGAAAGGGAAAGGTATATATGAGCGCCTGATAAGAGAGGCGAGGAGAGCGCTCCAGGGGAAAGAAAAGAGAGGGAGCATCCTTTCACCCCCCCCCCAGACTTCCCCTGCAACACGAGGGAAAAGAGATACTGATGAAAATAGGTAATCCCCCCCCCAAATTAAGGGGAGCAGGGCATGTAATTTAAATGTAAATATATTGGTGAAGGGTATCTTTGTATTTCATCTAATTGTAATCAACTGTAGATAATCTCTTGAATCTTTTTGAATCCATGGAATTTTATAACGTAAGAATATAAACATGATCGATACACCACGGCCCCTTTAGAAGACCCCTTTTTGTAACAATACTCCTTCACGACTCCACCTCGTTCCCCTCCAGCACTGCTGAAAAAGAGGAAAAGGGCAATGAGGCAAGGAAATCTCGATATGAAAACGAAACCGACGATTCACTATCGCGTACCGATGAAACAAATTTCTTTCGTACGTAATACCCATAAGGGAAGCTAACTTTCACAAGGAAAGTAAATTATATTGTATTAATCTGCACTCTAGCCATGGCAATATACGCACAACTCGCTATGCAGTGTCATGTTTTCTGTAATTTTCGTGAAAATTAGTTGGAAACTCGGTGTGTGTTATAAGCAAAAATCGTGCGATGAAAATTGCAATTATTGTAGAAAACATTTCTATTTTTGTGAATATACGTGCTATTCTCACGAAAATGCACGCTAGTATTGCAAAATTTCGTTAAAGTTGCAATTCATTTGCAGCTTTTTCTGACACAGGGTTAATCAAAAACCTTTCTTTCTCTTATTTGATTTTTTGTCGGTCCCCTATAAATGCACTCGTAACGAAATTTTCACTAGAAATGGTGAGTAACAACAACATAGAGTATATATAAGAACGAAATTTCAGAACGATTCCTTCAGCATTTTCCTAGAAATTCTAGAAAAAATGTCTAAACTACATACCTCTCGTTCTCTTTCATTTTCCATAGGGTTTTGAAATTTTCTTCCTGGTTAGTCCGCCTTCGGATAATCGAGGTTCTACTGTATATCGAGGATTAACTTCAGCGGACTTATTATTATTATTATAAGATTTTTTTTTTTTAAATTTCTCTCGACCACTTCAGGATAATTTGCATTACTTAATGCTGGAAAATCATGAACATACTATATAGTGATCTCTCAGATTCCTCACAAGTTTATTGGATGCGAGCGAAGCTGTGAAGTAATAAATAGTTGCTATTTTCCAAGAATTTCAGGATAGGAAATTTGGAATTTTCCAAACCCCCCCCCCCCTTAATTTCTTAACAATGAATAGCATGCGTTTCAAACTTTTTCGGGGGGGGGGAGCGGCAAAGAACATACTCAATATGTGTATACACATGTTACTGCCAATGCCCGAAGGGGCCATCGCAGTTGATCCGGCCAATGTCCGAAATTCGGGCTCTCGCCGTTCTTTGGTCGGCTGTTATGTCGATCCCTATATATGTATCACTAAGATATTGATATTCACAGATTCCTTTGATCGTTGTTGTTGCCGAATTATGGTTAGCTATGGCTAATCTAAATGGCCATAAAAAAATAAGTCAACGTGGAGATATCCCCGAAGGGATCGATATAGGGGGTCGGCAAAAACCCGAATTTCATGATTGGCCAGGTGGGAAGTGTACAACTTCGGGCTTTGGCAGAGTAGCGGGCACACACGTCCGAAAACCGAAAAGTGTGTATTTCACCTTGTTTGTTCACTTCTATCGTACTTTTTAAAGCTGGTGTGGGGGGGGGGCAAAAAAAAAGACGGGCCTGATGATCAGGATATCACAGCTCGTTTTTGTGATGTCATGGTTAGACAAAAATGCACACCTGATTACAATTGACATTTCTGTCGGTTGCAGTGTTTGGAATTTCAACCCTAGATGGCACGCCAATACTGAGAGTCATATTAGTGTAGCGACATCTATGATTGAAAATATGTATAACTGCATTTTTGTCAATTTATATAGTAATTAAATTTAATTGAATTTTTTTTACATTCATTACATTGTTTGAATAATTAAATAGAGAAATATTTTTTTTTCAAGTATTTTAATAAGTAGTTGAGGGTTCTCATTTACTTTTTAAAAAATTCTTAAAGTAAATGTCTTGATATAATAAAAAGTTATTAACGTTTTAAACCAACCGGGACTTCGTGACTTACTTGATCAATACCCCGTTCGCTGGGGTTTCAGCGATATAGGGGCCGTATTCGTTGCATGTAGAAGATAAACCTGGAGCGTGATCAATTGTGTGTGCACTATTTACTAGGAGCGCATGAGCATTACAAGGATTGGTTCTAGTCAGCTAGTCATGATTACACGCCGCGACGGCATAGACATCAAAAGCAAGAAATCACGTGACTCGGTGAAAACAAAGTTCCCTCCTGGCAATTTGCCTATCAGAAATGTACACAGGGCCGGTCTTAGACCTAGTTGCGCCCGGTGCAAAAACAGTAGTCAGCGCCTGGGGGCGGCGCTGATCCAGAGTGATGTGAGGGAGGAGGCAATTTTTGCTAATCATTACTGTCCCGTAAAATACGGGACAGAATCATTCTACCATATTATAAGACTCGGTGTGTGGTGATCGTCCCCCCCCCCCTCTTGGTTGGATATTAAGGGACGAAGAAGTCGGAAAAGCTTTCTTCCTTTATAAAACTCATGTGAACTTTAAAATTATTCCTTTCAGACCCAGTACTAAGAAACGGAAGGGGCAGGCAAACACCGGCTAAAGTACCGGGCTCTGCAACTTGGGCAGGCCCGTAACTATTCCGAAGCAACTTGGACGGTGACCCGAGCGGAATGGGGGGGGGGGCACTTGTAACATCTTTTTGTGAGCATAACCATTTCAAGAAAAGTCTGTCCCCGAGAAAGCACGCTACGGACCTGGGGAAGGGGCAGGGTCATCTTAAGAGCATCATGGGCCCCCCTAGCCAAGTGGTTTTTCTGAGGCCTTGCCTAGTAAATTCTAGAAAATTGTAACTAGATCTCATTTTCGTGAGGCCCCTCTACTTCTGAGCCCATGCGTTAAAACGGCTCTGAGAAGAGGTTATTTTTCTCTCTAGATTTTTTTTTTTAACCTCAGGGACTTCGGCTTCAATTTCAACGATAACGCGCAATTCTCTTCCACCTAGTACATTACCAAGGTGTAAAACAATGCCGTGAAGCATATTTTAGGGACAACGAACCCAATGGAATAAAGCAATATATATTTTGCACCTCACTTTCTTTTAGTTTAAAAAACAGAATGGGGGGCGGGAGGGGTCCATGATTGTGGAATCTGGTTTACAAAGCTGTTTAAAAAAAATCAAATTGAACTTCCAACATACGTTCCTCATTAGTTTCTTGAAAGCAAAAAGATGTCCTTTTAAAGTCCCATTGTGGTCACAGAGATACTGTCTAGGAGCCTCATAGGAAGCTTTACCGTTACTCAGCGGCAGGGGCGGTCTTAGGGCAGTGCGACCGGTGCAATTTTCAAATCCACACACACACACACGTTGCACTTAGGGGCGGCTCGAGACAAAATCTCTACTCGAGCGGGACCCTTTTATGTCCCTGACTTCCCCTAATTGAAAAAAACTTTTGTTTCAATCTCTTTCCGTTTTGATGCGTTCAAAGGAACAGCGATATTTTATGTCATAACATATCATGTCGGATTTTTTTTCTGCCCTTTTACCTTGGATTTGGCGCTCCTCCTAGAGCGGGTAGAAATCATTTTCCCATGTTTCGGCGCTCCTAATCATTTAGCGCCCGGTGCAATTGCACCGGTCGCACTGCCTTAAGACCGCCCCTGCATAATGTACAGTTCGCGCTCTAAATATTGTGTTTTAAAGATTAAAAAAAAGGATAGAGAACTCATTTAAAAAAGACGGAAAAAGATTGAATTATTTATTTCATTAATATTAATTAATTAATCCCTTTATTAATCATTATTTCTTTCATTACTTCTGAAATAACTGCTTTCATCAATTCTGGATTTGTTTCTTTCATTAATGCTGAAATTATTTCTTTCATTTATTGTTTTAAATTCCTGTGGATATACCAAAAGAAAATAAGGAGGGATTGTGTTAGTTTGCACCGAGTCACGTGATCTTCCGACGAAAGATGTTTGTGGACACCGTTCCGAGCACTGCCAAGGCAAAGATCGCTGTCGTCATGCCAGTAATACACTGAAACGCCAAAAAAACTGGTTCACCTGAAAAATATCGTGTACGGTCCCCGCAGAAGTGCCGCAACACGACGTGGCATGGACTCGACTAATGTCTGAGGTAGTGCTGGAGGTAATTGACAGCGAGAATCCTGCAGGGCTGTCCATAAATCCGTAGGAGTAAGAGGGGGGTGGAGATCTCTTCTGAACAGCACGTTGCAAGGCATCCCAGATATGTTCAATAATGTTCATGTCTGGGGATTTAGGTGGCCAGCGGAAGTGTCTAAAGTCAGAAGAGTGCTCCTGGAGCCACTTTGTAGCAATTCTGGACGTGTGGGGTGTCGTATTGTCCTGCTGAAATTGTCCAAGTCCGTCGGAATGCACAATGGACATGAATGGGTGCAGGTGATCAGACAGGATGTGTAAAGATTCCTGTCCATATATCTATCTATCTTCTATATATATAAAATTGATTTTCTGTGTGTGTGTGTATGTTCTCTATACAAATCTACAATTTTAGATCGATCGTCGCCAAATTTTGCATATATACCAAATGGGACCCGACTTGAACGATAGGCTACTTTAAAATTTCGCCAGACCAGGGCAAATGCCCTAAACGGGCAAAAAACTGTCCGGCAACAATGGTTTTTGGGCCTCAACAATCACTTTCCGAACGTTTCCTTTGGTTTCCGTGGTTCCCTAGCAATGCGTTTCAGACGTGTATATGCCTTTACAACGGTTTGTCACTTCTTTAATCCTGTTAGTATATGTATAATAGTTTATGCCTTTATAATGGTTTGCCACATTTTCAATATACTCTCAGTAATGAGGCTTTTTGAATAGACGTCATAATTTTATTTATTTATTTATTTATTATATACAAACCTGTGCAAGGCCAGTAGGCTCTAACTCCACAGGTGCACTATTCAAACAATCAATAAAATTGGAAAGAGACGGCAGGGAACATCAGTACACATTCATACACACGAATATATGCAAAGAGAAAAATGCATAAAAGATGACGCCAATAAAAAAAAAAATAAAAAATCCCCGAACACAAAACAACAATAAAATAAACATGTTTACACAATAAAATTCAATATATAAATCAGAATAAAATACATGTATATATATATATATATATATTTAAAAAAACACAAAAAAAAAATAAACAAACAAATAAAAAATCATCACATGTAATTCCGAATTGAAATAATCAATAGAACTGATGGAAAAAAAAAAGTTATATAAATAAAACAAGCATATATGCACCAATAAAACCCGACATGAACTAAAATGCATAGCACATTAAAAATGTTGAAAGATCAGAAGCGTTGAGAGAGTGACAGATGATGTAGATGAACATACGAGATCTGGTGCTAATTTGTTCCATACTCTTCCAACTCGGCATCGGAAGTTATAAAAATTTAGCATTGTTCCTGGCAGTTGGAATTTTTATTTGTAATGAATGTCTTCTCAGTGATGGTCTGGGATTGATTTCAAAAAATGGAGTTGACTGACCCGTATATACTAAGTTGTGTACAAGTTTGAAGCACAGCTTTAAGTCGGCTTCAAGGCGACGCCATTCTAAAGAGTGGACGCCGAGACATCTCAGCCTTTCCTCGTATGGGCGATGACGCAGACTGCAAAACTGTTTGGTAAATGACTTCTGGACCTTTTCGATGAATTTTATATCTTTCACTTTGTACGGAGACCATATTTGCGAACAATACTCCAGGATTGGGCGTATAAAAACGGTAAATGCGTGCATGAGTGTAGCGGTATCACATTTTCCATACGCCTTCCGTAGGACATAAGAAGCGCGTCTCGCTTTACACACTATATTCGAATAATGTAAGTCGAAATTTCTGGTATTGCAAATGGTGATCCCCAAGTCAGTGTAGGAAGTGAACCTCTGGAGCTCTTCGCCACCCATCGAGTAGCTTGGACTCATTCTGTATCCCCCTATGTGCATGACACCACTTTTGTTAACGGAAATTGGAAGACGATTGACCACAGTCCAGTTGCGGAGACGTTGGCAGGCAGAATTAAGCTCTGTGTGTTCAGACGTGGGAAAAAACAGTTTAACATCATCAGCAAATTGTACTAGTGGAATTGGATGAGTGTAAAAAGCAATGGCATACGTGAATAGTACAAACAACAGTGGACCCAACACAGAGCCCTGAACTACACCGCTAGATACGCATTTTTTCCCAGAGAGGCAATCTTCAACACGAACCTGAAAAGTTCTAGAGCCCAGATATGACTGCAGTATTCGGCACATCTTTTCTGGCACACCCAAGTTCAATAGCTTTGTGATTAGAAGAGAGCGGTCTATTTTATCGAATGCTTTGTGAAAATCAATAAACAATATATCAATTTCGGTTTTTTCTTCAACGGCATTTGTCCAATAGTCGTGGCAAATTAGTTGTTGGATTAATAGTGATCGATCAGGAACAAAACCAAATTGATTAGATGGTATAAACCCTGAATTGATAGCAAATGTAAGAAGTTTTTGGACCAGACATCTTTCGAATATTTTAGAAGAAATATCAGTCAATGATACCGGGCGATAGTTTTGAGGATCAGAACATTTGCCTTTATTTTTGAAAATAGGACGAACTATGGCATTCCTCCAGGAATTGGGTATCATACCAAAGTCATAAAAATACTGGAACACTGCACTCAAGAAATAAGATGCCTCGTCTCGTAAGGCCCTGTAGAAGCTACCGGGGTTACCATCAGGCCCAGTAGAAGAGCGAGAAGGCAATGCATCTATTAAAGAAGCGATACCTCTAGCATCAAACATATCGATGAATTGGGAATGGTCTTGCATAAGGCCGCCATCAAAATGAACTTCTGTCGCGAACGGTAACAAGTAAGCGTCTGAAAATATGTCCGCAAATATATCAGCCTTAGATTGACTGTCAGTAATTATAGCTCCATCTACAACAAGGGATGATATAGATGCAGCCGAACGTAGTTTCCGTCGAGCGTCTTTGTAGAAGGCAGTACGATTATTATTGCCACAAATCGAACGGAGGTGTGCACTCTCGCTTGATGCAACGTACGCATTGTATTCCTGAGCCATGGCACAATATATTCGTTTGTTTAGAACACTCGGATACCTCGTCAAATTGCGCCAAGCAACCAGTTTCCTCTTACCGATTAGTCGCAGTCTTTTATTTGCCACGTTGCTAAGTTTTAATGACATACGAGGAATATACCTCCAACAATTCAAAAAGAAAGTTTGAAATGCATCGAGGGGAGACATGCGCTTTTCCCGGATAGAACCAAAGAGATCATGTAGTAATAGAGAAAGAGCGTCATAATCCGCACTCCTAAAGTCATGTTTAGCCAAGCCTGAATAATTATTGGCTATTAAATTAGGCAGTCGAAAGAGAAATGGTATATGCGGTGGGTTGTCACTATTGCAGAAGGGTGGCAATGATCGTATGTCGATTATAAATTCGGGAACAGTGCACAAAAGAAGATCCAAGAAATTCTCTCCCTTAGTGGGAAAGTCAACAAGTTGATTGAATCCCAAGTCTGCAATAGAGGCAAGAAAGAATCTGTCAGTTGCATGTGTAGATATGAGGTGGTATGAATCCCATTTTATGTTTCTCATATTCAGGTCGCCGGCCAATACGATGGGATATCTAACTGTACAATATAGTCTGAGAGCATCGAAAAAACAATGTAAATGTCCGGAGGAATATAAGCACAGATCACGAGCACACACTGAATACCGACTTTAATGTCCACAGCTATTATTTCGATTTCAGCATTATTTGTATCAGTTCTCGCCATAACAGCAGACGGGTTCAAATTATTTTTTGCGAATATGCAGACACCACCTCCAGGAGCGAACAATCTATCAGATCTAAACACGTCGTATCCCCGCGGGCATAGCAGGGAATCGGGTAGACTTGGGGACAGCCATGATTCGGATACGCATACAAGAGAGGGATCATAAGTTTCGAAAAATGAATGCAAAGTATACAGTTTATTGCAGAGACTGCGGGGATTCAAAAAGATTCCAAACACATCACATGGTCCTTTAGGTGGATCCGGATATCCCAGTGATCTTCCTAGTCACTCTGGGCCGTTAGAGACCTCTCTAGTAGAAGAGTTGTCATTTGTAGCTTGTTGTCCAGACGAATCCTCTAGAATAAATCTCGGAATTCCAAAAAATTCTCTTATATGAATTCCAACTGGCCAATGAGATGGATCACTTAAGATATTTTATAGTTCTCTTCAGCACTAGTCAAGACAAAAGAAGCGTAATGCATAAAGTTCTTCGTGTTCAACTTCACGCACTCAAACTCGAATTGAGTATTCTGGAATAGCCCGCGTACGTCCGATACTGAAGTCTCCACATCAAACCTATTCACCAATAATCGCCTTTTACGAAGAGCTGGCACTACACGTATCTGCGACGATACAGCCTGGCCAACTCTGACGAACATTTGGCGCTGTTTCTGCCAATCTCTGCTCATCCCTGCGATGTAATCGAACTGGGCCTATGGGACGATTAACCTCACGCATGGTATCCCGCTCTGACGTTTCACCATTATTTGGATGAGTCTGAGTCAACACTTGGGCAAATGAAACTGAAGCTGCAAGAGATTGAGGTGTTGATTCCGATTGGATTGGTTTTATCGATGTATTCACAGAGGGGCGGAGAGTGCTCGACAAGGCAGAAATATCCGACTGCATCTTCGGAATAATTTGAGTGAGACTTTCCAGTTTGCTGAAACGCTCTTCAAATTTCTGAAAATTATTTACGATGAGATTTGATAAACTACTAAACTCTTGACCAGCAGAAGAAAAATTAGGGCTTACACTCGTAGTTCCCGAATGTCTATTCGAAGCGACGTGAGCATCCTCAAATAACTTCGAGATCTGAGATTTCAAATCCAAAAATCGTTGTCTCTCCGATGCCCTCACAGATTTCCAGTCACAAACTCCCGTAAAAATTTCGAACATTTCATCTAAGCTTTTGTAAAATTCTCCATTAAAAACATTGCCTCCGGAGGACGATAGAGGGCGTTCATCAGGCATTCCTATCAGAAAAAACTGCTCTGATACATATGAATAATAATTTCGAGCTTCTGACTACGACGGCTGTGACTGCATCAAATACAACCAGCACTGTTTGTTTACACCGCCATGTTTATGGGCGGTTCAATTAAACTTCAAAAAATCCAGCAACGGAATTCAGTCGTGGTTCTATTTAAAACAAAAATGTCATGAACTCGGCATTCACCACTTCCGATAAGAGAATATAACAAAATCTCCCCGAACAACGCTGATAATTATGAAAAATACTATGTAACTTACAGAGCTCCAACGAACACGTCAAGCACACTTGTAAATCAAACTCCTTTTTCAATCAGTGCTAAAATTGTCGATTTTACTGTAGAAATGCGGAAATTAGTGGGATTTTCCGCCCCATCAATAATTTTAAAAATTGTATTGAATTCTCGATTTTTAAAATATTTAGTTCGCTTAGAGATATACGAAGCCCAGGAGATTAAATACGAAGTAATTAGCCAAACCTATACTTTTGAGTTGGATATTCGAGCAATAACACATTGATTTCATTTATATCTTCTCAAGTATGAAAATGAATGTCTCCATATTGTCTCTTTTGATATTTATTTGCATAAATTCATGTGGGTTAGGATATTTTAAAATTAGTTATGAGCCCGTGAAAAGTGCATCGAAAAAATTCCACAGCTTTAACTAAGGATTTTTGGAAGCTGAAACAGACAGATGGAGAACTTGAAGTTCAGGGGGGGGGGGGTCGAAATACCTGGCGCCCCTTAAAAAAAGAAAAATATATATTCATTTCTACGTTTCTGTGTAAATCTATGTTTATTTCATGAATCGCGCAGGTCGTCATATTGGTTAACTTGGACACGGTTTGTATGTCCCTCAAGAACAACGTGATCCAAAAAAGCCTCATTGAAGAAAACCCGGGCAGCGCCGGGTATTATAGCTAGTAGGTTATAAAATAGGTCGAGAGATGGCAGCAACACATTTTTCCTTCATTCGCAACTACTTATGAAGGGCAATTTTCACCCAATAGGAATCAGCCTAACAATACTAAACTGCGGCTTCGTAGAAAAGTCGCACAATTTATTCACTTTCACACAAATAATTCTACATGTCACATGGATCTAACAACTAATGATGAAATCAGCTCAATCATCAACTCGTTGGATGTCAAAAAAGCACCAGGTGCTGATGAAATTAGCAATAAGGCCTTGAAGTGCCTGCCAGAAAATATCATTACTCACATAACAGAAATTTTCAACAGTGCTTTAACATTAAATTATTTTCCAAAACCTTGGAAACATTCTGTTATAAAAACAATTCACAAAGCTGGGACTGACCCACTTATGGCACACAACTTCAGACCAATAAGTTTACTGAGCAACTGGAGTAAAATCTTTGAAAAGATTGTCGCAAATAGACTTACACAATTCATCAATGAAAATCATTTAATTAGACCCGAACAGCACGGGTTTCGGCCTGATCACTCTTGTGTGACACAGCTGGTTAGAGTCTCAGAGTTCATAAATGAAGCTTTTAACAATTTTGATTTTGTGGCTGCATCATTCTTAGACATAGCAAAAGCATTTGACCGTTGTGATTATGCTACATTGCTTTCCAAACTCATTGACTTAAATATGCCTCCGCATATGGTCATATTCTTCTATCACTATCTTTTAGGTCGAACTTTTCAAGTAAAAATTCAAAATACACTTTCTTCAATAAAACAAATTCATGCCTCTGTGCCTCAGGGCAGTGTGTTGGGGCCGCAACTGTTCCTGCTATACATTAATGACATACCTTGTCCCCAAAATGGCATAATATCTTTATTTGCAGACGACTGTGCAGTTTTGTGCAGTAGCAGGGATGCAAATCAGGCCTTCAACAATTTACAAGAAACCATGGATGAAATAGAATATTGGTGTGATCAATCTGCCATCCAACTGAATAGTGACAAATGCAAATTTTTATGGTTCACTAGACGTCGTAAAATACCGGACAGACGACTTCAAATTGGTACACAATCTTTAAGCCCTGTTAGACAAATAAAATACTTGGGCTGTATCCTCAACAAAAATCTATCTTTCTCTTCACACATTGATCATGTAATAAACAAATCTAATAGAATTATGGGTATGCTCAATCGCATCACATTTCCACAGGCAAAACTTTCGTTAAAGAACAAAATTATTCTTTTTAAATCCATAATAAGACCTACTCTACTCTATGCTTCGCCAGCTTGGGCGCATGCTTGTAAAACGAATATAAAAAAACTACAGACTATGCAGAACAAAATACTCAGAAGATTTGTTGGAGCCCCTTGGTTTGTTCGTGGAATAAACATCAGACAAGACTTGGACATACCTCACATATTCACATACATTAAGAAATTAAACAATGATCAATTCGAGCGAATGTTTAGTTCGCAATTCGAACATCTGAGGGAAATTGTTGACTATGATGCTGAATGCTTAAGGAAATATAGGAGGCCCAAACAAATTGGGCGCCTTACATGGGAGAATTTGTAAAGATGCTTTCTTCTACAAATCTCATTGTATACATACTATTTTAATACATAAATTCTCTCATTCAATTGTATATACTCACATTACTTGCATACTATGTATCTATCCACTTTTGACATTTATTCGCATCTATTCGATTTGTATCTTCTCATTATTGAATTTTGTATATACACATGACGACAGTTCTCAGGACTCCATTGTAAGTTTCTATGAGCAAGATGGCCCCCGGTCCACGAGCCGTTAAAACCCAAAACGGCTCGTTTCCTAGGGAACCACGGTAACCAAAGTAAACGTTCGGAAAGTGATTGTTGAGGCCCAAAAACCATTGTTTCCCTACGGTATTTTGCCCATTTGGGGCATTTGCCCTGCTCCGACGAAATTTTAAAGTAACCTATCATTCAAGTCGGGTTCAATTTGGTATATATGCAAAATTTGACGACGATCGATATAAAATTGTAGATTTGTATAGAGAACACACACACAGACAGAAAATCAATTTTATATACAGTCAAACCTCGTTAGTGCGTCACCCGGTTAACACGTCACTCCGCTTACCGGATCACTTTTTGGAAGTCCCAATTATCTTCAGGCAGGAATTGGCACAGCTATGGCTAACTTCGTTTAACGAGTCACTCCGCTTATCAAGTCATATTTTTGCTCTCCCAAGAGTGACTCATTAACGAGGTTTGACTGTATATAGATTGAGCGTCAATATATATATATATATATATATATAGCGTCCCAGATTTTATTTATGTTTCCATTTCTCGTGTTTCATATTTTTTTCTATGCTGGCGATTTTTTTCCTCCGTAATGTGTCTAACGGCCTTGGCGATTTTTGATAGGGTCATCGGACATGTTTGGCGCTAAATTCGCCAGGCTGATATAATGTATATTCATATTATGAATTGACATAATCATCGTGTCGTTCGAGCCTTTAAGTCTATCTCCGCTTATGATCACAGAATTCTACTTCAATGGTTCTCAACGCATTTTCGACTCGCGGAACCCTTTCTGGTATATAATTTCTATGGCGTAGCCCCGTAAGGCCTGTTTTCTATTAATTAACCAAAGTTACCGATTTCAACTATTTAACAGCGTATTAAAAATAGTAATTAATCCTTATCTACTTGTTCCGGTAAGGGGAGGTCAGCGCGAACGCTAACCCCGCTACCAAAAATTATGCGCCCCAAGCAATCGCAATTTGCGAATGTGGCGGGATTCAGCCAACCGGAGTGCAATGGAAGGCCTCGTCCCGGGAGAGCCGCCTTCTTGATCACGGCATCTCCAGCGCCAGGTAAGTATGCTCAACTTTGGTTTGCACAACTACTCGTACACTATTACCGTAATACATTTCTAACGGATGATTTTTTTTTTCTAGAATAATATCGTTTATATGTTTTCGAATAAACTTTTGTCCATTTGCTCCGCATTTTGCAGATTTTGAGAAAAAAAAAGAAAATAGGGGTTTTATCACAATATATAAATAATTTTTATGATCCTTTCTCACAGTTGGCTCGTTTACGTTCTTATGTGTAGATGGCGCTGAGTACGCTTGTGGACTTCCCATCTGATCTTTAGGAACATGTATTTATTATGAGTTTTATTAAAATAGAGTCCTTTTTTTTTGTCTCTGTAGTCGGTTTTTCTCATTGGGGGGTCTTGGGTCAATTTTAACCTAGATGGAATCGTATTTTGTCTAAAATGCCTTTGTTTTTCCATTGTAATTCATTGTAAAGAGAGGGGTATTTACGTATTTTATTAGTGAGAAATAAGTATAGAAAAAAAAATGACCTAAGATATTTGAAATAATATTTTCTCTCAACGAAATTTAGAGGAGTAAAATTGAAGTTTGATGCGTGAATCACGTATCTATATGCGTATTGGTGACACTGATGCGGACTACTTTAATAATAATAATTCTCCGTGATGGAATGAAGATTAATTCATACTTTGCCAAAGCATTACAAGTGCTATCAATTTATGTAATCATTTATCAATGGAGACTAAAATAAATTTGAATAATTTTTTTAAGAATTAAGTCTGCATTGATACTTTTTTTGAGTTTGAATGATTTTATATTCCCTACAATTAAGTTAGACATTATCAAAGTTATCTTAAAATGTGTACATATTTTTATTCTTGTAGTGCCTTTTCTGTAATAAATTTTTAAAACGAAAACTACCATTGGCGTACGCCAGGGAAAGCGGGTTGGAGCAGAGATTATGGCGTCCATTGGATACAGCAGGCCGACGCATGCGATATCTTTTCTTTTTTTTTCAATACATATATCCAGTGGCAATAAGAGAAATCACCGTCTTCATCGACGTCGCAAGCCTCGTGCGGAAGCCTTGTTCTATAGGGGGGGGGGGAACAGGCGGGTCTCGTGCCCCGGGCGCTGGACTCGAGGGGGCAAAAATTCCATTCTGAAACCTCTCCTTCAACATTACAGGGGGGGGGGGCTAAAAATGCGCGCTTGCCCCGGTTGACCAAGCATCTAGTTGCAGCTCTGGTCCTCCCACTAAGAATGAATGTATTATTGATTAATTCGTTCCAAGGGTTCCGAATTTTAGCGTGAACTATTTCACAGCAGTGCTTTACGCTCAAGCGCATAACATGAAACCGATTGAAATCATTAGATTAACACTAAAACGCTTTTCCCAAGAAGAGACAATCCCAACCTTACAAGATAACGCACTTATATCCCATACCGAACCAAAGATGGGGGGGGGGGCGCATGTCTGGTTTCTTTAATATCATCTATACGCTCAGCGTCACAGCCCACGAAATTTCTCTGCCTGCAAAACAATCTGGATACAATTCCTTTGAAACTGAATTGATATTTCTATAAGTCACTTGCTGCCAATCGGTATAATCAATAAGCATACTGCCAATAAAAGCTATGAGAAATGTAGTATATACAGTTGCCCCCCTCCCTTTATTTCATTCCCTCGTTACCTACAACTTCGAATTAAAAAAAATGTACGAAATATTCTGATTATACTTATATCAGTAAGAAACGGCATACCATATAACAAATGTTATTACACATTATTATTGTACGGAACATCGAAAAGAATAATTTTTTTCTCATCGGACTCATATATTGGTAGGTACCCCCTTTGCAATCTAGAAATATTAATGACTCTTGAATACAATGGTTCAAAATGAGTTCGGCGTCCTTTGGTTTCATAAAATATTAACAAGACAAAAATATAACAGTGATGTAATAAATTCCTACCATAACATCTAACGTAGCTAAAATTGGAAAAATATCGAAAATAATTCCATTTCATTGTACTCAAGGAAAAAACCGGGACAAACAGGCGTCCAGACAGGGCGAAAAATAGCGAAAAACCGGGACATCTGGCCACCCTAGATAGGGTAGTAAAATCAGGTTCGTTAGCCGAAACGCAATTTCATATAGATTTCTATGGGGAAAATCGTTTAATTCGTTTCAGGTACTGCTTTTAAAATACCAAGTAGAGCGCCACAAAAACACAGAAACTGACCGAAGGCTGAAATGAACAGCTTTAAATTTTGAGAAATTACAACAGGGGCGGCTCGAGCTTACTTGCCGCCCGGGTGCGAAGCCTCATATGCTGCCCCTAAAGGCGACCCTGGTGGGAGGCTCACAGGGCTTCAGTGTCAAGGGGACCTCTAGATCAGTGTTTCTCAACCTCCGGGCCGCGACCCAGCACCGGGCCCTAAGACTAGTAGCAGTGGCGTCGGAGCAGGGGGTGTTCGAGAACCCACACTCTCTTGTAGAACGGGGCACCCACGGAATTGATTCAGGAATAAAAACCTCCAATATAGATTTCTGATTTTTTTCCCTGTAAGTATCGAACACGAAGAAAAAAAAAAAAATTAAAGGACAAACTGCCTGTTTTTCCTCTCTATGAGTCTTGAATCTTGTTGGAGGGTATCCAGATGCATATGTTTTGGTGTGGTGTCGGAACCCGGGGGTGCTGCTGCTGCTGTGTTTTGCAGTAAACAAAAACCTAACAAAAAATGAAAAATCTTTTTTTCTTCATCCTATACCTCTTGTTCTGTCCTGTTGCTCTGCTTATCTAGTGGTTATTCCCACAGCTTCAGGCACCTACGATGGGTATTTTTGGAGCCCACACACGCTTTTTTTTACGATTCTGTCCACGCAGGCAGGGGCACAACTAGGGGGAAGCAGGCGGGTCTGGTGCCCTGGGCGCTGAACCAGGAGGAGCGTCAAATCCATTCTTTAACTTGAGTCATTGATATACTACTCCACCAAACACCAACTCTGGTTATATGGCTATATTGCAATTTACCGCGCTGTTTATCAGCGGTCATACTCGAGCTCGTTAGGGGAAAATATCTTATTTATATCCTCTTTCGGGTTTGAACCAGGGACAGAAACCTTCACTGTGGTAGAAGAGCATCTTACCACCCGTGCGTAAATCATTGATATATTGCCGAATATTACTAATGTTGTAGATTTCGATTAATGATTCTACCAAAGCAGAAATTCTGTCATTTTTAACAGGGGTGTCGGAAGTGTTTCTAAACTGTGGGTCTTTAATTTTATATGGGAAATTTTAATTTCTGTATCAATACTGGGGGTGCTCGGATCCATGCCACAAATTACTATGGGTGCTTGAGCACCCCCGGCTCCGACGTCACTGGTTTTTAAGGTTATTTGGGGTGGATGTGGACTATTTTGTGTTTATTTATTTTTCATTTTCTTTGCTTGAGGGTTGAACACATTTTGTTTATAGGTGAAACACAAAGTTTGTGTAACAAACAGTTGGATGCACAGGCCTGTTCTAGGTCTACAGCATACAATTGTCCTCTGTATTTTAGGGCATGCAGAGGCATAAACGATATTTACAATGCTCAGCAAAGAGCTAGAAATGAAAATGCTTCATTTGCCAAAAACTATTACACTGCGTAGAACACAGGAAAATAATTCCAGAATTAATAAAAGAAATAATTCCAGCATTAATGAAAGCAATTATTCCAGAAGTAATAAAAGAAATAATAATTAATAAAGGAAATAATTCCTGAATTAATGAGAGAAAATTCAAGAAATAATGAAGGAGAATTCCAGAATCAATGAAGGAAAATTTCAGAATTAATGAAGGAAAATCCAGAATTGATGAAAGAAATGATTCCAGTATTAATGAAATTCAGCATTAACGAAAGTGATAATTCCAAAATTACTGAAAGATAATTCCAGAATTAGTGAGACATAATTTCAGAATCAATGAAAGTAATAATTCCAGCATTAATGAAAGAAATAATTCCAGCATTAATGAAAGAAATAATTTCAGCATTAATGAAAGAAATAATTTCAGCATTAATAAAAGAAATAATTTCATCATTAACGAAAGAAATAATTTCAGCATTAATGAAAGAAACAAATCCAGAAGTAATGAAAGAAATAATAATTAATAAAGAAAATAATTTCCGGAATTAATAAAGAAAATAATTTCAAGAATTAATGAAAGAAAATTCAAGAAATAATGAGGGAAAATTTCAGAATTAATGGAGGGAAATCCAGAATTGATGAAGGAAAATTCAATTGGTAAAAGAAATGATTCCAGTATTAATGAAATAAATTATTTAATCTTTTTTCACCTTTAGATGAGAGTTCCCTATCCTTTTTTAAATCTTTGAAACGCAATATTTAGAGACCGAACTGTACATTTCTATGGGCAAACGAGCTTTGTTTTCACCGAGTCACGTAGTTTCCTTGCATTTGATGGCGCTGCCGTCGCGGCGGCTGGATGCTTGCTCCCTTCGGTAATATATGCTCGATGCAAGCCTCAGAATATCTGTCGTCTGCTTCTCTGCAGGTCACTTGTTTTGGAAGTCTCCTTGCGTCCTGAAAAAATAACTGAACTGGAAGTTTGAACTGCCAGTTCTGTTTGTGAGCTTGGCTTGTAGGGAACCGAACAAACCGTCTGTCGTCTGCTCATTAAGAGGTTCTTTGTTTTGGACGTCTCGTTATGCTCAGATAATATAACCGAACCTCCAGTTTAAATTTCCAGTTCAGTTTATGAACTTTGTTTGTAAGGAACTGAGTGGAATAAGGAATATAGTTTTTTTTTACTTTAAACTTCATCATCACCACGTGAGTAACTTTTAAATTTGACATTAGATGGCAGCACATTACTATAGAGTGGAGTGTGGGGAAAATTCACTTTTTACGATCTTACCTGGCGTCTGCAGGTGTAAGTGACTGACCGTATGAGTGAACAAGTAAGTAAGTGAAAGAGTGAGTGAGTAATTGACGGTATGAGTGAACGGGTGAGTGAGTAATTGACGGTATGAGTGAACGGGTGAGTGACCATATGAGTGACAGAGTAACTGAAACTATGAGGGACTAAGTCATTGAGTAATTTACCATATGAATAACCATATGAAGTAATTTACCGTATGAGTGACCAAGTGGCTGAGTGCGTGATTGGGAGTATGAGTGACCTCGAGTGACTGACCGTATGAGTGATCAAGTTGGTAAATGAGAGTGACTGACCGTATGAGTGATCAAGTTAGTAAATGAGAGTGACTGAACGTATGAGTGAACAAGTAAGTAAATGAAAGAGTGAGTGACTGAACGTATGAGTGAACAAGTAAGTAAATGAAAGAGTGAGTGACTGACGGTATGAGTGAACGGGTGAGTGACCATATGAGCGACAGAGTAACTGAAAGTATGAAGGACTAAGTGATTGAGTAATTTACGATATGAGTAACCAATTGGCTGAGTGAGTGAGTGATTGAGAGTATGATTGACCGAGTGATTGACCATGTGAGTGGCACAATGATTGACCGTATGAGTGACCATCTGATTGACTGACCATAAGAATGTCCGTGTGACTGACCGTATGAGTGATCAAGTTAGCAAATGAGTGAGTGATTGACGGTATGAGTGACCAAGTGAGTAATTGAGTGATAAACAGTATGAGTGACGAAGTGAGTGATCGAGTGAATGACCATAAGAATGGCCGAGTGACTGACCATATGAGTGATCAAGTTAGCAAATGAGTGAGTGATTGACGGTATGAGTGACCAAGTGAGTAATTGAGTGATAAACAGTATGAGTGACGAAGTGAGTGATCGAGTGAATGACAATAAGAATGGCCGAGTGACTGACCGTATGAGTGATCAAGTTAGCAAATGAGTGAGTGATTGACGGTATGAGTGACCAAGTGAGTAATTGAGTGATAAACAGTATGAGTGATCGAGTGAATGACCATAAGAATGGCCGAGTGACTGACCGTATGAGTGATTAAGTTAGCAAATGAGTTTGTGATTGACGGTATGAGTGACCAAGTGAGTAATTGAGTGATAAACAGTATGAGTGACGAAGTGAGTGATCGAGTGAATGACCATAAGAATGGCTGAATGACTGACCGTATGAGTGACCAAGTAAGTAATTGATCCCCTCATGATAATTTTTTCTACGGGCTCCGCGTCTGATAACGGTGATCCTGGAATCGACTCAATTCTGAGTGACCACAAACATTTCCTTTTTGGCATCAAATGAATTTATAATATAATAGCTATACATTGTTGTGTAAGTTGGAGTGTAATTGAAACAGTGGACGCGCGAAGCAAGTGCAACCAGCTTTACAGTTCTATGACCCTTAATAAGTTAGGCTTCAGTTACAGGCGACGCGCCGCTTACTATAATCACGGATAACGTTGTCGTTCGGCTCTGGAAAATAAGTTGGCCCAGGGCCCCTGGTACTCTTAATTGGTCGCTCACTTGATCATTCACATAGTCATCCCTTCAGCCATACATTCCCTCACATTCACACACTCAAATGGGCACTCAACTTGGTGATTCACACCGTCACTTACTCGGTTAACCGTATGATGTGTTAAATCATGTGGCCACTTGACCACTCGTACATTTAATCACTCGGTGACTCATTTAGTTGCACAGTCAATCACTTGGTCACTCATATAAGCAGTAACTCATACAGTTACTCACTCGATCACTCCTACGGTCACTCGCTTGGTCAATTCACTCGGTCATTCAAACAATCGATCACTTTGTCACTCATATGATCAATCACTCAGTCCATCACTCATACGGTCCGTATGTTCAATCACTTGGTCATCCTCATGGACACTGATATGGTCAATCATTCAATAACTCAGTCACTCATACTGCCAATCACTCGGTCACTCGTACGTTCAATCACTCAGTCACTCATACGGTCAGTCACTCGGTCACTCATTTGGTCACTCTTACATACAATCATTTTGTCACTCATGTGGTTAGTTTACTGTCAATCACTCAATTACTCACTTGGTTACTTTTACCATCAATTGCTCAATCACTCACTTGGACACTCATACGGTCAATCACTCGGTCACTCACTTTGTCACTCTTACATACAATCATTTGGTCACTCATGTGGTTAGTCACTCACTCACTTTGTCACTCTTACATACAATCATTTGGTCACTCATGTGGTTAGTCACTCACTCAT